>NC_139516.1:40100267-40395267 GCF_947247035.1 Vipera ursinii
TGAAGCATTTTATGACATCATACAAAATGTCATAAAAACACATCCTGTGGTTAACTACTGATGTTTGACTGTGCTACACAGTTCAATATGGGCTACTTTCAAGGCAGATACATCTCTGAATATTTTCCTGAATTTTTAAGAGCTTTTCAAGTCCATAAGAAGTTCTGCTGTTGTTGAAGGTACTAAGGAAACTGGTCAGGAAATATCTCTGAAACAATGATCCAAAGGGTCACAGATTGTCTAATATTTTCTAAAGGTGAATTCTCAGGGTGGCTATTCCAAAAAGTGCATCTAATATCAGAAAATATTAGGATTTAAGTAGTTATTAATATGAATAGGACAATCAATGCTAGGTATGGGAGGAAAAATTAAGAAGGCTTCAGTGACATGAAAAATAACAAGAGATTTGGGAAAGAATAAACATCCAACATTTACATTTTCAAAACAGTTGTCCAAATTAACTCATCTGAGAATTTGGTCAACCCAAACTGACATGGAACGAGAGGTTGTATGGTACTTTCAACACATCCCAAAATTGCAGTTCATCACATCCTTTATTTTTGGAAATTTTCTAAAACCTTGGCAAGTTTTTATTTGGATGTCCATTTCTCACAGCTCACAACCAAGGGGTGCCTAATAAATCATATGTAGTTTGTTATCTTGCCACACAATGGCTAATCCCAGTGAATTAGGGCAGGGGTGTCAAACTGCCAGCATCATGCGGAGGCCACACCCACCCCAGCTCCGGCAATGCAAAAAAGTCCAACACCACAGCAATAAGGTAGTATAAGAGGGAAATTGCACTGAAGGCAATACAGGTAGTCCTCGATTTACAACAGTTTGTTTAATGGCCGTTTGAAGTTACAAGTGACATGACCATTTTTCACACTGATGACCTTTGCAGCATTCCCCTGGTCAGGTGATCAAAATTCAGCTGCTTGGCAACTGACTCATATTTATGATGGTTGCAGTGTCCTGGGGTCATGTGATCACTTTTTGCAACCTTCTGACGAACAAAGCCAGATTCACTTACCAACTGTGTTGCTAACAACTGTAGTAATTCACTTAACAACTGTAGCAAGAAAGGTTGTAAAGTGGGGCAAAACTCACTTAACAACTGTCTCACTTATCAACGGAAAATTTGGGTTCAGTTATGGATGTAAGTTGAGGACTACCTGGATCTATCCTTTGTATTCCTCATATAATACCTGCATCCTACCATAAAGGCTTTTAGCAGTGAATATGATGGGATTTCTTTGCAAACATGCATAGGATTGCCCTGTAGGCAGGACCATTGTCAATAGCCATTACATTTGAAGAAGGGAGAACTAATTGTGAAGAAAACAGACGTGCCTGTAGCAATGTAATACATGCATTATCTAGCCTACATCTAAGACTAGATTCACACTCAGTTTACTAAATTCACTAATTGTACATGGAGATTTGTATGTGTCATACACTACAATGCATTCCTTATCTCTTCCTTGCATAATCCAAAGGTTTCCCAGATGTAATAATCCCCACCCCACAAGAGCTGGTTTTTCCCCCTCACCTATCCTGCAATCTCTGCCCACGTATATTTTATTCAGGTAACTTCTATATTGCTTCTGTATTACAACTTACTAACCACAGCTAGCTTCATATTGCTCCAGGAAAGCCAGGCAGAAATGATATTTACCAATCTGTCCTGTCTCTGTTTAAAGTAGCTAGCCATTGAATACAGTTTTGTTCATTAACTGGAACACAGCATCTATGCAAGTTGTGCAAGTATTTTTAAAGATTAACTCTGAGTTGTCAGAATACATAGCAACTTGGGAACCACAATGCATCCACAAGTGAGGGGGCAGTTGGGGAAGCCACAGGATCACCAATATAAAGAATGTAATATGATTGTATTTAATGAATAGGCACTTAAACAAAACTGTGGAATATAATATATTCATAAACAAGGTTGCTAAATATATAATATAAGGATATGTTTAATGATGCCCAATACCTGGTTTTACTGAAGCAACCTTTCTCTGAGAGGAGGAATTCAGAATAGAAAAACTTTCAGAAAGAGAGAAACTCTAATATTTTTTCTACCTATTATTTTCAGTGGCTTTTTCATTCTTTGCAAAATGAAAACTTGCAAACATAAAGATGAATTTGAAATGGCAGTAAAGGATATTTGGAATTAGAAAAAAGAAATATAAAAGGAATGAAATTTCCCACACATAAAGGCTTTAGTCATTCTCAGTCTGGTGTCTTGAAGGTGAGTTGGACGACAATTTCTATTGAACAATGTTGATGTGCATGTTGATTACAAAACACATTTGCAAGGCACCTGGTTGAGAAAGGCTGATCTGCCCCTATTATTTGCTAAACTAAACATATCCCCTTCTTATAATAATGCAAAATAAGAATATCTGGGAAACATCTTCCTTATCAGGAAGCAAAGAATAAGAAAGCCGAAAATCTAAGAGACTGAACTAAAATGCTCCAGTAAACCAAAGGCTATGATGTGTACAGAATTTGACAGTAATATGGGCATGGTCAAGTTCCATATTGTTAGTTAGCTGGTTATTCAAATGGAAGAACATGAGATAAGTCAGCTGGCTAATTCTTGGGTTTTGGACACTATGTAGACAGTTGTAGACAATCTGCAAATCTCTCACCCAAAGACTTCCAAAATTATGACATGTTGTTACACTGAAAAGAAGCAAGAATCCCTGTCAGCCCTATCGTTTATAAGGCAACTTCATTTCCTCAAACATCAGTTGACTGCAACAGTTTAGTGTACTTAGTATAAAGTAGGGGGTGATAGAGAATATTTTTGCATCCAGAAAGTACAGCATTTAATAAATTTCTTTCAATGATCAAGAAGATGTAGACGTTAGGATGGTGATGTGATGATCTTATTTCAGAAATAGAATTTTTGATCCTTTCTTCATTTTTAGAGCAGTAAACAGTGGTATCTTTAACATTAATAGGTACATCAAGCTGTTAAGAGAATAATGCACCAGGAATGTGGCAACACAATTAATTCAAGTCAATTGATCTTTATTTAAAGCAAGGCTTCACAAACAGCCTTCTTGAGAGATTTTTTTTAAGCCAGCTTCTTGAGGTTGAGATGAAATATTGGAATGACAAAGATACAGTATACCTCTTTCATATGATCTTAGTCAGATGTTAGAGTTTTCTCTACAATTTAGCCAGGAAACATTTAACCCAAGGAACAACACCACCAAAGCTCTAATTCAGACATGTCAAACACAAGGCCCGAGGGCCAGATCTGGCCCTCAAAGAGGTTTCATGCAGCCCGCAAAGCCATTCTGGACACAGTGAGGGAATGGCCCCCACTGCCTTGGCCCTGGCCCAGAGACCCTCCTTCTTCCAGAGACCCTCAGATCTGTCCCACTCCTGCCCAAGCCCCCATAGGCACCCTTGATGCGAACGATGTAGAGCTGGCCATGCCCACCCAGTAGGCCATACGCACTCTAGCCATGCCCACCCAGTAGGCCATGCCCACCCAGGCCATACTCACCCGCCCCCCTGAGGGCAACCACAATGCTGATGAGGCCCTCAATGAAATTGAGTTTGATACCCCTGCTCTAATTAATAGTATTTATTATAAGAACTGCAAAAGATAATTTATTTAATATATAGCAAAAGAATTCCAATAAATTCCAAGGAGATGCCCATTTATAGGCAATAAAAACTTTTGTCCCTTTCTTTATACATTTTTTTTAAGTTGAGAGGCGGAGAATGGCCTCTTTGTGAAGGTGGGACAATCTGTATCTATGTCCATCATTTTGATAGCTGTTCTTCCTCTTATCATTATGAAAAATAATTCTTGCACCAGACTCAGAAATTTTTTTAAAAGTAAAAGCCTAATTTAAGATGTGATTTGCTGATCTTTAGTCAACAAAGTTGAACTGCATCATCTGGTTTCTTACAAATGTATCAGAATGGGCTTGTGCCTCTACTAATTCTTGGTATGATATACCTTATACCAGTTTTTGTTAAAAGGGAGCCAGGTATGTTGGAAACAAATGTGGACAGCTCTCAGAATTCCTAGCCATGCTACACTTTGAGATCTGTCATTAATTATGTAAGACTCTGGTTGTGATTGGCACTAAAAATGCTGTGCATGTGTGTTTTTTACAAAATAAAAATAAATAAATGAATATGCCTAGTGCTCTAGATTCATTGGTAGCAGTATTTAGTTGGGAAACAATCTTGAATTCTAATGTTTGCATCCCATACTTTATCAATATTTTCCAAAGAACTCTCAAATTGTAACCTCTAACTCTGAGGATTATACAGAATGAAAGCAATAAATAAGGAATCAATGAGAACAACTTCCGTAAATGAAGGTGAGTATTAGGAGATAGATATACTCTGTATATAAATTCAGAGCTACCTAAATGGCTAACGTGAGGGCTCATTTGACTTGGAATGCAAAAGGACTAATAGTTAAGAGGTTTTCTCAGATATTCTTACAATATTTATTCAAGTCAGTTCAAAACATTCAGGATTATTTTACTATTGTAGTTAAACTCTAAATTTCCCCATCAGTGTGCTGTCAAGGTTAAAAATCAAACACTAAATTAGTGTTTCTCAAACTTGGCAGCTTTAAGAAGTTTGTCAACTTCCAAAATTCCCCAGTAAGCACGCTGGCAGAATTCTGGGAATTGAAGTCCAAACATATCAAAGTTGACAAGTTTGAGACATTGCACCAGCTAACAAAATGGTTCATATCCCAGGAACTCTGTGAAAGAATTCATCGGTGATAAATTTGATCATATTTCAACTCGTTACTCAGAGATAAGATGGAAGAAAAGCTAAATCTGTTGAGAACTTGCAGGGAACCTTTTACAAAATTGGACATTCCTGATGATTGGCTTGTATTGGTAAAAATTACATCTTCCAAATCAGTATATAATTAATTCAGTAGGTAAGGGATATTTTTCAGATTTGTAGAGCAATGTTGTGTCATTTTTCTGCATTACGCATGAGAGGTGTAGCTGTATTTTATGCTGAGTACATCCATAGCTTTAAGGGAAGTATAGGAGAGAGGGAAGAACCAGAGACTAGATCCAGAAATCTTTGAGTCAGTGACACCCACAAGTCCACACCCATTGCAAGTTGAGTAACTTGTG
This sequence comes from Vipera ursinii, assembly GCF_947247035.1. Classification (NCBI taxonomy): domain Eukaryota; kingdom Metazoa; phylum Chordata; class Lepidosauria; order Squamata; family Viperidae; genus Vipera; species Vipera ursinii. Next base: position 40,105,412 of record NC_139516.1, read on the forward strand.
TTTACTTTGCAATTCATTTATGCAAAACTAAGGTGAGGTTCAAGCTGAATTCAACTATTTTTTTAGTCCATGCAGCATAAAAAAGTTGTAAACATTACTTTCAAGGAGCTGTTTAATATATAGGCATGGAGGATATCTCAGATAGTTAGCTTTCTCAAAGAGGGCACCCATGCTTCAGATGTAACTTTCCCAAGTACTCTGTACTAATTACAAGTATGGATGGACAAGAGCAATATTATATCCTATAGAGCAAATGTCTTCAGTCTTGGTATGCAAATTCCAACTTTTCAGCGGTACATGAGCCGACTAAGGAAATCTGGCAAATAAAGTATGCAGTTTGGGAAATGGGGTCACAGAAATATAGCAATAAAATGTTCTCTTTCAAAGGATGTGCAGTCCAATGTTAGCAGTAGAAGAATACAGAGGCAATTGTTGGAAATACAAGAAAACAGCTGACTGAATTTTATTTCAATACTGGTATTGGATTAATATTGCTAAGACAGCAGATCTTTTGTGAAAAAAGTGCATTGATCTATGCATTGATATATTTATATTCCACTTCACTCTGCTTGTTTTCCCTGCTCAGGGAGGATTTGATATAGCATAGGCTGAATTACCCTGACACAAGATAAGAAGGAAATATGTTGTGTACGGGACAGATTGCTCAGTTTTGTATATATACCAATAGAGCATGGAACCAGTTTTAGATATTTGTGCAACAAAGAATAAAAACAAACATTGATCCACTCTTCCTAATTTTTTCTTGAGCTTATTTTGGAATGACACAGAAAAGTGGATCCTGGGCTAAAAATTAAATATAAAAAGGAAGCAGAGCCCTCTGAAATATTTTTTGAAGACTAATTCCATAATTAGGGGGCATGGCAAGCAGTAAGAAGTCCTTCCTTTTGGACCTTGCATTGCCTAGGCCAGGGGTAGGCAATCTCGGCTCTTTTATGACTCATGGACTTCAACTTCAACTGAGCCATGCTGGCTCAGGAATTCTGGGAGTTGAAGTCCACGAGTCATAAAAGAGCCAAGGTTGCCTACCCCTGGCCTAGGCTGTTCAAAGTTACAAGTTATACTAAAGCCTCTCATGATTCAACTGTGTTTTCATTTTTACAGACATATTATCATATTTATACCTTACGGCTGAAGGTTGAAAGTGTATAGGGAATGTAAAGAATGGCAACAAAGATGTCTTTTGTAGATTTAATTCCTTAGCTCTTCGGTCAAAATATACACACCTACTCAATCTTGACAGCTTACCACCCCACCAAAGAAAGAATATTTGAATATAATCGGGACATCTCAATATACATATCTGTACTGCTCATACCTAGAATAGATCCAGTGTCAATAGATATTATCTCAAACTGTGATAGAGCTTACTAATTAAACACTTAAAACTATTTTAGTTAATTAGGAACAAGTCAAAGGATAAAGCTTCCCATTTCCTTAATTTCGTAGAGTTTGCTCTTTCTTTCTCTTTTTTGGGGAAAAAAAGGGTTGTCAGACCTGGGCTGCAAAAATCAGGAAACTGGCAAATAAACCTCTAATTCCTTGCTGCCGGCTGGTGATTGTCCAAATTTTTGCAGCTCAGAACGAAAAGCCCTAAACCAGAAGCAACATTCCTTGATACTGAAACACTTTTAGTATATGTGCTGTTGAAGCAAAACATTTTGTCTCTGGAGCTAACATATGGGCACAAATTATGTAATTTGGTGGCCTTTAAAGACCCCATTTATGAAAAATTTTGTTATGCAGTTTCCATCTATTGCATTGGTTTTTGCATTCAATTCCTCTGGACAATCCCTGGCTGTAGAAAATAAGTGTTGCATGGTTGCCTTGGTGGAAGAGATTTTAAATTTGCCAGGATTAATTCTATCATGGACACTCTGCATTCTAAATGAATTCAGAGTTAGTACCCACCCATCTGAGCCTGAAGGCTATTATATCACAATTACAGGCTACAAGAGAGAATTACCACCTACAGAACAAGTGTTTTGCTGTCATCACCATATCCATCTAAAGGCCTCCTGATGGCTGCAATCAGAACAATTCTAATCCCGTACGAAATGACAAACATTTGATTAAATTGTCTCAGGAAATCAACTTCTCTTTAAACAGTGCTTTTAAGAAGCTACAATTGGAATCTGCTGCACTCATTCTTCTTATGTTTAATTATTTGAGACGGTGCAAAGATCCAGGCTGCTAGCTTGGTTTTACAGGTTACAACATGTTTCCATTTCATCCAGTCATTCTTACCAAATATGTAGCGTAGTTTTCTAGCTGAATTGTTGCTTAATATAGATCTCTTGGAGTACAAATTAAAAATGCCCACCAATGCCACCCCCCAAAAAGCTCTGATGGCTGGATCAGTTCTACAGTACAGAGCCTGTTCAGGTGAAAGTCCACAGCTAAAGTATAAATCACTTTTCCTTCTTCTTCCCACTCTGCCTTGAAAACTGAAAGAAGCCATACTGACCTGAGGTTTTCAGGCTGTCAGAGTTGACCTCTTGTGTGAAGATCCAAGGAGGGTTGGTGGCAAAGAGAGAACTGGTGGAATTGTTGCTGGCATGCTTTTTCCCAAAGAGTCGGCTAAAAGTTCCCTGGACTGAATTATGCTTCTTCATCCTTATTTCTGCTTTCCTTAGTGTTTTTTAGCTCCTCCGCTTAGCAAAACATATTTCCAGTTTGCGCAGTTACCACGTAGCACACAGAGCTCCGGCAGGTGTTACTCTGAGGAACTCTCTTTTCAGCTGCTTTAAAGCTAAACCACCTGAGCAGGTAGAGAGGGCTGGATGCTGTTGCCTGGCCACACCCCACAGCAGCTCCTTCCGTCACATTCTTTCCTTGCTGCTACAATAAGTCATTGTTAAGCCCAAAGCAGTTTGTTACCTCTGAACTGGTGAAGGTCTTCCCCAAGGCAGTGCCACGTCCCAAGTATGACTATAAGCTTTACAGTGCTTCCCTGGAAAACTGCAAAAAAAAACCAAAAACCAAGCACACTGTCCAGATGTTCAGATTAAAACCAAGTAAATATGTATGCATTTGTTAGCAATACAGATTCTCCAGCCTGCCAGGTCAATATTTATTTAACTTTATAACCTTCTCTGTTTGTTAAAGGTTTAGAAGCAACATTTGTAAGTGTGCATTTTTAAAGAAAAATTGCTGTATTTTCTTTTTAAGTAAGTTTCATGCATGCAAGAGAACTCAGCCATGGCAGAAGCTCAGAAGTGGAGATCTTCAAGGGCTACTGAAAATCTGGAATGTGGCCATCCTGTGCCATCCAAACATTATCAGCAAATTGTCACGTTTAATGTCACTGAAAGGGACAATGGTGAATATAATTTATATTAGAGCTGCCGAAGCAGGTGCTTCAGGGTACACAAGCATATTACTATTTGTAGGAACTCCCTAAAGCAAATGTGTCTTTTTGGGAGAGCACAGTGCAGCTGCAGAAAGTAATCACACAGTCCTGGGAAGGGGAACAGTTGCTTCAAAGAGCTGCAGACAAGTGCTTACATGAGCACCTCCAAACCTTCCAAAGCACTACGTGGCATTGCATGTAGCTATACATGAAGTGAAATCAAATTTTGTTCACCTGATCCCATTCATATTTTGCAGGGCAGCTTCCCTAGGAAGTTTTATATGTGTGGAGGTATCTAGACATGATCCTGAAAGAATCTTTTATGAAGGACTTAGAGAAGCAATTATAGACAAGTAGTCCTTGGCTTACAACAATTTGGACTAGAATTTCAGTTGTTAAACTGAATAAAGTCACATCTGATTTTATTATTTTTTTGCCATGGTTGTTAAGTGAATCACTGTAGTTAATGAATCACGTAGTTGCTGAGCAAATATGGCTTCCCCCATTAACTTTGTTTGTCAGAAGCTGCCTGGGAAAGTTGCAAATGACCCTGGAAGACTGCAACTTGCTGGTCGCCAAGCACCTGAAGTTTGATCACATGACCATGGGGATGCTGCAACAGTTGTTAAGTGTAAGGACCAGCCATAATTAACTTTTTTTCAGGGCCATTGTAACTTTGTATAGACCTTAAACAAATGGTTGTAAGTCAAGGACTATCTATGGTTTAGAGCAGCGTTTCCCAACCTTAGGAACTTGAAGATGCGTGGACTTCAACTCCCAGAATTCCCCAGCCAGCTATGCTGGCTGGGGAATTCTGGGAGTTGAAGTCCACGCATCTTCAAGTTCCTAAGGTTGGGAAACGCTGGTCTAGAGCAGGAGTAGGCAACCTTGGCTCTTTTATGACTCGTGGACTTCAACTCCCAGAATTCCTGAGCCAAATAGTGTTAATTTCTCAAATGTACTGATGAGATCATTTGGTGACAGCTAAATACGTCTATTCAGAATAAAAAGTAGAGATTTTAAAAAAAAGTTTAAGCTTCCTATTACATATGACCACATTAGGATGAAATAACCATTCCTGAAATCACAAAAGAATATATAGATTTTCTTTCCATTTAGAGAGAAAATGTAATGCACCAAATCAAATCTTTCTTATGAACATTGACCAGCATAAGGAGAGTGGGGTAGAGTCAATTAAAAAGCATAGAAGATTCATCAGAGTCAAAAACACAAGCACTGTGAAAAATGAAGTCATAAAAATATATTAAAACAGAAAATACATACAAAAAAGCAAGACTATAAAATAATCTAAAAGGAGGGGTTGGAACATGCATGTAGGAGAGCATAAAGATTAGTATGTGGAAAACTATATCTACCAAATTAGAGAGCATTCTGGTAGAAGAAGATGCTCATTATGTCTATGGCACAGGCATCATCTGACAAATTTTAAGTGCTACTACTCAGAACCTGGCAACACTGTATTTTGTATCAGGGTTGGTACCTGAAAGCAGCAGAGAAATATAGAATTGTCCTTGCTCTCTGGGTATTTGTGCAGTACTGGTGATTTGAGGCTTGTACAAATGTCTCTGTAATACAGGCACTGGAGAAGCATAATCTCTGTTTTTTCTGTGTCCAGAGGTACGGGCATATTTTTCTACAGGGAAGGAACCTTCCTATATTGGCCTTCAAGACATTGTGCCAGAGTAAAGGGCCTCCAGTGTTTAAGTTAAGGGGAAGCAAAGTACCTGTTGGATTCACTGGCACATCATGTCTGCTACACACAATTTAATGAGCATTTTGGCCTGATCATATCTTATGCTGAGTAGAAGACTTGGAGAGATGAGATTTTAGTTTCCAATTCCCATTTCCATGTGGACTGAAAATCATTACTCATCATTTAAATTGCCTGTTAAATACTGTATGTACAGAGGAAATAATTATTCTTGAATTCACAAAAGAATATATCTATAGAAAAATATAATGGACAAAAGCTGCTTTTATTTGAGATTATGAATTTTACTATTTTAGCATTTTTCAGTTATTAAATACAGGGGTAAGGAGAAATAGGTAATGATTCACAATCTATTTCCAAAGGTTTCTGTTCACCTTTCAGCTTTTGAGACTCTTTTGTAGAATGCTTGATCAACCCCCATCCCACTTTTGTAAATCCATTCTGGGCCTGGGCAACAAAAAATTAGCTACCGGTTCTGCCAAAGTGGTGCGAACCGGCTGAATCCCACCACTGACTAGGGCCTTCTAATTGGGAATCCAGGGAATAAATAGAAACTAGACGGATGAGAAATGCTGTGGACTAGTCCTAAAAATATATAAGCAAGAATGATAATTTAAAATAATTAGTTATTTTTATCTCTTAAAATCTTGTATTTGTCTATAAAAATTAAATGTATGAGACTGTAGTAGTTATAGTTCTTAAAAAACAAAGTATATTTATGCAGCTATGAAGCCCATCCCCGTCTACTTCATTTCATCAGCAGAAAGTACATCAATATGAAAGACATCTGTTAACCAAAATATGCTGTCATACTGCATATTTTAAAAAAATTAGCAAGCTAAAGCATTAAATTCTTGAGACATTAAATATTTATGAAACATTACCTGCTGTTTAAAATGTAATATTGAGAAATGTTTCATATGCTTACAGCTTTTTCTTACAACCATAATTTGCCAGAACTACTTGAAATACTTACAGTTAGGGGAATGAAGCTCCATTTAAATTGAAATGGACATTATTTCTTGATAAACCTGACTAAACTGTCAATCAGAGTGTAAATTTCATTTTAAGCATTGTTCCAATTGCAAGAAGTATCTTGCAAGTATATTTAAGTTTGATGGACAAATATATCAACAAATCAGAGGGAACACCCATGGGATCACCACTTTCAGGACTCATAGCAGAGATTCTAATGCAATGTCTAGAAGCTATAACTCCCACGCATACAACCCAAAGTATGGATCTGGTATGTGGGTGACATCTTTGTCATACTGTAATAAAAAAGAAACAAGAGAAGACACATGAATCAACCAACAACATCTTCAGAGGAATAATACTCACAAGGGAAGAATAAAACAACAATACATTATCCTTCTTGGATATTTACATTAGCAGAGGTAATGATGGCAAATTGGAAACGTAAGTTTATCACAAAATCATCCACACTAATCAAGTACTCCATTACCAAAATAACAACCTAACTTCCCACAAGAGAATCTGTGTAAGAACATTATTTAGACAAACACAAACACACTGCAGCAATCCTGAAATCAGGGAAAGGAAAGAGATCATCTATACATGTTCCAGCAAAATAGTCTGAGAACTAATCATTATACATTGATTTCTGCATTGCTCAGATTTGTGAATTCAGAAACCAATAGTCCATCTTTGAAAGGTGCTATTTCTGCAACTGGGCCAATCTTCAGAAACGTCTAAGTAGTATAGGGAACAGAAAATTTCACTTAATAATGCTTTATGATTAAAGATCAAACAAATTTACATGTGTTTATTTAGGGATTTGCAGGCTGCCTCAATTTATTACAACTGCTGGCAGTTTACAGAATAACTATAATTAAAAAAGCAAAGTAAAAACAAACAATTTAAAAACCCTAAGGACATATTTCACAGCCTGGTTGTTCATTAAATCCTTCCCAAGCTCTATGAAGCAATTTCAGGATAGCCTAGACTTGTCTCACTATAGATACTGAGAAGAACTCCAGATGACCAAGCAGCACAATAGGAGTACAAAAATCAGCATTTAGTCACTCTTTTTATTTGCCCTTTTCTTTTTAGAATCAGAGAATTGTAGAATTGAGAGTGACTTTAGAAATTATCTAGTCCAGTCCCTGCTAGAGCAGGAGCCACTGAGTATCTCTGAGAGATGACCATTTGGCTGTTGTTTAAAGACCTCTCTATGGTAAAAGAGAACTCTATATCAGGGGTGTCAGATTGCCGGCCCGTGGGCCGGTTGTATCATACGGAGGCCATGCCCACCACAACTCCGGCAATGCAAAAAAAAAATCACAATTCATCACGACACATCATGTGACATGGCAAGTTTGACACCCTTGCTCTATATGATGTGATAGTCTATTCTATTGGCTATCAACTTGTACAGGTAGTGCTTGACATCACCACAATTTAGCCCAAAATTTCCATTGCTAAGCAAGACAGTTATTGAGTTTTGTCCCATTTTATGATCTTTCATTGCACGGTTGTTTGGTGAATCTGACTTTGCTTGTCAGAAGGCTGCAACCATCATAAATATGTGTCAGTTGCCGAGCATCTGAATTTTGACCATGTGACCATCAGGATGCTGCAATGGTCATGTGAAAAATGGTCATAAGTCATTTTAAAGTGCCATTGTAATTTCAAATGGTCACTAAACTAATGGTTATAAATCAAGGACTACCTGTATAGTCAGGGAATACCTCTTAATGTCTAACACAAACTTTCTTCCTTATAGTTTTAACCTGATATTTCTGATTTTCTTTTTTGAAGCAATAGGTAATAGGTTCAAATCCTCTTCTGTGTGACAACCCTTCAGCATGAAAGAAAGATCATAAAATGGGACAAATTTCACTTAATAACTGTCTTGCTTAGCAATGGAAATTTGGGGCTCAATTGTGGTGATGTCAAGCACTCCCTGTACAAGTTGATAGTCAATAGAATAAGCTATCACATCATAGAGAGATTTCTCTTTCGCTATAGCCTTAAGATGGCTATTATTATTATTATTATTATTATTATTATTATTATTATTATTATTATTATTTCTGTAGGCTAAACAGAAATAAAAATTTTTAATCAATTCTCATAGCACTTGGTTTGCAGACATGTTTACCCTCTTGGTTCCTTCTTGTTCCAATTAGTCACTTTTTTAAACTGGTGTCTCTGACTGGATCTGAACTCTGTGCTTCTGTTAATATGTCTCAAGATAAATTTTGTTTTTTTACAATTGCATCACACTGCAAGCTCTTGTTTAATTTGTGGTACAACAAGGACACCCAGAATTATACTTGCATTTTTTCCCTCCCAGGTCTAGAGCTTTATATTTCTTTCTTCAAAATTGCATCCTATTGATGTCAACTCACTGCTAAAACCTATCTAGATCTGCGTAGAACCTTCTCATTTTTTCTCTAAAGTCATCTAGCTTTGTGTCATCTGTAAATTTTATAACTGTTACCCCAACTCCTTCATCCAAGTTCCTGATAACTCCACTTGGTGTTTCTCTCCCCTCTTGAGATGTGATCATTCAGCCAACTGACTTCATCTAAAAGAAGTAGCATCTTATTGGTGTGTTGCCATTTTATGAAGGAAATATAACCCAAAATTCTATCAAAGACTTTGCTAAGATCTGCTATGTCCACTATATCTACAGCATTTTGTGACACATAAAGTTTTTTCCCTCAATGCACTTATTTTCAAGGAGTGCAGCAAAATGGTGAGTGAGAAAAGAAAATGCCAAAACTATTTCTTCACCTTAGTATGATAGCAATTTGGCAATTGCAAGAAAGGGAAGCCAGGAAAGCAGGATGAGGCAGTCACTGCTACCAATGGGAAAACAGACCTCTATCCAATTCCACTGTGAGTTTTAAAGCTGGATTTTGCAATTCCTCTGGAGTTGCAATCGTATTATTGCAATCACATTATCCAGCAATCAAGCTGGAAGTAAATTGATTTGGTTGCTCATTTGTGATAAAGTTCTGGTTGACAGGAGCACAGGTGATCCAGCACTGGTGCCAAAGTGCCAGGTGGTAGTATTCTACAAGTCATAGCTAATGAGAAGAAACTCTTGTGACTATCCTTTCCTCAGCAGCTGCACTGTTCCTGGATGAATCTCAGCTTTCTGACAAACTGGCTTCGCAAATTAAACTATGGCTTTATTTGGATCTGTGACACCAAAATAGGAAGTAAAAGAGGAATTAGGAACTTATCTGAGGAGTTGGCAATATTTGAGGAGTGATTTTTGCATCATGGCTATGTGATACCCTGTTACTGGTTTGCCTATTTGATTAATTATGATTACATGGCAGATCAAGAGGATTCTGATTGATTTGCACAGCTCAGGTTTAATTGCAAACTTTTCAGGCACATATATATTTAGATACAAGATGCAACCATGCAGGAAATTTACTGCAGATGCATGTGAGGCTGCAGTGCACAACTTGAATTGCACCAAACCTTCTCATACCCATATTGCAGCCATTCTGTGGATCAGCTTCCTTGTCCTGAATTCTCCAGAAATGCAGGGAATCACAATGTTTTTGTTATGCATTGCTTCTGTAGTATGATAAAAACCCATCCGAGGTGTGAAGAATGGAATTGTTTTTGTGAGTACGGTACAAACATTCTGGCCCCTTCCTTCTAAATATTTATCTTTCCAATACATTTATAATACAGGTTCCTGAGAAGCTGAAACAATGGGCAGAAACTAGCAAGATGGATTTCAGCATCTTTTTTTTTTAAAATCCCATTTATATCCCGCCCTTCTCCGAAGACTCAGGGCGGCTTACAATCTAAAGCACAATGTGCTTAGCAATAGCCTTCATTCTATGTATATGCCTGCTTATTAGGGCTTTCGGGGGCCCCAAGCGCATTTTTTTTACAAAGTCAGCTTATTGCCCCCAACAATCTGGGTCCTCATTTTACCTACCTCGGAAGGATGGAAGGCTGAGTCAACCTTGAGCCTGGTGGGACTCGAACCTGCACTAATTGCAGGCAGCTGGTGTTACTTAAGGAGGCATTAGCCCACTGCTCCACCAAGGCTCATCTTAATGGTTTACAGGTTGAATTTGAACCAACAGTGTGATGCAACTGAGAAAATGCTATGATATTGCAGAGGTAATCTAATGCGAAGATCAAGGAAAGCTATCCTTCCTCTATGTTGGTCAGACCGCATTTCAGTTTTGGCATTGGCTTTTTTCCTTGGCAAACAAAGCAGAGCCTATCCGGAGGATGGCAATCAAATATGACAGGATGACTGGGAGAAAAACATTATGAGAACTGATTGGAGGCATTGAATATGTTTAACCTGAAGAAGGGGAAACAGAATTTAATGCAGTGAAAAGCAGGCCCAGTAATTTTCTTATATAGTAGAGAAGATATGTGCATGCCAATGTGCAAGGTAAATAGCTATGAAAAATATGCAAGACATATTGCCTGGTATTTGCACTGTTTCATCAAACCTGTTTATCAAGCTATATTATACACACAGGAGAAAGAAAGGAACAGAAATGGGAGGTGCCTTCTAAAAGAGTACTATCTTGAGGAGTTGGTAGAGACATGTACTAGGGCAGGAATGGCTTAGAGAAAATTGAGAAAGCTTTTGATTTTTCACACTACTGGTGAGCTTTAGGGCTTGCTTACTGCTAAGATACTTTATTTTGTCACAAAAATGGTGTAATACTGCTATTTGAGGATTTATTTCTATTGAACCAAGAGGGAGGTCTACTACTCATGATTTTAAAAGAAAGCTATTATGTATTATTATCATTATTAATACTCTCTCCATCAAGAACTTTCAAGCTGGCAACGAATTGTATTGTGTTCCTACACCTCTCCAGGAACTCTTATACTATGAGGATGTTTCTTTTATGTAGTCTTCTGATTCATTTATGGCATTTTCTCATTGCTTAAGCTACCATTTCCCTTAGTGTGAAAGAGAAAAAAATATAAAAATAGCTGCAAAATTTGTTTTGATTGCATGTTGTTTAGCTAGGTGGGCTGTAAAAGATAGGGCACTTTTCTAAACCTTTTATTATATGAAGATATCATATAGTAATTTTGCTATACTCTGAATATATTTCCTTTTCAGAAAATAGCTATATAGTCTCTTAACCATATCTATGCATGGTTAAAATGAAAGTGGAAATAATAGACAATTGTAGGCTAGTTTTCACTGCTCATATTCAAATGGCTTATCCAGGTTCCAATCTATCATTATTTTAGTTTGTGGCATATGGACCACACTAGTACATAAACTGTACAAGGCTTTGACAACTGTAATTTTGGTTTTAATTTTGGTTGTTTTTAATGTCTTGTTCATCATCCAGAGTCCCTGGTTCCCATATAAACCAAATAAAGGAAGCAAATAAACAATAATGCTCCGGCTAGCCTTTTCCACGTTTGGGATGTTGTTAAGGTACTAATAAAAGGGATGGTACTTATTTATGAAATTATCCCCAACCTCATCTCAGGCTAGAAAACATGGATACATTAGTCATTCCACCCATTATAGTCCCATTTCAGCTTTCAATTGTCATATAGAATGTACAATTCTTTCATCTCTTTGTGGTGCAGTGCAGGAGGTAGGAAGGAAGCAACATGAATATACAAAGGGACATTTGCACGTCTTGATTTAACAAACTCAGTTTAGTACAAGGTCATCTGTTTTGTAACTTGTTCTTTAAGGTAATCCTATATTCCCATGACTTCAGTTATGTAAGGCACTGGATTAACTCTAAAAATAGAAAAATCTGATGTAGTTGCTCTTCTACTATGCTCTTCCTTATTTATTTTGACTTGATTTTGAGAATAGGTGGTGAAATTTGCAGAAGCAGCCATTTAGAAGGAAACTTTTGGATATTTTAAAATACCCAACTGTTTTAGGCTTTCTTTGCTCCCCATCTAAGAAGTCTGTGCAATCACATTGCATTTCCACACTCATAACCTTTTATGATGTCAACTAGTCATCACTGTGGCAAAGTAAAACCTATATTCGCTAGTGCTGCTTTTCCACACAACTGTAGAATGACAGTATTAGATATTATAAATCATTAGTGGGAAAGAAATTGTTCGTTCCTTTGCCCGTTACTGGTACAAACCTTTAAACCATGGCATATCATAAATAACCCAGAGACAAGAAGTTAGAAAAACACCCATAGTCAGCTCTTTCAGTCAAGATGTGGTTGGACAAGTTAAGGCTTGCCTGTCATCAGGAAGTGTTTGTAATGCTAAAGCAGAGCCTCAGAATATATGTAGCAGTGATGTTAAGACATCTGAGCATATGCAGGAAGCATTTTTCTCTGAGAACTGAATAAAAGGGTTTCCTGTCAGAGGAAGCCCTTTTCAGATAGGCATTAGACATTGACAATTGCATATAATATTGTATTTGCAGGCTCCTTTAGGACTAGGATTGGTGTATATCTCCATTCAATCATCAAGTTAGAGAACAGTAACCTTTTCAAAGCTTCAATTCCATTTGTAAGAGTTCCCATGATTCCAATCCCCTGGTGTGAAAATCACAAGATTTCAATTATCTCTTGGAAATCACCAAAATATTATTATAGATGATTTGTCATACCTGGTTAGCATTTAGGTGAGAGACTTTCAGGAAATTATAAGGTAAAAGGCTAGACTGGGAAGTTGAAAAGATATCCTGAAAGAAGACACCAACAAGCCTCTTCCATATTGTTGCAAAAATAAAATAAAATAAAATAAAACCCTGTCATGATGTGTCTATAAAATTACCGGGAGTCAAGCTGAACTCAAAAACTTCACCTTTTAATCTACATTGGTGTTGATGGAACCTTGAGGAAAATCAGGCTGCTCTGGACTCTTTATCCACAAATATAATTATGACCTCTAAAGAGGTGCCTCCTTTTTATATAAAAATGTAAACGTAAAGTAACCCAACTCCCATTCCCTGTACCTATTTCTATAAATTTTCATATTTCCTGGAAGAGACACTTGTAATTACTGCATCCAGTTTTGGTCATCACGATGTAAAAAAGATGTCGAGACTCTAGAAAGAGTACAGATAAGAGCAACAAAAATGATTAGGGGACTGGAGGGTAAAACATATAAGGAACGGTTGCTGGAATTGGGTATGTCTAGTTTAATGAAGAGAAAGACAAGGGGTGGCATGATAGCAGTGTTCCAATATCTCAGGGGTTGCCATAAAGAAGAGGGAGTCAAGCTATTCTCCAAAGCACCTGAAGGCAGGACAAGAAGCAACGGATGGAAACTGACCAAAGAGAGAAGCAACCTAGAACTAAGGAGAAACTTTCTGACAGTTAGAACAATTAATCAGTGGAACAACCTGCCTCCAGAAGCTGTGAATGCTCCAACACTGGAAGTTTTTAAGAAGAAATTGGACAGCCATTTAGGGTTTCCTGCCTGAGCAGGGGTTGGACTAGATGACCTCTAAGCTATCTTCCAACTTTATTATTATTATTAAGATGAAACATCTGCAATTTTCCCAGTACTGTTCACTAAAAAGAGGGCAGTTGATTTCTTTGTCTTACAGTTCTGTACCTTTGCACAACTGTCTTGCCTTTAAGACTGAAACTGGACCGATTTGCTCTCCATGTAAGGGGCTGCACCAAATGCTTCTGTCCAAAACAAATAATAAAACTTTTTTTTCTTTCCAAATTTCTCTATCTAATTCCAGTTCTCATTTTATGTGAGTAGAACTTAAACTTGGCTATGTTAAGATGTGTGGATTTCAGTTTCTAGAATCTTTTAGCCAGCATCCTCTCTGGGGAATTCTGGAAATTCTGGAAATGTTAATATGCTAAAGGTTGAGAAATTCTGGTATAGAAGTTTAATGAAACTGACCTCTCCTGCCAGCACACTCTTCCCTAAAACCAACCTTCCTCTTCCTGTGCCTGAAGCAAACTATTTGTTCGGCAATTTCTGACTTTGGACATCATTTTCCCAGGACTGTTGATCAGTAACTGCTTCTTTAACACCATATGTTAGAATTGGGCAAACAATAACTTTGATGGTATATATCTTTGATGTCTGTATGATATCTTTGCCCTTTAATATTTTGCTTGAGACATATTTGTCTCATCTTAGTCTTAGGCCTAATCCATTTCATAGGATTGTTTTGCAGGTAAAATGGTGGTTGGAGAGGAAGCACATTCATTGCCTTGAGTCTCTCGGAAAAATAAAGATGTAGTATTAATAAATCAAACAAAGAACAGATATAAAAATGCCCATAAAATGCCAATAAAATGAGAGAGGGAATTTTGTTTCATGACTATCCTACACAAAACTCTACCAGCACAGATTAGGAACCTGCTACCTAATTTAGAATGTACATTAACTTTTGTTAGAAATCTTGTAAGAGCTAAATACAAACCACCTTTCCATTCTGCTTGACAAATCAGTTTTCTGCCAAAAGCACTTGCAGCAAACAGGAATGAAACAACCTATCGAGTTCTGCTGTATCAGAAGCCCTGATTATTTCTTTAATGTGGCAATATTCAGTTCCTGCATCTTTCTGCCTTGTTTTGTTGAAAACTTTAATACAACACAAGACAAAAATATAACATCATAGTGTGAAAATAAACATGTTTGTTTTATACCAACAGCCGGTTTCAAAATGGTGCAGTACAGGACAAAAACAGATAACTGGAAAGCACTGCAAGGTAAGGAGCCTAAGCTAGAAAATGTGAGAAAAAAAACGTAGTCAAGTGATTCACACACGGATGATAAACAAATGTTAGTAATCTGACATTTACGTTTGCCACCCTCAAACAGAAATAGGAATGCTGTCTCTGACACAGTAATTCTAGAGAGGTGTTTTCTGATGACATTTGGCTGACTTACAGCTCTTTTGCCCAATAGCAGGAGTTGCTTTTTGTTGATATTTAACTACAGTTTGCTACAGGATGTTTCCCTCAAACTCTAGGAAATAAATTTTGCATTTGATCTGTGCCAAGTAGCATTTGGTGCTAAACAAGTCATGGGTGATCCAGTTTGTGTCAATGATTGGTTGCTGTTTGAAGACAATATTTCAGTTGGTTTTCCAAGTTAGAAAATTTTTTTCACTGTGTTTTTATATTTTTCTCAGCTTTTTATATTAAGAAAGGGAGATTATTCCCCAATTTTCATTTTGCAGTAAACCAATTTCTAGTACATTAACAACCTGCATAAAGGTAGAATCTAATGCAGGGATTTCTTGCTGTTGTAGAGGAACGAAGACAGGATAATTTCTATATTCAAACACATCTAATTTCTATATGCTTTATAGTCATATGGGCACTCTTGAAATCTGCTTCTTATTTTCCTTATGTATTTTCAACAAAGGGACGCGGTGGCTCAGTGGGTTAGGACGCTGAGCTTGTTGATCAGAAGGTCGGCAGTTTGGCGGGTTGAATCCCGAGTGCCACGTAGCAGAGTGAGCGCCTGTTACTCATCCCAGCTTCTGCCAACCTAGCAGTTCGAAAGCACGTCAAAATGCAAGTAGAAAAATAGGGACCACTACGGTGGGAAGGTAACAGCGTTCCGTGCGCCTTTGGCGTCTAGTCATGCCGGCCACATGACCACGGAGATGTCCTCGGACAAGCGCTGGCTCTTCGGCTTTGAAACGGAGATGAGCACCGGCCCCTAGAGTCGGAAACGACTAGCACGCATGTGCGGGGGAACCTTTACCTTTACCTTATTTTCAACAAAACTTTATGGGAAATCAAAAATCAGAACATTTGAAACAGAAACTTAGATGATTTTCCCAGAATAGAAGTTATATTTGTCGGATTATAACGAAGGACATAAATGTCATAGTAGAATTAGCAGTTGTCATGGTAATGATGATTTTGATGATGATGACTACCCAGTCAAAAGTAAAAAAATAAATAAAAAAATTGATTAGTAATTTTTAATAATGTGACAGTTTATTTTTCCACAAGAGGGCAGTGCTGTAAAAACCAAGAGAGATGCTTAACATTAATATTGTCTGATCTCTCCATTTGAATTGTGTGTATTCCATGCCATCTAAGAAGTAAATATATGGGGGAATCAGGTTCATCTTAGTGAACTTTCAACCATTTTAGAAGTGGCACGTAAAACCTGAATAACAGATAACATCTTTAGAAATGCTTTGCCATAACACAATACAATTGGAGATACTATAGTAGAGGCACTTTGAGTATACCCAGTCACTTTGCTTTGCATTCTCAGCCAAGTGAAGCTGATCTGCATGCAAATGTCAGTGGATACCAGCAGGAATGGCATCTAAAAAGCTGCTTTAACACGTTGAAAAAAGGAAGCTTCATATGTACGTTTCATGATTCCTTGAAATGAAAACACCTGAAATATATAGTATCATTATTACTTCACTAGAAAAGGTTGAACAGCCTGCAATGTCTGAGAATTTTCCCTATTAGCTGCCACATTACAACTCATTTCATCTGTAACAATTGGTAGGAAAGAAATTAAAGAGTGATATTGTGATGACATTATGTGATAAATGTTAAGTGTAATGTCATTATGGGAAGGGAAGAACACAAGATGAGCTTGGAGGTAGTCCTGCACCATGCTCAGTGTTTTAGTAGTGGAACACAGCTAGAGAAAAATACATTTTTTAAAGGGGTGGGGTAGGAAGGAGATTAAAGCAAAGTCATTATGACATGTTATCTCTGGATTGGGATCTAATTACTGTGGAAATCAGAGAGCCCATTGATTTATGAAACACAATACTTCAAATTATGCACACACAGTTGTACATATTCACAAATCTGAATATGTTCAGCGATGAATATGCCCGGTGATGACAATTATGTACTTATTGGATAAAAAATACAGCAGGAAACTTATATAATAAAATCACAGCACTCCCTTTCCTGTAAGTATCTGTTATGACATGACGCAAGTTATTCATGCCGCTAACTCACATGAAACTCAGCTATGCATAAACATTAATTGATGCATGTTTGAGAAGGGTGTAGTCTCTTTGAAAAGATTTTTAAAGGATGATAAGCTGTCACAGACAACTAAGCAGGAACAAACTGATTGATATGGCATTCCTTCCACAATCACACAATTATACACAGGGGTTTTTAATTGTGGGGAGACAAACTCAGAGGCAAGCTTGTAGTTCTACCCTTCTTAAGTTTATGCAAACTTTTTGGCAGCCAGATTAATTGATAATTGCATATTAGTTATGATAAATAATTATAAGGGTATGCAAACTATAAGAATATATTTTCGCCCAATAGATCAGTTCCTAGGATTCTTGCCGATATGGCTGCTAACAGCTGCAGTCTACCTGTGTCTGGAGAATTCAGGTGTCAGCCCTTTGAAGTAGGCCAGGTCAGGAAAGAGATATCACAAGAAATACCTGAAAATATTTTATTGATACAGGCTTTAGTAACAGAATCTTGAAAGCCCGAGACAATTTTCTCTTCTCTCTCTCCTTTCTGTAACAAAGACAGGCAAGATGGGTGATCTTGAGTTTCTTTTTCATGCTTTGTTTTCACAGGCTAAGTTCATGTTTTATATGGTTGCCCTATATCTATTTGCAGCAGTTTAAGCTATATTGCCCATCAATTCATCTCCCAGGGCACCAGCAGTTTCTTAACTGAAAGTTTCTCAAAGCTTATGGACTGTTGCTCTGAGAAAGGCAGGGATTCTCAACTTTGGCAACTTTAAGACACATGGAGTTCAGTTCCCAGAATCCCCCCAGCCAGTATGGAATTCTGAAAGTTGAAGTCCACACATCTTAAAAGCTGCTAAATTTGAGAAACAATGTCTCAAGGTGCTGGACTAGGAATGGGGAGGCCTAGGTTCTAGACCTCTATTGGGCATGGAATCCAGCTGGGGGACTTTGGCCAGCCATGTCTTCTGTGTCCTAATTAGGGTCAAGGTCTGCACTCAGTAATTTGCAGAGCAACAAAACCTCTCACCCCTCATCTGCTGATAAAATTTACTAAGCAGGACAAGTGCTTAGAAGAGTGTATATTGTTGTTCTGGTCTGTTCTCTGTCCCTCAGTTAGCTTAATCACCCCAAAAATAATGACTGGAAGAGCAGTGCAGGAAGTTTCAAATGGATAAATGTGGTTAATTCAGTCATGACATCATGACTTCTCTAAAATTTATAAGATTTATTTGCTGCCCATTTCCTTCAAAATGATTCTTTAAAATATAGTCTAAGAAATAGTGATCGATAAGACAGGGGAAGAAAGGTGTGAATAATTGCAAAGCATGCAAAGACGGACCCCAGGTTAGCTTTTGCTTGCCTTTTGTTGGAGGAGAATATTGAAATGTTTATTTTATGTAAGCTATTTCTGTTGCCAATCATCTCACCACGAAGACTCTAGAAGGGCACCCACACACATACGCACATAACACAGCATCATTTACAAAATGGTATTCCAAAATAGTAAATCTTAATATTATAATGTCAGTACGGATTAATGGCTTTATAACTTAGTGGACAGATCAAGATTTAGAGAGCTGAATTAGTGCAGCCTAACGAGCTCAGAGCCTCGCTTGTCGTACAAGACCATTGCTACCGCTTTCCCGACACCATTTAGGGCCAAAATAGCGGGGAAGGGAGGGCACGGGGGAGCTACAAGGAGCGTGCCTGGCCCTCCCCCCCCCCCAGCCACCCGAGCCCCCGATTCCTTGGCTCTTGAAACCGGGGCTCGGCTTTAGAATTCGGATTTAAACAATACCGCTGAGCAAATGCGGGAGGGTTAATTGGTTAACTGCTTTCTGATTCTGCCTGGCGCGGCCTTCGCTTCTGGGACAGCAGAGAATGGGCTGCTCCTAAACAGGAAAGGCGTTTTTTTCCCCCCGCTGAGGGGGAAATCGCTTCTTGACTTTCCCGCGACTGCCGCGGGAGCCCAGCAAAGTCCAGCCGCTAGCTTCCCTTTGCAGGAACAATCCAGCTCTGCCTCGCCGGCTGACGCCTTTCCCCAGTCACAATGATCCAGATCTGGACCGGGAGGTGCGGAGCGGCGCCATCGGCAGCTGCAGTCAAGAAGTGGCACTGGACGGTTCAGGTCATCATGTGTCCGGCAGCAACGCCCACCTATTCCCTCCTCTCTGCCGGCTGCATTTTCCCAGGAGCTTAGGAAGGACTGGAGGAGGAGGAGGAGGAGGAGGAGGGGCGCGGTACTCACGTGGAGAAGAATTGCAGCGTAACGCCAAAGGGGAACCCGCCGGGAGGGATTCCCTCAGAGGTAGGAGCCGGCTGGGCTTCAGAGGGCGGGGCGGGGCGCGAGGAAGGGAATCCCCCATTTCATCATAATCCATCTGTTCAGGATCCAAGGGATCCAGTCTGCCTAACCCCTGAATAGGCTGCAAAATTCCAGCCACTGCAGATTTTGGCGATGTGATTGGGAGAACAAACTGTCTGGACCAGGGGTCGGCAACCTCGGCTCTTTTATGACTCGTGGACTTCAACTCCCAGAATTCCTGAGCCAGCTTGGCTGGCTCAGGAATTCTGGGAGTTGAAGTCCACGAGTCATAAAAGAGCCGAGGTTGCCGACCCCTGGTCTGGACTGAATAATAATAATAATAAAAACGGCCTGATATTCAAAATGAGAAGCAGAGAACCTGAAATCTAGTTTCCAGGGTGGCTGTGTCAAAAGCTATCTCCTTCATCCACTTATCCAGTTAAAAATCACTTTTCCCAATGTCCTCCATATGCTGGGACCCAGGGTATCAGATTGTGGAAAGTTGGCTAACTAGCACAAAAGTATAATAGCAGAGTACTAGAACCAGGTTGCTTCATGCTAAAGGATCCTAAAAAAAACAGCATAGAGATAGTCCTTGATTTACAACAGTTTGTTTAATGAACATTCAAAGTTACAACGGCATTAAAAAAGTGACTTGTGACTGTTTTTCCACACTTATTATCATTGTAGCATCCCCATGGCCATATGATCAAAATTCAGATGCTTGGCAACTGACTCATATTTATGATGGTTACAATATCCTACGGCCATGCGATCACCTTTTGCAACCTTCTAACAAAGAAACTCAATGGGGAAGCCAGATTCACTTTGTTGTTGTTGTTAGCTGCGAAGTTGCGTCTGACCCATTGCGACCCCATGGACAACGTTCCTCCAGGCCTTCCTGTCCTCTACCATCTTCTGGAGTCCATTTAGGGCAGACATGTCAAACACAAGGCCCGGGGGCCGGATCCGGCCCGCGAAGTGGTTTCATGTGGCCCGTGAAGCCATCCTGGAAACAGTGAGGGAACGGGCCCCACTGCCTTGGCCCTGGCCCAGAGACCCTCCTTCTGCCAGAGACCCTCAGATCTGTCCCACTCCTGCCCAGGCCCCCATAGGCACCCTTGATGCGAACGATGTAGAGCTGGCCACGCCCACCCAGTAGGCCTTACGCACTCTAGCCACACCCACCCAGCAGGCCACGCCCACCCTGGCCACACCCACCCGGCCCCCTGAGGGCAACCGCAATGCTAATGCGGCCCTCAATGAAATTGAGTTTGACACCCCTGATTTAGGGTCACCCCTACTGCTTCAGTGACTCCATCCAGCCACCTCATTCTCTGTCGTCCCCTTCTTCTATTGCCCTCAGTCTTTCCCAGCGTTAGGCTCTTCTCCAGTGAGTCCTTCCTTCTCGTTAGGTGGCCAACACTTTTTAACACTTAACAACGTGTTAAAAATTTGAGAGAAGCATGTCTTCAATGTTCCTCTGGGAACCAAAGCAGCTCCCATCTTTATTGCTCAGTAACAATGCCTTTGGGCCAGTCTTTGCAAGGCATGTTGGCTAACTGAGGCAGAGTAGTATGACCTTGGCTCTGAAAACCTCTTCAAAGAAATACTCAACAGCTCATCAGAGAAAAATATTTTATCAAACTGAAGTGACAAGTTCTCTTAGGATATAGTCTGTAGTTTTTTATTCCCCATCTCAAGAAGTTGGGGAATCAGACGACCAACTGCCAAGTGTTGTAGTTAGTACCCATTTGGAGTAGATTCTGCAGGCTATGAGAAGGGTTTGGCGACTTCTTGACTCCACAGATTGATTTCACTTGGAAATGTATCAGGTACTGTATTTCAGTATAATGTACTATAGACCAGTGTATAGTGGTCTTACAATATAGTGTAGACCAGTGTTTCTCAATCTCAGCAACTTAATGATGTGTAGACTTCATCTCTCAGAAATGGGAAGATTCTGGAAGTTGAAGTTCACAGTTGCTGAGGTTGAGGAGCAGTGACCGGCACTATAATCTGCATTTAGTTTGTTAATGCTATTAAAACTGAGCTGCTTCATTAAAAAGAAGATCTGTATTCTTTAAAATTGTTATTTAACACCAACAATAACAACCTTTTCCTGTGAAGGGTAGCCGATGAAAGGTGTCTTTTCTCTAAACCGAAAACACCCAAACAAAACCCGGTTATCTTGTTCTATTAGGTTTTATTGCTGTAATTTTCCTTGTTAGAGGATTAATGGCTTTATAACTTAGTGGACAGATCAAGATTTAGAGAGCTGAATTAGTGCAGCCTAACGAGCTCAGAGCATCATGGAATGTAAAAAAACCATTAATAAGATTTTATAATAACATCAAGGACCATCCATGTTTAGAATGCACAAATAAACAGTTTCATTAACTACTGAATAAATCATTTTTCATTCAACAGTCTCTAGGAATGTAAACATCACAAAGAGGGACAGGTTGGCAAATAAAATATGTCAAAATGCAGCTGTGACAGTGTGATTGAAGCTCTGCACAGTTTTGTGGACATTATATATGCAACACATATAAAAACTAGCAGAAATTCAGTGACAGACACATCATGGCTGCCACCTTGACTTTTTTTGACCATACGCTGTGAACATTGATTCATACTTTCAATCTTTTACTTTCTGCCTGGAACTGCTGAGCTGCCCTGCATCTTTTCCCCTACCTGTTACTTTGCAATAAAAGTCAGAAGCTAGAGGCGAGCTTGGGGGATAGATGGTGGATAGATGGTTTATTGTTGTAGTGGAAAGGGTTTGATTCACTGTTGTTATTTTTCCAGTAGGGGAGCATGACTGCATGGCCTCTTCTAAAACGGAAAACCATTTTCAAAATTAATTGGAAAGGTAGGAGATGAGGAAATATTTTTTATTTTTATTTTTTTTAAAAAAGCAACAACAACCATAGTGTTTGTAGATTTATAATCTGTAGAAAAATATGGGCTTTTTTATTTCTGTCCTGGCAGAATACAGGCTACTGGATAGTGTCTTTATGGGGGCATAAAACATGAAAGGCCAAGAACCACTAAGTTAAAGTACAGCATGAGTAAAGATGAGGATGGGAATTTCATCTTTATTTTACCTCTCAAAGTGGCTTTTTTCTCCATGCCATTTCTTTTTTCTCCCTAGTAGTGGTTACTTTTAATCAGTTTGTTTCAGATTTAAAATACCCCTCCATTAGGGGAGAAATGGGTTTTAAAAATCTTTGGGGAAAGGGGTGGCGGCTTGTTATTGTTAAAATCCGCCTTGCTATG
The DNA here is from genome assembly GCF_947247035.1 of Vipera ursinii. Taxonomy (NCBI): domain Eukaryota; kingdom Metazoa; phylum Chordata; class Lepidosauria; order Squamata; family Viperidae; genus Vipera; species Vipera ursinii. The sequence goes on from NC_139516.1 coordinate 40,127,988, forward strand.
AATTCAGGCTAACACAAATATTCACAGGATTGTGCTGCACATTTTTTATGTGGCCCTAAGTTTGGGGACAATTATCTAGCCAAATGCTAATCATGTTGCTTGTTGTATAAAAGGGAGACTAAATCTGTCCACTCCCCCACCCCGGCTTTTCTCTTTACAGACCAAGTTATACGTGAAAACAAGGTCTTAAGTCAACCCTTGCAAGATGGCACAGAAGAAAGGGGCTGCAGTTTTGCTCAAGTCATCAGCTCCTGCATGCAAACCCCAAAAGCAATTTCCTGTAGCTCTGGGCTACAAGATGGATCAGGCTTTAATTTCTGAATATGTTCCTATGGTCTTACATCCAGGAGGAATTAAGCCTGAGTATCTTAGCTTTGCCTTCTATAACCCTAATTACTCCAATTCATACAATCCATTTTACACTTTACAAAAACCAACCTGTGGCTACCGGTATTGTCGAGACACTGACCACCGAAGGAAGGTCATGGATATTGAGAGAGTAAATATTCCGAAATGGAGAACTATTGTGGGGAAAAAGCCAGGTGTGGTTTCGGAAGGCTCAAAAGTCTGAAACAGTCATGCATTTCTCATGAGACTAACAGCATTCTGATTCAAAATCTGAACTTTGTCATCCTCCAAGCATGTCTAAAGGAAATACTGTGGGAGCTTCAAAAGAAAGAGTTCTGCCTTATAGCAAGACCTTCTGGAACTAATAACGATGGAATAATTCAAGTCCTACAAGAGAGGTATCAGAGCCACCTTACTTTGGCTTTGAAACATCTACAGCTGTAGATCTCCTACCAGTCAGAAAAGCACCAAAATGAAGATCAAATGAGCAGATACTTTTCTCTCTGTTGTTTTGTTTACTACATATATTTATTAATCCCAGAGAAACAGGGAAAACTAAAGCTAAAGCAATTTAAGATTTGCTTTGTCCAGCCAAGCATAGTTCCAGATATTACAATGAAAGAACCTCCCCCCCAATACTCCCCATTCTAGTCTGTGAGTACACACATAACACACACACACACACACACACACACACTCAGAGAAAGAGAGAGAGAGTTATATATGAAAACAATGAAATGTGAAGCAATATATGCAAGGCTGACGAACGTGTGTGCAAGATAGAACAGGATACTTTCACAGATTATTTTCATTTTATTTTCATTCACAGATATGTATTGGAAATTTTCTTGTGTCTTTTTAGACCAAGAAGCATAAAACATATAGTCTGACAAAAATATAATTTCCTACTCAGGATGATATCTTGATAATAGCTTATACAGTTAATTCACATTCAAGGTTAATTACTATATAACAAAGAAGAGAAATTGGAAAAGGAATCTAAAACAAACAACACTGATAATTTGTTGAGGAAGCAAAGAGTGTGCAGACATGCCAAAAACCATAAACACCTGCAGCTGATCTCTCTATAAGTAGAACTAAATTGGCTTGGTAGACACAGATGTAGAATGCCAGTATGTGGTAGGGATTAAGGCATCAGTCTAGAAACCGGGAGGCTATGAGTTGTAGTCCCATTTTAGGCATGAAGACAAGTTGAATTACTTGCCCAGTTGCTCTCTCTCAGCCCTAGAAAAGAGGCAAGGCAAACCACTTGTGAAAGACCTTGCCAAGAAAACTGCAGGCACTAATCCAGGCGGTTTCCAGGAGTCAAAACTGGCTTAAAGACACACACAAAAGATATAAATGTACCGTATCTGTGTCTTCACTTGTCTGCTTGTCTAGTAAGCATTTGAAATTCTTTTAAGAACTCTATATTTGCTCTATTCAGAGTCCTATGATGGGCAGGCCTACCCCTTCTGAATTTCTGGATCATCAGAGCTCCCAAATGTTAGCTGAATGTGCTAGAGAATCTTTGGCAATGCCAAAAAATCTGTAGAAAGGAGTTTAAACATATACCCACATCTCCTGGTTCAATTTACTTACCGTATATCCCTGAGCAGCCAATGTCTGCATAGAATTTTATGGCTTTTAGTAAAAGATAACAAAAGAGGAAAGCGACCACAAGGGCAGATACATATAGCATGCTTATTATTATGTACTTTGTACATGAGGAAAATCATTAACAGTTTCTTTTCTTAGCCTTATCATTACTATGTGATGCTATCTGCATACCTCAGCAGAAGAGATGGTTATGTATAACATGCTACTTAGTTTGTTGTACTTATTTCATCTTCATTGTATAGTTATTCAATAAAACCCAGTGGATTGTTTCTTGCACTGTGTCTATCGTGCAATGTGTCCATTGTGCAATGAGCTTTAGAATTCAGTTGAGAGCATTGCTTAAGCTTATTTGAATGGGCCTGCTTTCCAATTGAATGGCCTTTTCAAATTTTTATGATTCCACAAGGAAAGTAATAGGAACTGTGAAAGACGACGTAATTGTTTTCGCAAACTTTCTAGTTTTCTCATGGCTGACATAATCAAAAGTGGATTATATTTTACTAAGCTATCTTCAGAGCTATGGTTATGGCCATTTTAATCTTTTTTCTGGGCCTTATAATCAACTAGTCTCTCATTTTACATTGTTCTATTTTTGGTCTCCATTTTTTATGACACTAGTAACCCATCACAGGATTTTTCTTTCATTGGCTATTTAGTGTTAAGTCTTTAGTGCCTACTTAAACATCAAAAGCTGCTTTGAAGAAGCTATTTTAAAACTCTCAAGAGCTTCTTCACCTTCCTCATTAAAGAAGTTTATTTTTAACAGCTTCTGTCCTTCTTTCTACTTCATTAGTTTCCTCTGAGCTATTCGTTCTATATGAATATTTAATAAAGAGGGGGAAAAACTTAGAATACTGCACTGTTCCTGAAAGACGTACATCTCTGTTTTGCTTTAAATATGGGGAATATGGATGGCAAATCTGTTGAAGAATTGAGTGCCACAGAGTGCCACCAGTGGTACAAGAAATTTATGACAGAGTGTCCCTCTGGACAATTGACTCTGCATGAGTTTAAACAGTTTTTTGGATTGAAAAATCTGAGTCCACCATCAAATGAATACATTGAACAAATGTTTGATACATTTGATTTTAATAAGGTAAGTGATTTGATATAATAGTTATAGTTTCCCAGTGTTGTTGAGAGTTTGTTGGCATACAAGTTTAATAAATTATTATTGCATACAATATTCTGTATTTGCACATATGTGTGTGTGTGTGTGTGCAAGGAGAGAGAAAACATTTAATTTGCAGAAGATTTAGACACGTTGATCTGATCAAGATAACCATATGGAGTAATGTGGTTCTTTAAAAAGCAACAATTTTATTACATGATATATTTGTGGGTAAAGTATAATATATGAAAGGTGATACCAGAATGATTTATTAATTTTTAATGTGCTTCAAGATTTTTGATTGTGCTGACAAAAGCAAGTGGCACGTATACAGATTTATAATGCAATGATCAATGAAGTAATTTATGTGCGTTGATTCATTTTCTACTTTGGGTGATAGCATTTGTTTCTGTGAAAATTAACTATTAACTAGTTTTCACTCAAGCACAATAGCATTATGTCGGCATTAATTCTGCCTACAATTCCTATGTCATGTTTCATGTTGTGTTATATAAATAAATCATGGGGTATCTTTTTTTAAAAAATATTTGTTACAATGGCTACATTAATTATTTTAGGATTAAATGGTAATTTAAAAGAATAAGCTAGTCTTCAGAAGCCTAGAATTGTCTCATTAAAAGGCTCATAAGTAGAAATGGAACAGAATGACTTAATGTAATTTCCTTTGCTTTCTGATCTTGGTTGTTTGCTTGCAGATGTTTCATTACAGTACTGAACTAAGTAACATCATCATCATTCATTCACTATGTGTCTATATTCAAGTATTTGTTTATGTGCTGAACAAGACTTTCAAGCCTAAATCACAGCTTTTGTTGGTGCTTTTATTAATTTTTTTTTTTTAATTTTTAATTCCATTTATATCCCGCCCTTCTCCGAAGACTCAGGGCGGCTTACAAGCTTAGCAGTAGCCTTCATTCTATGTATATGCCTGCTTGTTAGGGCTTTCACACACACACACCAGCGGCATTATTACAAAGTCAGCTTATTGCCCCCAACAATCTGGGTCCTCATTTTACCTACCTCGGAAGGATGGAAGGCTGAGTCAACCTTGAGCCTGGTGGGATGCGAACCTGCACTAGTTGCAGGCAGCTGGTGTTACTTAAGGAGGCATTAGCCCACTGCTCCACCAAGGCTCTTTTAAATGCTATTATACAAGCAATGCTCTGATATAATCCCAAAATATAGTAATACTGGATAGAGAAATCAAAATTACAATTACAATGGAGTAACACAATGTTAGAAGGGACGCGGTGGCTCAGTGGGTTAGGACGCTGAGCTTGTCAATCGGAAGGTTGGCAGTTTGGCGGGTCGAATCCCAAGTGCTGCGTAACAGAGTGAGCGCCTGTTCCTCGTCCCAGCTTCTGCCAACCTAGCAGTTCGAAAGCACGTAAAAATGCAAGTAGAAAAATAGGGACCACTACAGTGGGAAGGTAACAGCGTTCCGTGCGCCTTTGGCATCTAGTCATGCCGGCCACATGACCACAGAGATGTCCTCGGACAAGCGCTGGCTCTTCGGCTTTGAAACAGAGATGAGCACCGGCCCCTAGAGTCGGAAACGACTAGCACGCATGTGCGGGGGAACCTTTACCTTTACCTTTTAACACAATGTTACTTTGACACAAGTAGCAAATGGGCAAATGTATCCTATAGAAATATTCATGTAAAAATGAGTCCTATATAATTCAGCAAGATGTATTTTTTATAAATTGTTTAGTAAAGCTGCCTTAATTACAGACTGTGATATTGTATAGATAAATTCATCTGTACAAACAGAGTTGTCCATGGTCTCTCTCTCTCTCTCTGTGTGTGTGTGTGTGTGAGAGAGAGAGAGAGAGAGAGAGAGAGAGAGAGAGAGAGAGAGAGAGAGAGAGAGAGAAAGAGAGAGAGAGAGAGAGAGAGAGAGAGAGAGAGAAAGAGAGAGAGAGAGAGAGAGAGAGAGAGAGAGAGAGAGAGAGAGAGAGAGAGAGAGAGAGAGAGAGAGAGAGAGAGAGAGAAGCCAAGATTGTGATAGCTTTTTCACCTTCTTTGGACACCATTACAGATGAATGTAACTTTGCTTCTCCTTTCCAAAACTGTTCTTTCTTAAATTAATTTATGGGGCTGAATAATTTGTATCTGCCCATTTAGGGAATATCCATGAAGACTTTTTAGTTTGTGGTCTTAATTTGTCCTAAATTCAGTGAGTACAATGCCCTATCCCTTTCCTGAAACCCTTGTTTGACCTCATAAAGCCATTGAACATCAATGACTGTCAAATTATTCCTAGTTAATATTATACCATTAATTTAAGAAACAATGTGCAAACAGTTGAAGACCAATAAGAAAGATTGAAAAAGGCCTATATTTATTTTCTGTGCTCATCATGACTGAATTTTATCAGCTGAAATTAATACTAAAACGTTTTCAGTTGGAACATTTTCCCATGCAGTACTGTTTGCTTTTATTTTAATACCCAATTGCATGGGACAATTTTTAGCAGAGAAGTTCCTTTCTCGCTATGCTATCATAGGAAGAATCACAATTTTTACCTTTCACAAAATACACTGGCTTGATCTTTTAACTTTCACTCTAAAACAAGAATGTGAGTAGGATCTTAACCTTTTGACCTGAAGCAAAATAATCAGTAGAAAAGGAAAACAGAATTTCTGAATAAGAGCTTTCAAGTTCAAGAGGATAACTATAACATTAGATGATAACTGCAACATCAGCAATAATCATAATCATAAAGTATTAAGTTACAAAAATATATTTATAAAAGCTGTGGTTATAAGTATAACTCTAGCTTACCTGGATTAAAGGCCGTCATTTTTTGCTCTTCAATAGGATGGCTACATTGATTTTATGGAGTATGTGGCAGCTCTAAGCTTGGTTCTGAAAGGGAAAGTGGAACAAAAGTTGAAGTGGTACTTCAAGCTTTATGATGTCGATGGGAATGGCTGTATTGACAGAGATGAGTTGTTAAACATCATTAAGGTAAATTATTTTCTTCAATCTTTTCTTAAAGTCAATTGCTCTTTTGACTATATATGGCTGATATACCCAGACATTGCCCTTGACTAGTAAGATGCTAAAAATTTTAAGTTTCAATCACACTATATGTGCCATATGTCTCTATTACTTATGTACGGGAAAATGAGGGGGGAAATTGTAATATATTCAATGTAGAGGACATTGTATTTATAATAGGGATGGGTTTAAACTCTGCATAATATCACTTGGTCAAGCTAGCTAGTCTAGCAACATTATTAAACACTGATGATTGACAACATATAGCCTTGGTGGAGCAGTGGGCTAATGCCTCCTTAAGTAACACCAGCTGCCTGCAATTAGTGCAGGTTCGAGTCCCACCAGGCTCAAGGTTGACTCAGCCTTCCATCCTTCCGAGGTAGGTAAAATGAGGACCCAGACTGTTGGGGGCAATTAAGCTGACTTTGTAATAATGCCGCTTGGGGGGGGCGAAAGCCCTAATAAGCAGGCATATACATAGAATGAAGGCTATTGCTAAGCACATTGATTTGTGCTTAAATTGTAAGCCGCCCTGAGTCTTCGGAGAAGGGCGGGATATAAATGGGATTAAAATAAATAAATAAATAAATAAATAACTATGATACTTCAAGAGAAATTAGTAGCATCAACAATACTTGAAACTTGTAATGATAAACCTAACTTTCAATCTTCTTTGATCACTAATGAAGCAGGAAGACTTGAGAGATTCCCACCCTCTAAAAAACAAGAGTCTAAACAGTAGCTGCTAGAATTTCCTAAGGTAATGAAGATTCTCCCTGAGGTGAGGTTAGCCCCATACCACTTAGCCTTCCCTTAAAACATACCATACTTTTTCCAGCAATCTTGGGGAACTCATGGGAATCCTGCAAAGTGATTATTATTTATTAAATATATTTGCTGCCAAAGTGACTGGGTAGAATGTATTATGTAAGTTGATTAGTATTCTCCTGCACTCCTGGCTTTTCTATGTTTTACTTTTACTTGTAGTTTAGGGTTTTGATGATGGTTATACTGTTTTAATTGTCACTGTGGTTATGCATTGCCCAGACTCATGCCATTTGAGAAGGGCAGCTATGTACATTTGCTACATAAAATAAAGAAATAAATTTACCACCAGATCAATGTCTGTTAGAGGAGAACCACTCTCTGCTGGAGCAGGGGACAAATGAATCACTTCAAAGTCATTAAATCATTAAATCAATAGGTCAAGTGGTCAAATGACTATGGCAACAGGCAGACTAGCTCCTATTTCTCATTTGGTGTGGGCAAAGAACTTAAAGAGATTACACAGCCTCTCCAAGACCAACACAAAAGTACAGAGCAAGAAGACTGGGTGAATGGATATATAGACAAAAAACTGAGTAGATTAGAATAACAAATATATAAAAATATAATCTGATTTTCACATTTTAAAATCACAAATTAATTTGTAATTTCCATTGGAAAATGGTGCATCTATATGAGAATTTGTTAGTTTTCTTTTTTTAAAAAAAACCATTCATATTCAAACTGTTCACAGGTAGGGAAACTGAATGTAGACCTTTTCAGATATTATATATTTATTTTTCTTTTCAGGCAATTCGCACCATTAATCCATGTCAAGAAATCATGTCAGCTGAGGAATTCACAGATATGGTGTTCAATAAAATTGATATAAACGGAGATGGTAAGAAACTTCTCTACCTATGCTGAGATATTACTGGTTGGATGCAGTCCAACAGCATATCATGATATCTGTGTAGGAAAGTTAAAATTGACAATTTAGCAATGTTCAGAATGGACTGGATACTATCCCACTTCTTTTTGGCTAAAATCTAGTTAAACTGTTAACAATTCTACCTCCTTGAAGTCTATTTTATTCCACCGACCACCAATTCAAATTAGTCTCAAAAATGAAGGAATAATTATCAATGAGAAATGCCCAAAGTACACATCAAGAAAGTTAGAGTTAAAACCAGCTAAATATTGAGGTCCAGAAATCAGTCTTCCAGCTACTTAAGATGAGAAGCAGAGAAGTTATTTGCAAGCTGAAGCCTTATGCAAAAGTAAGAAAATGGTAAGTGGAATGAAACCCATATGGCCATCTCATCCATTCACCCATCTGCTTCAGTTTTTAGTCTTGCATCTATCCAGAGAGAGAAACTTGGACAGACTTTGATGTCAGCCTTTGATGCAGGCTAGATCAAGAAATGGGTATGGCAGGGATTCCAGGAATGCTTGCTTTGTAGTAAGGTAGGATAACAGAATCTTGAAAGCTGTCCAGGTTTCTCCCTGTCCCATCTTATGCCATATAAAATCAAGGTAGGTTTCCTGTGAGTTTCTTTCTCATGTTCTCTTTTTTCTCAGGACTGAATAAACTTAATGGTTTGTTCGTATTTTTTTACCTCCAAGGTCAACTCTAAATTCCTTTACAGATGCAAATGTTGATGGAATTGATTTTGGTTGATTAATCCATCAAACTTTTTAATGTCCTCACAGAAATGAGAATTTTGTCTTCTTCAAAAGCCTAGGATAAGCCTACAACTTTTTTGTTGTTGTTAAAAGGTGACCAGACTTAAGCATAAGGGGATGATGCAGTTAGTGCTAATTGAATATCCATGCTTTGTATGGTTTACAGAATCAGCTCCCATTCATTTCTGCAGGCCATACACGAACCAAATTCTCCTGTTTGTTTCTATAGGTGATTTGTCTCTTGAAGAATTCATAGATGGAGTACAGAAAGATGAAGTTCTACTTGACATTCTCACCCGTAGCTTGGATCTCAAACATATCTTTCTAATGATCCAGAACGATGGAAAGAACCCTGAAACATCTGGAATATCCACAAAAGATGAATAGGCAAATTATTGTTCTTTTAAATAATAAATGTAATATTATGAGAACAAAAACTCAACACTAAAAATTGTGACAACTTAGAATATTTGTGTTGTATGTAAAAGAGGCACTGTCTATTATGAACACATTGAATAACTCTTATCAATGACTGATGAAGACATCAGATTGGCCTAGAAAATTAAGGCAATTATCAATGCTTCTGGGTCAGATGAACACATAAAAATGAAAGAAGATCCTTAGTTTATTTGGTCTTTAAAGTGTCAGTGAGGAAAGTAAGTATAAGAGAATATTGTGATCCGCAAGATGCCTTGTACCATTTTGACTGCTTCTTGTGGTTGCTTCTTATGGTGAGGATACAAGTAAGCTAGAAGAGAATCAAATTAAGGAAAGTTGAAAAATTCAGCTTTGGACAGAATGTCTATTTTTCAATCATCCTAAGCAATAGGGAGACCAAATGGCATCCAAGATTACCTTCCACTTCTTGAATATCTAAAAATGGTCCTTTAAAATCAGGGGTGCAAATCCCATTTACTCAAATTGATCTCAAGTTTGTAAGTCTATTACAATTCCTTTGATATAAGCCTTTTTGCATATTCAGAAGTTCTTTTTAATATTGCCCAAAGAACAATATTTTGGCTTTATATAGATTTAGCACATGCCGTTTAAAGATTAAGTGCTATATTTCACTGTAGCAAATGTTGCTCATATAAGAATATGCTATTTTTTTTCACAAAATAATCCATCCTTTGATCTGAGTTCTTCATATGTGCATACAGTATTTTGTTTCCCTAAAACAATTCTGTATTTTTTTTAAATGAGACTTATTATTTCTTTAAGTACATTTTTACAGGAAATGAAGCATAGTTTAGGTTTAGTTGGTATCAGATTGACACTCAAATTCAGGTACATAGAGAAAAGCCCCAGATGCTAAAATATTTTCTAAATTGATTAAGCTTTTAATTGTATTCATTTATTAGAGATTTTGTAGCCTAAGCATTACAATGACTACAATGAAAAAATTCATTCTTAAAAAAAAAGGAAAATAGTTGGCTTTTGTAAGAGCAATTCTGAACATTTTTACTACATTTTTAACAAAGAATAATTGGTGTGAAAACACCAATATTACCCTTGACTAGGAAAAAAAAATTCTCTTCTAGCTTTGGTCTCGTCTAATGGTTAAGACCCCAGGCTTGAAAGCTAGAAATTGTGAGTTCTACTCCTGCCTTAGCCATGAAAACCAGCTGGGTGACCTCAGGGTCAGTCATTTTGTCTCAGCCCATCTCACCTCTCAGGGTTGTTGTGTGGAAAATAGGAGGAGGATGTGTTGCATGTGCTTGCCACCTTGAATTATTTTTAAAAATAATAAAGGTGGGATATAAATAAGATAAATAAAAAATAAATAAAATAAAATAAATATTAAATTTATAATAGAGGCTAAGGAATCCTAAAGTACCTGAAAGTACTAGAAAGTACTTTCTAGTATGAATTACAAACGCTACATGAAGAACTCTCAATGGCTCAGTCAATTTTTTATTGTAAGTTGTGTTTTTTTTACCAATCAGTGGTGGCATGAATAAAGATCTGTTTGAGTTGCAAGTGTCATCTTTGACATGAACAGTAGAGCTGAAAATTGTCACACAAAATGAATAAAATTATGTTGCTGTTTCTTGAGAAAACTGAGAGAATAAGCAGATTAAGTCAGATTATCCTGAAGGGAAGAAAAAAAATCAAGGTCTAAATCCATAAGTTAAATTTTTGGGGAGTAATGCTTGCTTTAAAATCAAACAAGAGGAAAGCAAGCTTTATTTTTGTTATATTTTAGCTTCATCATAAGTGCTGTGCTACAGTACTTTATGGAAACTGCAATATTCTAAGGTACTTGATATCGCAACAGGGTAGGTGTGAGAATGATTCAGCTGATACTGGAATTAATAATTTCCTTGAGTTTTAGCTATTTTATATTAGATTTGGTTATGTAGACCTCTCTCTGATTTTCTGTATATATTTCAGTTTACATTTCTGATTTTATTTTTTTATACTTATAGTATAATGAAATGACTCATTAAAATTTACATTTTATAAAATCAGTTTGGAACTTAAATTCTGAAATCAATACTGTATATTTTTTTCAATTTTCTAAAATGCTTAGTATAAAGAATTATAGCTGCTGGAAACTGCAACAAATTTGAGCATGGGAGTCAGTGGTGTTTGTGGGGCTGGCCAAAAATTTAAGGTGCTAATGGTGGTAACATAGTCAAAGCCTCACCTCTTTTGAAGAGAGGAGAGGGTAAAACAGTGTCAGCCTGGGTATTAGTGGCTGAGATAGGAAATAATGAACAAGTCTTATTGACATACAATAAATTCATATCAATTTCATTTGTATTTGCTCACCAAGCTATTTACTTGTTGGTGGTTAAACAATTTATTCCATAATCTTGACAGATAAAAACATGTCTAAAATCATAAAATGCTGAAAACTATTTGGCTATCAATTTATTTACTTGGAATTATTTATACCACCTGCAGGACGTATTGCTAACACACTACCTTTCATCATCTACATTTCAGTCCTTTTGCCTGTTTACTCATTAGATTACTCCACAAAACATCAACAGAGATCTTTAGTTTTAAACAAATGTTCCTTAAAATGTGTATTATCTCCAGCCTTTACAGCCAGAATGCTATTCCCACTTGTATCCCTTTATCATCTGCCATCAAGATAAAGGATCTTATTCATAGTTTGCGTTCTTTTAGCTTTCTTAATATATCTTATTACTTATTCATCAAAATATCTTCTATATGTATTTATGTAACTGAGATTCTATTTGAGCTGCTTTTCCATACTGCATTTGCAGAGGAAGGAAGGGAGGGAGGGAGGGAGGAAGGGAGGGAAGAAGGGAGGAAGGAAGGAAGGAAAGAAGGAAGGAATTAAAGTTTGTGAAGAATTCAACTTGCAAGGATTTTCATGACACCTTTGTCCATTTTTAATTGTCTTTTGTGGTTTCTTCCATAGCCTAGAATACCACCAACTGGCCATTTCTATAATTACACTCCTTTAACTTACATATATATCACAAAAATGTGCATTTCTGATACCAACATATCTTTCATACTCAGGTTTTGTCAGAATTTAGAGTTATCATGTACAGTATTCTCTGTTCAGTTATCCAGTTCTGATAACTTTATGGCTGCAAAATCACTGTAGTCAATGAAATTAAAGAAAGAAACTTTGATACTGAATTGTGGACGCTATGCTACTTTTTTTACTGGCTCTTCAAAATCTCTTTCTACCTGCCACTGTGATGAACTTTCATAGAGTTGATAGGCAGAACAAATGTCTACAGGCAGGTTTGCACTGCTTTATTTGGCTTCAGCGAGGCCAGTGACTGGCACTGTTTATCCAAGATTTAATGTGGGGCATTAGCAAAATGATTGGTGTCACCAGTTGGTAGGAAAAAACTGCAAATCACTTTTTATGGGAGGAGGAAACCTAGACCATTTGTCAAAACTGTACTTAAGCTACTGTAGCTAATCCATGGGCCGGAGAGGGGAGACTTACTAGACAGATTCTATCCTTCCCACATATAATAGTTGCATTGTCTGATCTAAGAGATGATAATAGTGAATTGCACAGTAAAACAACTGATGCTATACTGTTTTCGTCAGCAAGGCTCTTTTTACGTTTCCCTTGAGTAGCAAAGCAAAGGTTTGATAGATTTCCAGGAACACAAATGCTTGGAGAAGTAGAATTTCTTGTTGAAAATCTATAAAGCTATTACAGAAGAATTCCAGTGACTGCTCTGTGTGAAGCCATATTTATAGTAAAATAAAATTTAAAAAATGTCTGCCTTTCTCCCATCCAAGCAATAGAATGGGCTAGAATCTTTTTGAGTGGGAGGTCCAGTTTCCATGTATCTCCTGTTTTGGTAATGGACATTAGCATTGTAACAATTCACTCTCATGGATGAGGATAAGTGCCTATTTTTTGGTGATGGTGCCGGACAGTTTTGCAATAAAAAAACTTACCCTTGTCCCCATTTCTTTTGTTACCTCTCTAAGCCCTGACATCCTGTAGGGATCAATAGGTTAGCAAGGGAAGCAGGAAGTGGGCCTTTTAGCTATCAGTTGTCTCATCCCAGAAACAGGTCTATAAAAAGGTGCTTCTCCTCCACCACAAATACATAGACATCAGAGGTTTGGAATGAAAGGTTTCTCAAACTGTATAATTGGGCCATGGGAATATGCATGTAAGCTTTAGGAAATTTTAAATCACCAACTCACTTTTTGAATCCTGCAGCAGGATTTTCTCTAACACAATCAGACCATTAATTTCATAAAATTCACACTCAATTTTATTACAAAGATTTCACCAATTCATAGGAGAAAGACAAAGGGAAGCTGTACATCTATACATTTATAATTATGATGTACATCTATACACTTATATTATGATTAAGCTATTCTTAATACCTGTCTTATTTAGAAAATGTATTCAAGGTGGTTTCATAAAAACATTAAAACTAAATTAAGATTTTTTAGCATGTTCACACAATATCCTAATTATAAAGTTTTCCCCCATCTACGTAGTTGTTACTGACTAAAGGGGGGCGGTGCTCATCTCTGATACTCAGCCGAGGGAGCCTGTGTTGTCTGAGAGATGCTTCCGTCTTCATGTGGCCAGCATGAAGATATGGAATGCAGTAACCTTTCCCACTGAAGTGGTACCTATTGACCAACTCACATTTGCATGCTTTCAAACTGCTAGGTTGGCAGGAGTGGGATGAGTAATGGGAGCTCACTATTGTGTGGCTCTCGGGTCTCAAACCCAGGCTGTCGGCTTTCCAGCTGAGAAGCCCACCATCTTAACCGGTGAGCCATTGTTAAATATAACTAAATTAAAAATTAAAAGAATAGCTAAAAAGCAAGAAATTAAACTGAAGCAATACAAAAACAAGCCTTCAACCCATTAAGGATGGGAAATTCTTAGCATCCCATAAAATTTTAAATTGTATCTCCACTTGCACTTAATCACTGCACAATCATGTCATGGCAATTCTTATTGCTTTCCTTGTCCCCATGTTGCTGCCTGCTTTTTATCTCATGAGAGAAACACAACCCTGCATTTAGTTGTACTATTATTAAAAGAATAGTATTTTCTTCTATATTCCCAAAATTATCCCATATCAATTTTAAGATGCATAAAGTCTATTAAGTGTTGTCATCATTGCTGCCTTGGAAAAAAAATCAGGTAACCATGGCAGTGACCGTGAACAAAGATGATAGAAACAGAGTTAAGAATTCAAAGGGGACATAGATGGTAGTACTATTTTGTGACTCAAGGGTAGGTGGATAGCACTTTAATTAAGTAGTTGGAAATGAGCCTGTAGAAAATTGAAAGCATTATTTATTTATTAAATTTGTTTGACACCTGTCTTGCTGTGAGGTGAATCTGGGGGAATTTAGGGGGGGAATTGCCTGTATGAGGAGAGCAACTGGCCTTGTAGACTTCTGACAAATATACAGTATTCTAGAAGAGGAGATGGCTGGCTGGATCCCTGAAAAGAAGTCACACCCATGATGACTTAAAGGACTCTCACCCATCCTTGAGTTGGAAGAAAACTATTCCAGAATAAAATTTTCTGACTTTCTCCCATCTTTGGCCTAAACAAAGCTTTAGCAACTCCTCTTGTACCACCAAAAAATGAAGCTAGCTAATAAACTAAAGAGAAAGAATGAAATAGCAGAGATTATTGGGGAGAGAAACTAAGACTTTGGGTTAGGTCTCCCTTTTTAACACTCCCCATCCCTGCCCAGTATGAGCTGCCAGAACTCTTGGGCGTTTTAAGGACCTGGAACACATAGATTGTGTGTGAGATAAAAAAAGGTTTATTTCATTTTGGGAAATCAATATGTGTTGTGAAATATTACATGGCATTGTCTATATGAGATCCATCTGAAACCATAATCATAGAACTCTTTCATTGGCACACAAGTAGCTATTACAATCATGGATTTAAAATTTTCTGGCACTAGAATAAGTAAAAAAGCATGAATGCATAGAATGAACCCTTATCTTTATTTCTATATGGGATATTTTAGAAAACAGAGTATAGATCAAGGATTTGGAGGGGACATAAAAAAGTATAACAATTAAAAGTGTATTTTGATGTTGCCATGGGACAAAAGTATAAATCTAAGTCACGTACACTTTTAGATTCTAACTTTTACATAGAATTAATACAGGCATTGGCTGCAGATGATGAATTTGCAGAATTTCTTTTACCTAATTACTATAATAAGAATATTTAGAATGGGAATTATGTTAAGACTATATAATATAAACAGTGATGGGATTCAAATATGTGAACAACTGGTTCTCTGAGTGGATGCTGCTTCTGGAAGTCCATTCTTGGCCTGGGCAACAAAAAGTTAGCTACCAGTTCTGGTGAACTGGTGTGAACTGGCTGAATCCCACCACCAGGTATAAATCCATCAACTTCACTCAAAGTAGTTACTAGGCACAGACTATGGATGTGAAGAAGTTACAATTAAAGATAAAATTAGGGGGAAGCAGAACTGAATTCAAGGATAGATGAAGTGATCGCAGCTTATAAGGCTCAGCAAACTTTTTTTTAGCTTACATTGCACACAATATTAAGATCTTAGTGTAAATGTTTTGAGCTCCTACGCATAAGAAAAATGGTATGATATACTCCTCCCTAATATTTTTGACAACTTTAAAAATAACTACACTGTTGGCTGAACCTGAGATCATAAAATTCTAAGATCAGGAGACAGTTCTTTTATGAGCAGCAGAAGCAAACTTATGAAAACTCTTGTCTTTTTCTAAGTCATTTCCAGAAAACAAGGTTAATACATAGCTATTTTACTGGAAGTGCTGTCGTCTTTTCTGACCTTCATTCAAGACTAGTTTTTACTATTGCTGCAGAGAGACCTTAGTTCACTGAAATCAAATTATTTCAATACTCCAAATGATTTTTACATTTTTCTGCAGAGTATTTCATCCATTCCATGTACCATCTACAAAAATCTGTGTGCTGAAGAAGAATGTCAGTTGTATCTGCTGATGCTGCTTCAGGCTATATTCACACTGAATGGTTGAGTTTGCTCAAAATGCTAAGCTACCTTATATCTAACGTTTTATAATTCAATAAATTGCGCAAACCAGATAGTTTGCAAACCCTTGCAATTGGTTTATTTGCTTCTTCCTATAAGTTTACAAAACATTAACTTTTCCCTGATATGATATGTTTGACAAAACATTTGATTATGTGATACCACCTTGCAGTGTGAAATATGACAGCCCAGAGAGTATTTTTAAGCCCATCATCTTTTTCTGATAACTATGTCTAGGGTCAGAAATAAGCAATATGGGGTAGTTGCTAGTATCCTAAGTTGTGAGTTGGACCTTCTGCCAACCCTGTCAATAGCCCCAAGTCAGCTACAGCCACCCATATAGTCCTCATTGCTACATTCAGGTGGATTTTTAATTCCCCCCCCCCAAATTACCATGACATAGCATTGTTCCATGGCATGGCCTAGATGCACGGCAGGATATTTAAACAAACAGCATTAGGGTTCTGTTTTTTTCCCCCTAGTGCTCAGCCTGCTGCTATCAAGGAAAAATAGAACAAAGGACAAGGGATGCTTTTTTTTTCCTCATTACACTTTTGAAATAATACAATGATTAGAGCACTGCACTTTTTCTTCCTTGATTGGCAAGCCATCCACCTGGGCTTATATTGATTTGTAGCATCTTCATCACCCACTTATCTCTTTGCGCTCCATCAAGGAATTCATCCAGAGATAATTTTCCTAAAGAATCAATGACAAGAAAGAAATCATAGAATGTTACAAATGGGGGAGATGCATTCTGTCTAATCCCACTAGTCAACTCCTTATCTTTCTTTTTCATTGGACTATAAAGAGGAGAAGTGCTAACAGATTGAAATGTTGCTTCTTTGATTGAGAACAGAAGGAATCCTTTATGTTTTCCTCAAGTAGGGAAGTGATATTCAAGAATAATTAATTAAGGCAGAGTTACTTGGAAAGACTGATTTAAAATTTCAGAAACATGATTTGCTGGGATGGTAGATAATGGTCATCTGTGTCATATATTCAACACACACACACAACCCCCTCTCATCTATAAGGAAACCCTGGCAGCGGTTGACAGCCGTCAAAAGGCTGCCGCGGCATTCCCCCCCACACACACACGCGGCAAGTGGCCGATTCTGACAGCTGTCAAACTGCTGCGCATGCGCAGTACACTGACAGCTGTCAAACCGGCCGACTCTGACAGCTGTCAAACTGCCACGCATGCGCAGTACACTGACAGCTGTCAAACTCCAGAGAACCGCGCATGCGCAGTTCAGCCGGAGCTGTCAAAGCTGCCAGCTGGCCCCGGCAACAAGCCGCTACAGCCGCGCCTACCTTTAGCCGGTCTCCTTCTTATTGGGCGTCCTTGTTAGGCGGGAGAGCCCCGCCTGTTTATTGGTTCTTGATGTTGTTGTTGTTGTCCCTGTTCACTATAAATATGGGGGATTCCCGGCGATGCTTCGCCCGGGACCTCTGCCCAATAAATGTTTTGTTTGGACCGAGCCTACTGTCTCCTGTTGTCCCTCAAGATAATCCAATCTGCCCCTCATAAATATTTATAGAAGTCAGGAAATTTCAGAGCGAATTTGGAAAGGATAAACCAGATAATGCAATATTTAGGTGTGCTGGAAATGAATCTTTCTTCAATATTGTATAGAAATTAAGGTGAATGAGTCACAATCTGGAAAACTGACAAGACTTTTTCTACCTTCCATCTGTGCTGCAGAGCAGAGATAATGAATCTGGGTGTCTATTAGAGAAAGACAATGATAACAAGAACAAGAAAACTTGAAGTTTCCAATCAATAGCATTATATAGTGTGCACTTGCTCCCTAGAGCTGATGTGAAATCAGATAGCTTTGCCAAATGCATGTTTAAACATTATTTAAATGTCTGTAATTGTTTCTCATTATATTTAAAAAAATAAAAATTGAAAACATTCAAATACTGATATATATATATATATATATATATATAATATATATATATATATATATATATATATATATATATATATATATATATATATATATGCAAAAAAAGAAAGGAACTCAACATGAGTATGCTCCAGTACTGGTCCTCGGCATGCCAGCAACCGGTCTACACAAAAAAGGAAAGCCCCATCTGCAGGATACAGGCAGCACACAAAACCACATCACCTCCAGTTTGCGGAAAAACCTCTCTCCACGGAACTGGTCCCTGGTGCCCCAAAGGTTGGGGAACTCTGGTCTACATCACTGACACTTGATAAGTCAATAACTGTTAATAAAGTGTCAGTAAAAAAAATTCCATCTTTTAAATGACATGGATTAAAATCTGTGCACTATTTGCATCATGCACAGGCAATCTGTTGCCACCAGAAATATTGAGATGTAATTCTCATTAGACTTGTACTGAGCCTTGGGAACTTTGGCATTACAAAAGTTCTAGAAGGGCATCAAATTGCCAACCATAATTTCAAATAAGACATCAGTGTGGCTTCAAATCAGGTTATTACCATCTCCATTCTCATCTACGAGATGAAATATTCTTTCCACAACTTCTTCTGGAGTGAGACTGGGAACAGCTCTTTCTTCCTCAGATGTGTATGCTTGCTTAATGCTATAAATAGCCTGGAAAAAAACCCCTATAATGTTAACAGGAAGCCACACAATAATGCATATGTAAATCTCTCAGACAGATGTGCATAGAAATTTGATAAATCATTTGATCAAGTATTTACAAAGTTAAATATAACAAAAGAAATCTTTTAGGAAATTTATAGGCAAGAGTGGTGTAGACTGTTTCCATAGGGACTGACTACTACTACTATTCTATCAGACACAATGCAATCTGCAGGTCTTCTACCTTTTCTTCTTTTCAACATTTTTAGTGTTAAATACAAAAATATGAAAGAAACAATTGGAAAATTATGATAAAAAATATATTAGCTATGTTTATTTATTTATTTATTTATTTTATTGCATTTATATACCGCCCTTTCCCTGAGGACTCAGGGCAGTTTACAGGGAGTTAAAAATCAACCATACAAAAGTTAAAACCCAATTTAAAAAATATTAAATCAACCCTGTACTATTAAAAACCCCAATTAAAATGTTGTCTATAACCCAGGATTGCTATAATGGTGAATATCTGTAGCTAACTCAGGATTTCAGGTTCAACTATATAATACACATAGTTTTTATCCTTTCATATTTCTTTTTTTATTTCTCTCTCTGTGTGGGGTAAAATTACATAGGAAAGAATAATCCATTGTCTTATTGGAACCTGTTTGTTTGCTCTTAAACTGGGAGCATAAGTCAGTATAGAACTGTTAACATACATTCTCTTTCTTTCATTTGTTCCTAGCCTTCTGCTTAAAATAAACAAATAAAATGTAAGGGGAAAAATCCTCTTTTCATTTTTCTTCTTTCTTTTGAGGGATTGTTGTAGACACATTTTTTAAAAGAATAAATTTTAGATTTTTTTCTCCTTCTCATGTTATTATGATTTATTCCTTGACCAAAAACAACTTTGGGCTTTTGTTTTATCAGAATGGAATTGCCAGGCAAAGTAGACTTATGTTTTAGACATAAACATGGTTCTCTTCCCGATACTAAGGATTCACAAAGTGGAGATCTGGCTCATTAAATAAGTTATGGCTTAATTGTAAAAGTAGTAAACAACAATGTAGGTGAAATTATGAGTTGGGGAAGTTGTGAATAGATTTGGAAAGTCTATCCTCTTGTACTAATCACAGTATATAGCACCCCTAATGCATATGACAGCTTCATTCTGATTCTTTTTAAACTATAATTTCAAAAAAGTACAGAAGAAAGCCAGCATATGCAAACTAAAGCATTATATTCCAGATGGGGGAAAAAAAACATTTGGCAAAAAAACCCACCACACATTTCTACTTACTTCAATTATTTCTAGGAGTTCAGGTCTATCTATGCAGCCATTTCCATCTTTATCATATATTTTGAATGTCCATCTCAGTCTGTGTTCCAGCTTCCCTCGCAAAACCAGATTCAAAACAGCCACATATTCTAGGAAGTCAATGGTGTTATCCTGGTAATATAAAATGGTCAATTTAATTGTGATCATCTTAGATCTCAACAGTAGTACATTTATTGTTTTGTGGCTTTGTCACACAATACACCACCTATAGTCATGAACTGCCAATGGCTCCTGTGCCTCTTTTTCATGGCCTCTGAAGACTGGAGCAGATATCCCAAAATCAACCACAAAGAGTTGAATCATGGTGGTACAACATCTTTTTTTATTTGTGCAGGGGCGATGGGGAGAGAAGAAAAAAAAAACAATTTCAGGTAAAATAGTTAAGCTTCCAAGGAGCTGAAAGCAGCTATTCTGCATGAAGAAGAGAGAAGAAAGGTCTGAAAATGAGCAACCTGTCCTTTATAATGACACAATAATCAAAGTGTATTCAATTATTTTGGCATCAGTGAGTTACACTGAACAGCCAGTGGTCAATTCAAATCAGATGACTTTCTGGTTTCTTTATCTGGAAACAATATCATCAGATGAAAAGGAATTGCATTCTGTGTAAGCAAACAAGTGGCTAAATGTGTTGAGAATCACAGAGCACACAGCGATCGCATAATGTCTATCCAAATTCAAGGCAATCCATTCAACATCACCATAGTACAAATCTACGCCCCAACTGTAGACTCAGATGATGAACGTTTACAGTGAGCTTCAATGTGCTCTCAAGCAAATACCAAAAAAGGATCTTTGTATATTATGGGTGATTTTAATGCAAAGGTAAGCCAAGAAGAAGCTGCAAGAATAGTAGGCAGGTTTGGGCTAGGTGAACAGAATGAAGCTGGCAATCACTTGGTGCAATTTTGTCAGAAAAATCATCTCAGCATAATTAATACATTGTTTATACAACACAACCAACATTTCTATATGTGGATAGCACCAAAAGGATAACATCAAAATCAGATACTTTATTTTAAGCCAACAACCCTGGAAGGGTTCAATTGCATCTGTTAAGACACTTCCTGGTGCTGATTGTAGCTCAGACCATGCGATTAGTGGCTAAACTGAAGCTCAAACCGGAGAAAGTGAAAAAAGGTAATATCTCCCCAAATTCAATATGAACAACATCTCACCTATGTATGCCATAGAAGGTAAGAATAGGTTTGAGCCACTGAATTTGGAGGAGAAAAGCCCCAGATGAACAGAGGCAAGAGATCCAATATAACATCATGGAAATTGCTAGAAAGTATCTGTTGTTAAATACTGGGTTCGTTGCTTAATGACGAAGACGAGGCAAGTGAGTTCAGCAAAGATCATTGTTTATTGCTTGCAGGATCTGAACTGAGAAACAGGGCTGCGAATGCAGCAATTTATACCCTGGCCTCTAGGCAGCGGCCAATAGGTTTAAAGCAACCTATTGCCACCCTAGAGGCAACCAATAGCAGTGCTGGAGATGGGTTGTCTGAGGAGCTGGGAGCCGTTAGCCAGCTTCCCTGCTCAAGCAACCTTCCAGCAATTACCCATGTGGTGTTCCCTTAACAAAACAAGCCCAATACATTACATCTGTCATGCCAAAAACCAAAGACAACAAACAAGTGGCTATCTGATGACACCATCAGTGAAGGGCAGCCAAAGCTAAAGGAAACAAGGATAAAGTTAAAAAGCTGAACACAATTTTCAATGTTAAGCCAGGAAAGATAAAAACAGGCAGAGGAAAAAAACACAGTGTCAACGTCTGGAAGAAGCTAATAGAAAGGGCCATATTAAGGTCATGTTTGCCATAGTGAAAATGATATGATCCAGATTTTCAACAGGGCAAGGAACTGTTAAAGACCACAACGGGAATGTACTAAGTCAGGGGTCCCCAACCGTCAGTCTATGGACTGGCAATGAGCCGCGGCATGCCAGAAACCAGGCCATGTAAATAAGCAAAGCCCCATCCAGAGGATGCAGGCAACTCAAAAAACCACACCTCTTCTGATCCGTGGAAAAACCTCTCTCCACAGAACCGGTCCCTGATGCCCAAAAGGTTGGAGGCCACTGTACTAAGTGACCAGCAAAAGGTCAAGAACAGATGGAAAAAATATACGGAAGGACTCTATAGCAATTTGACTTACCATCAAGATGACAATGATGGCAGCCCAATCAAAGAAGCAAACAACTTGAAAGAAGCAGAATGGGCTATGGGGAAAATGCCAAACTGGAAAAACCCAGGTATTGATTGAATACCCACGGAATTACTAAGACCAGTGACAGTTAACATTATCATTTCTCTGTGTCAAGAGGTATGACAAGGTATCAATGGCCTCAGGACTAGAAAAGATCTGTTTTTATCCCATTAATAAAGAAAGGCGATGCCAGAGAGTGGTCCAACTATTGCACAATTGCACTGATTTCTCATGCAAGCAAGATTCTGTTAAAAATTATTAAACAGAAGTACAGAATGTCACTGATTGAGAGTTAGTTGATGTACAAGCTGACTTTAGAAGGGGCACGGCACTTGAGATCACATTGCTAATATTAGATGGATTATGGAAAAGGCATATGAATATCAAAAGCATCTTTATATGTACTTTATCAATTACAGAAAAGCTTTTGATTGTGTAGAACACAATAAGTTATGGGTGGCTTTGCATGATCTTGGTGTCCCAACACCCTTGATCAGACTTATCAGATCACTGTACTCTGATCAGAAGGCAGTGATAACACTTTATGGCAATACAGATTGGTTCAGAATCAGTAAGGGAGTTAGACAAGGATGTATTTTATCACCTTTTTTGTTCAATTTGTATTCTGAAGTGCTCATGTGGAAATTAGATCTGAAATTGCCTGATATTGGACTGAAGAATGGGGAACAGTACTATTGGCTGAAAATAAGGAAGAATAAAAAATTATGTGAAAAATCAAGGATGAAAGTGAAAAAGTAGGATTGAGTCTTAACATCAGGAAAACAAAGATAATGACAACAGTTGCAGATGGACATGATTTAAAATCAACAAGGAGGAAATTGAATTGGTTTGAGAATTTATCTTCTTTGGATCCAAAATTGTTCTTCATAGCAGTTATACTCCTGAAATCAAATACAGGATAACCTTAGGCCACACTGCAATGGTTAACATGAATAAGATCTGGAAAAACAGAGATACTGATATAAATACAAAAAGCAGGCTAGTTAGAGCAATAGTCTTCCTTATAATGATATATGGGTGTGAGAGTTGGACACTAAAAATGGCTAATCGAAGAATGGACATCTTTGGACTGTGGTGCTGGTGTAAATTATTGCATATACCATGAACAACCAGAGTAACTAACAGAGAGGTGTTATATTGTATCACACTAGACACATCATGGAAGCTAAAATCATAAGACTATGTCTAATTCACTTTGGCCACATCATGCATGCAATGATGTTGGAGAAGGCAATGATGCTAGGAATGGGGAAAGCAAAGAACACGCTGGCTTCATAACATCAGATCTGATATAAAGTTGAACATCAGACAATTAAAAGAAGCTGTGCTCGACAAAGAAGCGTGGCTGGCTCAGGAATTCTGGGAGTTGAAGACCACAAGTCATTTATATCCCGCCCTTCTCCAAAGACTCAGGGCGGCTTACAATCTAAAGCACAAATCAATGTGCTTAGCAATAGCCTTCATTCTATGTATATGCCTGCTTATTAGGGCTTTCGGCATAAAAGAGCCAAGGTTGCCTCCCCCTGCTCTAACTAAGCATGCATCAGATATCTACGGAGATTCTCAGTCATCCAGTTCATAGTTGTCCCAATGGTGTTTATTTCCAAAAGGCAAATGGACTTTCTTGTTTGTTTTTTCTTTTAAAAACATTTTTAAATAAAGCTTCTTCAGTTCTAGCTGTTAACTGTTAGAACATCCTATTTGCTTGAATGCCAGAATTTCAAAGAGGATCTAAATTGAGCTCCGGACAGCGCCCGATCTTCGCTCCTTTCGCCGCGATCTAAAAACATACTTGTTCGAACAAGCCGGCCTGGCCTGATGGGGGATTGGTGGGGTTTTTATTGTATTTTATTGGGGTTTTACTATGTATTAATTGTTTTTTTAGTGGGCATGTATTTAATCATTTTTTAACTTTTGTAATTCTGTGTTTTTTATTCTTGCCCTGTTCACCGCCCTGTTCACCGCCCGGGAGAAGGGCGGTATAGAAATATTAATAAATTAAATTAAATTAAATATAAAAACAAGAATAAGTGCACTGTGTTCTGGGTTTTCATAGTACACTTAACTGTAAAAAACCCATGTAATTACAGAGGGTAGGGCTGAAGAGACAGTGTGCACAGTTTTGTAACCAACTAGAGTGATGAGATGTGCTAAATAACTTTCATTAATAGGAGAAAACTTTCATTTTCTTCTCTCTTAATGTGTTTCCATTTAAACTTGACAGGAAAAAACCTTAAGTCAATAAGTTTTTTTATTGGGAGGAAAATAATCAGTCCAATTATTTTATTAATTTATCCTCCTGCCCTAATGGAGAAACATTCACAGAAAGCCAATACTTAAGTCAATCAATGGGCCACATGTTGCCCTTTCCTTCTTTTCCTCCAATTTGTAAATCAAATATAATTATGTTTTTAATTTCATATACATTTTTTCTTTCTATTCCCTTCCTTGCTCTGAATTAGTTTTGCATTAAATATTTTGCATTAAAATTCCATTGTCAAAAAAAGTTATCCCATACAGATGGTAAAGTTAGCTTGGTTCTCAGAAACTATTTCCTAACCATATGCCTCCTGTAATAGTTTACTAACTTTTTTATTAATTATAAGTTAAATTACAAAACCATGGATGTTTTCAGAGAAAAGGCAAAAATAAGTTTGAATATCATTAAGATGACTGGAATCCAAGTGCCTTTGGTTTTCCTCATGTAGAAGCATTCCTAGTCCATGCCGTGGGTATTGATATCTTAGGACTGCATGTGATCCTATGCATATTTTGTTACTTTTTTATTGATACATAGACATATGAACCTATGTGGCTGAAAATGCTTATTTGCAATGCACTGAAACTAAATAGATTGATTTTTAAAATGATTTTGCATGTGTTTAATGCTATAGTCTAATATTGCAACACAAATTTCTCATAAAAGATTGAACCACATTTAAATGCCAGATTCAGTACACTACATTTTGATACTTTTTCTGACTAGAATGGGCACATGTATAATATAAAGTATTGTGACATTACCATAATGTTATAAAATGAATGAGCAGGCGTTGATTACAATGCCCTTAGCATTTCCACTGTACTTAAATAATACGTTTAGTGAGAAAGTTCCAGTTTCTTGTAACTAAATTTTGCTTTTCTTGGAGCAAAACAGATTTGATCCAAAGTCACTAAAACAGCAATGTGTTTTGACCAGAGTTAAATGCCCCTTTATATATTAGGCATAACAAGTAATCATACATTTGATACAGTCACTGCATTAAAAAAATAAAACAAAACCATTTTTCCATTTTATAGAAATGTCAGCATGAATCCTGCATTTGCTTCTTTACCAAAATAAATTATAATAATGACATTAATCTCTCCAGTTATAACATCCCTACTTTTTTCCTCCTGGGAATATCATTGTATGCTACAGTACAATTCATCAGATCTTCCCCAATTTTTGAAAATAATGAATGTGATGGGACACAACTATCAGAAGTATTGGGAGAATTTTGACCAATCAAGTATTTATTTTAAAAGTAATCTCTTAGGATCTTGAACAATTCTATTCAAATTATGATAATAAAGTCTATTATTCTATCAAATAATAAGAACCTGACAATTAAATACAACTTTTAACTGATTAGTTCTCCTCCTATACAGCATTCTGGATCTCCTGAGTTCCTGGCATATTTATCACATTTCTTATCTGAAATATAACACCATTTTCAGAAAAAGATTTTGTTGTGCTCTATGGAGCTTGCTTCTAAGCAAGTTCTACTAATTGTAGCATTAACAATTAACACCTAGCCAAAAGGGAAATTCCACATTTAAAAACCAGGTGAATGTGAGCTTTCAACTTTTAAAATCAGTTTAACATGCTTACCCCATTCTTATCGAAAGCTTTGAACATGCTTTCCACATAATCCGATGCTTCTTGATTATTATGAACCCCAAAGAATCGTTTGAATTCATGCTTGAAGAGTGTCCCACTTGGACATTCCATTACAAACTTCTTATACCATTCCTGCAATTCAGCCACATCAATCTCAACCTGTTCTCCTTCTTCGTTAGTGAAGTGTTGTCCCATGTTTGCTTTGAAAGATGGAGAAGAAATATTTGCTATTTCTTTCTTCTCAGTTTTCTTCTTGCAGTCTTTTATTTCTTCTTCTTAGAAATTTAATTTCTTTTATCTTTTTTCAGTGACTATTGCACATGCAAGCTGGACTTCCTCTCCTCATGATCCTTTTTACTTGCAGCCTCTATTCAATCTTGTTGTGGAATTTTCTCACTGTTTCACCTTCATGCACCTTCCCTGAATTACAAGATAAAAATATCTAAGTTCATTTAAAAGATTTCCATATACATAACACAGAATCCTCCAATATCTCAGCACAATCCTTTAGCTGGAACTCCCAGGTTGGTCTCTGATGCTAATCTACTAATATGAATGCTACCCGATTAACAGTTATATATAACGTCATTTTGTTGACCTAATTCAAACCATCTATGAACTTATCACAATCGTTTTCCCTCAAGTTGAGCAGCCATTCTATAAAATAACAACCCTGCTGCTTATTTCAAATTATGTGAGTTATTCAGAAATGGAAATGAGATTAAATCTAAATCATTTTGTTGATTTTCTTTATATTGCATAATCTATGACATAAGGGTTGGCTTGCTAAAGCAAAGTATGACTTACTTATGTTGGGCTTAACATGTTGTGTAAACCTAGCCATTGTAGCCATGATTTAATGTTTTTAATAATGACTGTCTTATTCATTTGCTGTTTTACTGGATTGTTGTATGCTGCCCATAGTCAATTTCCATGAGATGAGCAGCCATATAAATTTGATAAATAAATCAATAACTTAAAGGTTTTGTGAATCTAGATAATTATAATTCATAATTCCACTAGTTATAACAGTAAGATATGAATGCTTAACAATAGCTGCTTTCAATTTTTCAAGCTTTTAAAGGAAACAAATTTATTTGCATTCTTCCCAAAATGGCAGTTTGCCTGTTATACTGAATTCCTTAACAAGCTTTTGTTTTACAAATATAAGTTTTTCTAAAGTTATCATCTTATTTATTATTATATTAACAGTTTATCCCAATTCACTTTTCATTCTTACACCAGACCAAACTTTTGTTCTGGAATTAAAAAGAAATAACCTGTCACTTTAAATAGGCCTGAGACTGATAAACAGATATGTCCCATTCCAAGAAGATTAGCAGAGTGATTAGAGGAAACAATAATCTCTGTTATAATAATAGCAGGACTGGAATGGATTAAAGGGGCTGGACTGCACATCAGGTCTATTTCAAGCAAAATGCAACTCCACATAATATCATAATGAACTGAAATGCCTGCTCAAATATTAGAATATTAACTTAAATCAGTATTTTATCTATTTGTATAATTTCTATGTTGTCTCCATTCAGGATGTATGGCATAATAGCAATAAAATAGGTGAACATGTAATTGGTATTTTAAAATACATATATAATTAAATCATTTGGCTCTTCCCCTTGTATGCTTGTTTAGATTGATTTGATCCAGATTTCCTCACCATCAATCAAAATGGTTTTGCCTGTCCCCTAGCATTATGCTATCAGAATTCATTTTTCCTTTTACTTAAATCTAAAAACCATAGTGGGTTAAGTTTGTTAGAACCAATAAAAATGGTTCATAAGAGTGTAGCATTTTCAAAATCTCTACATCTATTCCTCAATGTTTTGCAAAAAGTTAGAGATGAAGAAACTCTCCAAATTAGGCCAGATATTTTAAGCTACAAGATTTTTTTATTCTTGAGGCTCAGTGATTCAGTGGCTTAATGATGCTAGAGAAGGTCTGTAGACTGATGGTTCAAGTCTGAGTACCATGTGATAAGTGAGCTCCCATCACTTCCCTCAGCTTCTGCCAACCTAGCAGTTTGAAAGCATGTTACATGCAAGTAGATTAATAGGTACCACTTTCATGGGAGAAAACAGTGTTTCGAGCAGCAGTATGAATTCAACCAGTCGTGGATCTGCCTGAATGCAACATCCAAATGAGAGGTGACATTGGTGGTGGGAAAAGCCCTAGATGACACTACAGAATGCCATCAGGCCTTCTGAGTGTGAGGCTAATTTGCCCCGGTGGTGCACTGAAGCGTGAACTGAATCACCATCAGCCAAACTTTGTATGAACACTATAGTCTCCTGGCCAATATAATATCACCATAAATTAACTCTTATTCTGTTACAGTCTCAAGATAGACTGTAGATTGAATACAGTATTAGTGGTAGAAAGGGTCAAAGATAATTATTGTTTTCTCCTTATTGGTTTCCAGAAGAGACTTGTATTAAATCAACAGTAAACATCAAAAAGAGTCTGATAGTACCACTTCAGTCTAACAAATATTATGAAAAAGTATACATCCTTGTGAGTTACAGTTCACTGTTTCTAATAGAGTGGTTACACTAGAGTAGATAAACTGGAATAAAGTAGGGGAAAGGAGAGGTTATGCAGATACAATACAGACTATTTGTAAGGCAAATAAGAAAAACCTTATCTATTAGCAACTGTCATTTGTTAAAAATATGTTGATCATTCTTTTAGCCATCTTCCTTTCCCTTCCAGACTGCTCAACTCTTAATATTATCATCTCAGATCTCAAACATTTTTTCGGCCAATAAGAATATATAGATACACAGCAATTAATCGAATCATACTAACATTCCTGTTGATCCAAATGTGACCATAATGGAAGATTAGAAGTCAAACCATGAGTTACTGTACCAGCTGAGTACCTTGCTTTTTGAAATGATGATTTGCCATAGAAGGCAAATTATATTGCAGTGGAAAACCGACTAAAGCAGAAAAATAAGTCTGCGTGCAATTCTATGACTGATACTACTCTATTAGGTGGATTATAGCAAAAGCTTATTAGTGCTTAAAGCCATTTAAACTCTTTTTAACTGTCCATATTTATTTATTTATTTATTTATTTATTAGTTTTTATAAACCGCCCTTCTCCCGAGGGACTCGGGGCGGTGTACAGAGGAAGGAAGGTATACAGACCGAACAATAAAATAATAAGAAACACTAATGAACACAAACTGGGACCCCAATTAACGCTATCATGCCAGGCCAGCCTGCTGGAACAAAAAAGTTTTTAAGTCGCGACGGAAGGTACGGAGGTCAGGGGCCATCCGGATTTCGGTAGGTAAGGTGTTCCAGAGGGCTGGCGCACCCACTGAGAATGCCCTCCCCCTGGGGGCCACCAGCCGACATTCCTTGAGCGGTGGCACCCTGAGGAGGCCCTCTCTGTGGGAGCGCACAGGACGGTGGGGTGCTGACATCGGCAGAAGGTGCTCCCGTAGGTAGTCCGGACCCATGCCATGTAGGGCTTTGAATGTCATTGTTAGCACCTTGAACTTCACACGGAAGGCAACCGGAAGCCAGTGCAGCGCACGGAGGAGAGGTGTGATATGGGAGTATCGGGAGGCTCCCAAGAGTGTCCGTGCCGCCGCACTTTGCACCAGTTGAAGCTTCCGAGTGGATCTCAAGGGCAGCCCCAAGTAGAGAGCGTTACAATAGTCTAGGCGAGATGTCACAAGGGCATGGGTGACTGTACGTAAGGAATCCAGGTCTAGATAAGGCCGTAGTTGGCGAACTAGTCGAACCCGGGAGAAGGCCCCCTTGGTCACAGCTCCAATGTGGTCTTCCAGGGAGAGCTGCGAGTCTAGGAGGACACCCAGGTTGCGGGCCCTATCAGCAGGGGGAAGTAACTTGTCCCCAATGTTAAGCAGTGGGACGTTCTGAATCTCCTGGCTTGCCGGTACGTACAGCCATTCAGTCTTGTCCGGGTTCAGTTGAAGCCTGTTTCTCCCCATCCATTCCCGGACCGCTTTCAGGCAGCGGGACATCACGTCTAGGGCATCACTGATATTGTTAGGAGTTGAGATAAAAAGCTGGGTGTCATCAGCATACTGATGGTACCCTACTCCAAAACTGCGAATGATCTCACCCAGCGGTTTCATGTAGATGTTGAACAGGAGAGGCGAGAGGACCGACCCCTGAGGGACTCCGCAAGCGAGAGGCCTCGGGGTCGACCTCTGTCCCCCTGTCAGCACCGACTGCGAGCGACCCTGGAGAAAGGAGGAGAACCAACGCAGAACCGTGCCTCCCACTCCCAGTCCCCTGAGGCGTCGCAGCAAGATACCATGGTCGATGGTATCGAAAGCCGCCGAGAGGTCTAATAAGACTAGGACAGAGGAATGGCCCCTGTCCCGGGCTCTCCAGAGATCATTCATCAGAGCGACCAATGCCGTCTCCGTGCTGTAGCCCGGCCTGAAACCCGATTGGTACGGGTCTAGATAAACCGCTTCATCCAGGATCTGAGGAAGTTGGTGCGCCACCACGCTCTCAACAACCTTCGCAAGGAAGCGAAGATTGGAGACTGGACGAAAGTTATTCAAAGAGGATGGGTCCAAGGTGGGCTTCTTGAGGAGAGGTCTCACCACCGCCTCCTTCAAGGCGGTGGGGAAGTGACCCTCACTCAGGGAAGCAGAGATGACCGCTAGGAACCAGCCTCGTGTCGCCTCTCGAGCTGCATAGGCCAGCCAGGAAGGGCACGGGTCCAGTAAGCATGTGGAGGAGCTCAACCTTCTCATAATCCTGTCCACTTCCTTAGGAGTTACAGGATCAAATTCTTCCCAGATGACGTCGACAAGACTGTCCATGTCTTGTTCTTCCATCTCAGCCCAGTTGGAGTCCAGACCAGTTCGAATCCGAGCGATTTTATCCAGCAGATATTGACCAAATTCCTCGGCTCGACCCTGCAAGGGTTCCTCCCTCACCTCTTGGTTTAATAGGGAGCGAGTCACCCTGAACAAGGCAGCCGGGCGATTATCTGTGGACGCGATGAGGGTGGAAAAGTAGTTGGATTTTGCCACCCTTATCGCAGCGAGATAAGACCTGGTGAGGATTCTTAGTCGCAATCGGTCGGATTCGGATCGACTGGACCTCCAACGGCTCTCTAGGCCCCGTCTCCAACGCTTCATCTCCCGGAGCTCCTCGGTGAACCATGGGGCTCGCTGGGATCTGCGCCGGGTCAGAGGCCGCAAGGGTACAACTCGGTCCAGAGCCTCCGTGGCTGCCTTTTCCCAGGCTTCCACTAAGGCTTCCGCCGAGCTGTGAGCAAGGGGTGCATGCGAGTCCCTAAGCGCTGCCTGGAACTTATCAGGGTCCATTAGGCGCCTAGGGCGGTACCATCTGACTGGCACCGTGCACCCACGGTGGGGGGTGGCAAGGGGGAAGTCTAGCCGCAGGAGGTGGTGATCGGTCCATGACAGGGGCGTAATAGTTGTGGCACCCCCACCGACATCATCACGCCACCGTCCAGACAAGAACACCAAGTCTGGGTTGTGGCCTCTCTCATGAGTCGGCCCAGAAATTATTTGCAACAGGTCCATGGCCGTCATGGAAGCCATGAACTCCCAAGCCAGTTCGGACGATCCTCCCAGGGACGGTAGATTAAAGTCGCCCAAGACCATGAGTCTTGGGAATTCAACCACCAACCCTGAGAGGACATCGAGTAGCTCGGGTAGGGCCGCTGCTGCACGATTAGGTGGTAGGTACACCAGCAGCAGACCCAACTGCGCCCCTGGGCCGAATCTCAGTAGGAGAGACTCACACCCGACCATCTGAGGGACGGTGGTCTCTCGCGGGCTAAGGGATTCCCTGATGATAACTGCCCCTCCCCCGCCCCTCCCATGAGCCTGGGGCTGGTGCAGTACCTGGAAACCTGGCGGGCAGAGGTCAACCATGCTTAGTAGTACTTATGTGATTTTATATTATGAATCTCCAGTATGGGATATTGAGAAGTGACAGAAACCGAAGACAAGACGTTTCTTGCTATGCTTCAGTCATTCAGTGGTTTTTTGGCTCTCCTTAAATTGATGGACAGTGTTTCACTAGAACTCTTTATCAGTAACCATTTCTCTCTTGCAAGTTCATGCCTGTGTCATCAGTGATAGCATCTGGCCACTTGCTTTCTGTCAGTCTCTTTTTAAATTGCTTTAAAGTTTTCTAGGCCTCAGAGTCTTCTCCAGGGACTCAGATTAAATGATTAAATTTTACGTCATTATTAGAGTTTCCAGGGGAACAGTCTAGTTTTACTTGATCTAGTATTGAATTATTTGTTCTTGCAGAACAAGGTATTCTCAAACATGCTGTTTCAAAATCAACTATGTGAAACAAGCTTCCACATGCTCAAGCCATCACTATAGTGTTGCATCACTGCTATGTAAATTTGGATGTTAATGATTAGTTCTCAGGAAGACAAAATAGCTTCCCTGTATTTGAATTAACATTATCATGATTCTAATTACAATTAAAGATTCTTTACATTGATAACAGGGATACCTATTATTTTATCTTTATGGCATTGGAATCATAATAACCAAATGTATCTTTATCATTTCAGAGGTGCCTGCTTGAATGTCAGTATTCTTAAAAACAGCATAACAGAACAACAGTGTCTATGCCAATGGTATTGTTTGTATAAAATCACAAGTGACATGGAATCAGGAATCATCTAATTTAATTTCCTACCAAGAAAACCACTTATTGCTAATAGCAATAATGGACATCAGCTTCTGTTTAAAGCATGAACAAAAAAGTTCACTAACTTTAGAGGAAATCTTGATTGAAAGTTGCCTGGAGGCAACTCTTGGATGAGTAGTATGTATGTATGTATGTATGTATGTATGTATGTATGTATGTATGTATAAATAAATAAATAAATAAATAAATAAATAAATAAATAAATAAATAAATAAACAAACTCCACTGTTCAACACTGTACATTGTTTTGCCTCAAAACAAAACCAAAGAAATCACATTATTTATTTATTTATTTATTTATTTATTTATTTATTTGTTTGTTTGTTTTTATAAACCGCCCTTCTCCCGAGGGACTCGGGGCGGTGTACAGAATAAAGGTAGGTATACAGAATGAACAATAGTGAAAAAACAATAGTAAAAAACAAACTGGGACCCCAATTAGAGCTATCAGGCCAGGCCGGACTGCTGGAACAGGTAAGTTTTTAAGTCGCGCTGGAAGGTGCGGAGGTCGGGGGCCATCCGGATTTCGGTTGGTAAGCTGTTCCAGAGGGCTGGCGCACCCACTGAGAATGCCCTCCCCCTGGGGGCCACCAGCCGACATTCCTTGAGCGGTGGCACCCTGAGGAGGCCCTCTCTGTGGGAGCGCACAGGACGGTGGGGTGCTGACATTGGCAGAAGGTGCTCCCGTAGGTAGTCCGGACCCATGCCATGGAGGGCTTTGTATGTCATTGTTAGCACCTTGAACTTCACACGGAAGGCAACTGGAAGCCAGTGCAGCGCACGGAGGAGAGGTGTGATATGGGAGTATTGCATAGATTTATTAAACTAACCCATTGTAGTGTGTTAAATGTTCATACAAGGTAAGGAAGCAACAGCAAAAGTATCTTGGGAAACCAAAACCATCAGCTGTCCTAGGCAACACATACTTTTAAACATCCTATATTAATATGCACTATTAGCAAACATGAGCACAAGGATTTTCCCAGTTAAGAACTCTGGGAGGATTTAACAAAAAATGATTACTCATTTTCTTTTAGTTTATTTATAAAGCATGTTCTCACATGTTAGCTATGTTAAAGAAAGAAAGAAATCCAGAAAATGCCAGCAACAGGATGGGATCAAATCTTTGCTGGCTATAAGAAAGGTAAAGGAAGAGGAAAAAGGCATCACTAAGATTTCCCATTTGGCATAATAGCATTTATTACAGCTTAAGAGTTTAATGCAGAAGGGTGGAGTACAAAATTCCATTATGAGTTTTTTTGCTACTGTTTAATGGTCAGTTATGAGCTCATTCAGGTACAAAAGCATTATCAACATAGTAAATTTTGTATTACGGTTTGCTCTAGAAAATATATTCAGCACGGGAATACAGTACTATATTAATTCAAAAAACAAACAAGACCACAAGATATAAGGAAATTAGTATTTCTGGCTAAACACTGGCTCTCTTTTTCTTGACCTGAGATATGTTATGAACCACTTTTTTCTGCATGTTCTCATTACATTAGCCAAGAGAATCCACCAACTGCTTTCCTTAAATTAACTTATTATAAATAAGGAAATCTTATTATAAATAAGGAAATTATAAATTCAGAAATCAGCTATGAAGAAGAGAGCCCACAAACAAAAGTTCAATTCATGCTTTAAAATCTTCTGGAAGTCTGTGTAATTAATTTTGCATTTGTAGCTTAACA
Organism: Vipera ursinii; assembly: GCF_947247035.1. NCBI lineage: Eukaryota > Metazoa > Chordata > Lepidosauria > Squamata > Viperidae > Vipera > Vipera ursinii. The sequence continues at coordinate 40,162,521 of NC_139516.1, forward strand.
AGTCTTAAATCCATTATTTCATAATTCAACTCTGAAGTATGTGCTTTTCAGTAATAAAACAATAGCAATATGATAGGAGGATTTGTTTAAAAATCTAGCAAAGGCCAAGTAAAACACATTTCCCCTTTATTACATTAAATAATTATTAAGATGAATAAAGTTAAAGGTAAAGTTTCCCCCGCACATGCGTGCTAGTCGTTTCCAACTCTAGGGGCCGGTGCTCATCTCCGTTTCAAAGCCGAAGAGCCAGCGCTTGTCCAAGGACGTCTCCGTGGTCATGTGGCTGGCATGACTAGACGCCAAAGGTGCACAGAACACTGTTACCTTTCTACCATAGTGGTCCCTATTTTTCTACTTGCATTTTTATGTGCTTTCGAACTGCCAGGTTGGCAGAAGCTGGGACGAGTAACAGGCGCTCACTCTGTTACGCGGCACTCAGGATTCGACCCGCCAAACTGCCGACCTTCTGATCGACAAGCTCAGCGTCCTAACCCACTGAGCCACCACGTCCCTTATTAAGATGAATAGAATAACAATATCAGAGTTGGAAGGGACCTTGGACCTCAAGCAAAAAACTCTATACCATTTCAGACAAATGCTTGTTCTATCTCTTCTTAAAAACCTCTAGTTCTGGAGCACCCACAACTTCTTAAGGCAAGTTGTTCCACTGATTAATTGTTCTAACTATCAGGAAGTTTCTCATCAGTTCTAGGTTGGTTCTCTCCTTGATTAGTTTCCATCTATTACTTCTTGTTCTGCCTTCAGGTGCTTTGGAGAATAGGTTGAACCCCTCTTCTTTGTGGTAGCCCCCTAGATATTGGAACACTATCATGTCACCCCTAGATACCCCAATTCCTGTGATTGTTCTTCATATGTTTTAGCTTTCAGTCCCCTAATCATCTTTGTTTCTCTTCTCTGCACTCTTTCTAGAGTCTCAACATCTTTTTTAAATCGCGGTGGCTAAAACTGGATGCAATATTCCAAATATGGTCTTATCAAGACATTATAACATTTCAAAATATTGCTACAGAGACTTCCCCAAATTAGAAACTTATTGAAGATACCTGAGATTAGATTCAATATCAGTGTTTTTCAACTTTAACATGTGTGGACTTCAACTCCCAGAATTCTTTGACAAGCATGTTTACCAGTCCACACATCTTAATGAAAAGAACTGTTCTATATGGATAGAAGGAGGGGAACCTTCTCTTTTGTTCTGATTTATATGGATAAAATTACAGGGTATAATTTGCTCTCTCGAAACCAAGTTTCATTACTGAGTCATCAGATCCTTAACTTAAGAGGCAATGAAAGTCAGGACTCATACCTGAATGCTTTGTAAGTTGTATACTTATAATTAAGATGAATGTTTCACCTGAAATGTTATTTTTATTCCAGATGTCACCATGACAAATATTCCATTTAAGGAATGGCAAAAAGATATAGCAAGGGAAAAAAAGAGAATATAAATTGTTGCAGGATGCTAAAGAAGAGGGACTGACCACACTTAAAATTATATTTTGATATTTATTGCACGGTTTGGATATTTTGAAGAATAAGAGGTTAACAGATTTGGAGGGCTATGATTTGATTGGTATGCCTATTTGTAATATGATAAAGCTAAAGCGAATGTAATTTTTAGGTATCTTTTTAGCCATGCCATTCTAAGAGTATGGATTAAATATAAAACAGGGCTTTCTTAAGTTTTTTAAAAGTTGAAAGAAGAATTGAAGTTGGAAGGGTATATGTGTCATTGGTTCACATTTTTACAATTAAAAGATTTAACTTAGATAAGAAAAGCCATGGTTTTGAGTATAAACAAATGAATTTGAAATTGCATTGTGTCCTAATGAGGAACATATATTTGCTAAGATTTATAGACTGTTGTAAAAACTGAATTTTGAAAATGAGTATGTTAAATACTGTATTGTCCAATGGGCAAAGAATTGTGGTTATGATTGACCAATGGGAAAACATGTGGACTAATGGGCTGAAATTTACACTGAATTATAATTTGAAAGAAAACTTTTATAATATGCTGTATCGTTGGCAGGGCTTTTTTTCTCATAGAACGCTCAGAACAGAGTTCCGGCACCTTTTTTGGATGGAACCTTGTAGGGTAGACAAGGCGGGTTTTATGACATGTGTGAGTTCCGGCAACTTTTTCTTTTACAAAGAAAGCACTGATCGTTGGTATTTAATGCCTATGAAATTGTCAAAAATGTATGCATTTCCTTATTTTTCTAACTTTTGTTTCTTCTATATATTTTTCTGATAATGAAACGTAATAAAAAAATTAAAAAGGTTGTATACTTATTGCGAAAAGGTTACAAAGTATGGCAGTCATACTGGAAAATTGATGCAATAGAAGCAAGGAGGCAATAACGTCTTGATTCTGTAGCTAGGCACATGTGCAGTGTTAAGCTTGATGTTGGTTGGCTTTGACTTACATGTTGTATGAGCCAGCTAATTGTAGTTTGTTTAGTAAACTAAAGTTCATTAAGCCATTGTTCGGTATTATCTATAAATCCAATCTTTACTGAAATTTTAATCATGCTTCATTGAAGTCCGTGGAGTCATCACAGTTTGAAATGACTACTTAAGTTACAATACATGTTTTTAAGAAACAATCCTGCTATAAAACAGAATACTGAATACTTACTATTGCATTTCAACTGGAATGTGTTACTTTAGAGCAGGGATGTCAAACTGGAGGCCCACAGGCCGGATCCATCATGTGTAGGCCACGCCCACCCCAGCTTTGCAAAGGCAAAAAACGTTGTGATATGTCACGTGACATGATTGAGTTTGACACCTGTGCTTTAGAGTATCTCTAATGAGCTTAGAAGAAACACAATATGCTAAATGTGAAGAGGAACAGTGAAATACCCTTCAGCCTTGGGTTGACATGACTTTTTGCAGCAGCTCTTTAATGGCTGGTTTCACACTCTGCGTAAAGCCTGAGTAAACTAGAGTTGGTTGGACTCATATTATATGCTAACCCACAAACCTGGTGTATAAACTGGAACATCTACTTCTTATAATATATGTATCTATTAATTAGTAGGATTTACAGATTGCTGCAGTTAGAATTGATTCTGATATTAATTCCAAGGCAAACAAATTGCATTATAACTTACCACGATGTATGAAGTGCTTTGGAAGAAAGGATGTGCTATATCTGGAAAAAAATGCCTTGTAAGCTCTTCCTTCCCAATGACACACCAGATGATACTAATAAGTTGTGCAGATAACAACACAAGTGTATAGTCGAATTGTGTGTGAATGAAAGAGAATGAGTAAATGAAAAGATAGGAGACAAAAGAGAGCAACAGATATCCATAGATGGGAGAGGTTTTCTTGGAACTGGCTGGAGTGACACATTGAAGTTTCTTATCAAGAGAGCTAGAATTTTTTCTTTTGAGTTGCATAGCTACAACAGTTAAGTGTGCTGAAGATTCAACAACTGCATCAAATAAAGATATAACAGTAGTAAGAGCACAAAAAATCCAACCAGGACCAAGAATACTCTAACAGCGATGGAAGTCTTGTTAATGGAATTGGTGTGGTTAGCCAAAAGCTGTCCAATAGGTGAAACCTAGGGAAAATTTTTAGTAGGTAAGTCAATCAATCAATCAATCAATCAATCAATCAATCAATCAATCAATCACAAAGCTACTGTGTGGGAATTGTGTGGTCTACTAAGAGACCCCTGTAGCAAGATATCCAGTAGCAATTGCCTATTGAAGAAGCCATGGTGGTGGTGATTCTTTATTCCTATGGCTCTTTGTAATTGAATAAAAGCAACTTATCTAACTGAGCCTTGACCTTGGTTCTTTGTGTTGCTAGCTTTAGAACACAGGTTTGAGTTTTATTATTATTATTTATTATTATTATTTATTAAATTTATATGCCGCCCTTTTCCCTAAGGACTCAGGGTGGCTCACAACAATAAAAAATTAAAAAAACATAGAATACAAAGATTAAAAAAGAATTAAACAAAATAGAGAAATAAAGGACAATTTAAGCCGATAAAAACCAAATTTAAAAACCATGATCAGTCCAGGCCCGCTTGTTGGAACAGCCATGTCTTCAGGTCACGGCGGAAGGATCGAAGGTCGGGGGCCGTCTGCAGCTCCGGAGGCAGTTCATTCCAGAGGGTCGGCGCACCCACAGAGAAGGCTCTCCCCCTGGGGGTTGCCAGCCGGCATTGCCTGGCCAACGGAACCCTGAGGAGGCCGACTCTGTGGGAGCGAACCAGGTGATGGGAGGTTGACATTGACAGCAGGTGGTCTCGCAAGTATTTATTTATTTATTTTATTATATTTATATACCGCCCTTCTCCCGAAGGACTCAGGGCGGTGAACAGGGCACATATAAATAGAGAATACAAAAATTAAAAAGGATTAAATAATAGCCCAGATAAAGACAATAACAATATAAAAAACCCCATTAAAAAACCTAACATCCCCCATCAGGCCAGGCCAGCTTGTTCAAATAAATGGGTCTTCAGACCGCGTCGGAAGGAGTGAAGGTCCGGTGCCATCCGGAGCTTGACCGGCAGCTGGTTCCATAAAGTACCCCAGGCTTAAGCCATGTAGGGCTTTAAAGGTAATTACCAGCACCTTGAATCGCACCCAGAGGGCAACCGGAAGCCAATGCAGCTCACGCAGGAGTGGTGTAACATGGGAGTATTGAGATACTCCCATAAGCACCCGCACAGCCGCATTTTGCACCAGTTGAAGCCTCCGGATGCACTTCAAGGGCAGCCCCATGTAGAGAGCATTGCAGTAATCCAGGTGAGAAGTGACAAGGGCGTGGGTAGGGAATAGGGCATCTCGGTCCAAAAAGGGGTGCAACTGGTGTACCAGGCGAACCTGTGCAAAAGCTCCCCTGGTCACGGCAGCCAGATGGTCTTCCAAATTAAGCCGTGAATCCAGGAGGACACCCAAGTTGCAGGCCCTTTCTGAGGGGGGCAATAACTCCCCCCCCATAAGAAGAGATAGAACCTGCTGGACAGTACGAGATGCCGATATCCACAGCCACTCGGTCTTGGAGGGGTTCAGCCTGAGCCTGTTCCTTCCTATCCAGACTCGCACCGGGACATCCAGGCACTGGGACATCACGTCAAGGGCATCACTGGGTTGGCTCGGGGTGGAGTTTATCTGGGTATCATCACTGGGTATCATCGGCATATTGGTGATACCTCACCCCAAAGCCATGGATGATCTCACCCAGCGGCTTCATAGATGTTGAACAGGAGGGGGGAGAGAACCGACCCCTGAGGGACCCCACAAGAAAGGGGCCTCGGGGTAGATCTCTGCCCCCCCGCCACTACAAACTGTGAACGGCCCAAGAAGTAGGAGGAGAACCACCATAAAACAGTGCCTCCCACTCCCAACCCCTCGAGCCGTCGCAGCAGGATACCATGGTCGATGGTATCAAAAGCCTACGCATAATCCTGTCCACATCATCCAAAGTCACAGGGTCAAACTCACCCCAAATGGTATGACCAAGACCTGCCATCTCCACTCCGTCAGATTCCGCCCAGTCGGAGTCAAAACCAGTCTGGATCTGAGTGATTTTGTCCTGCAGATACTGTACAAATTCCTCAGCCCTACCCTGCAAGGGGTCATCCCTCGGTCCCTGATTAAACAGGGAGCGGGTCACTCTAAACAGGGTGGCTGGGCGGTTATCTGCAGACGCAATGAGAGTGGAAAAGTAAACACGCTTTGCTGCTTCCATCGCCACTAGGTAAGACTTAAGACAAGTTCTTAGCCGTGTTCGATCAGATTCGGATCTGCTGGACCTCCAACAGCTCTCTAGGCGTCTTTTCTGGCACTCATCTCTCGGAGTCCAGAAACAGATTTATGGCTAAAGCCTAGGTCAGGGGTCAGCAACTTGAAACAGTGAAAGAGCCACTCAGAACCGGTTCCCTCACAAAAGGAAAAACTGGGAGCCGCAAAAATGTGTGCACATGCGCGTACATGCGCGCATGTACAGAACAGGGTTTGACTGAAGAGTGGAGCCAAGGTGAGATATGCACCTACCCTGCATATTTCAATTGATTGAACTTTTTTAGTCCCACTTTTTTTTTCTTTTGGACTGCACATGGCAGAGGACTGGGAGCCGCATGAAATGGCTGAAAGAGCCACATGCGGCTCCAGAGCCGCGGGTTGCAGACCTGTGACATAGATAATTCTCCTAATAAAAGGGAACCAGCCACAGATCAATTTACTACACATATTCAGCAACAATCTGTCATGAGGAGTGTGCAGGAAGACAAGCTGACGTATGACATAATGACTATCAATTATTTAAAATGGTGAAACCTAGAGAAGACAATGAATCATTAAATAATCTTTTAACAGCCAAGACAGTTTACAATCTCAGATGTCTTTTTCAAAGACATCAAAGGACTAAAAGCGATATAGAAAAAGACAAAAGGTAGACAATTAAAAGCTTTAACATCTTTCCTAAAAAGAAAGAAATTTTGTTTATTGAGAAAAAGACTTATAGAAATTATTACAAATATTTTTTACCTGTATTACAAGATATTTTAAACATATAAAAATTCTTCACCAGCTTTATAGGACACTCTCTATAGAAAACTCTTGCCTTTCTGTAGTATTTTGGTTCTCATGCTTAATTTTAGATGGTTGACCTAAGATGATCCTTTTTTTTTTACAAAACTTTTGTAAGTCTTTTGGTGGGGATGGGAAATATATTTGTGTTTGTTCTTTTATTTTTTATTTGCAGATATCACGTTATTTTAATTTGCATATTTGAGTTAAATATGTGATCAATTGATCTATAATCCAATGACAATAGATTAATACTAAAATTCAAATTAACGTATTAAAAATCAGTTTTAGGCACATTTTTAGAATTTGCTATCAAAAGATACAGTGATAGGAACTACCTAATGAAGTGACATGGATATATGTGACATTTCCAGGAACTGTGTATGTTATACATTTTTTAAAAGTGACTTTCAAAAGAGCTGCAAGAAGGAGATATAGCATTTATTAATGCATATGATTTTTTTTTATACATGTTTTTAAAAAGTATGGTGGCCTACAGTAAAAGACTTGTGAAATTTCTGTATTCAGGAGCAGTGTATCCTGCCTAATTATACTATTTGTCACCTGGAAGTATTAACTACCTGACCTTAGATTATAATGCCATCTGGGCATTGTAGAAGTATTTTGTAAGCATCTGCTTCCAATTTTCATCATACTACATTTACTTTTCAGGAAACCAAAATGGATTAAAGCAATGCCAAAAAAAAGTAGTAAGCACCCGTTGACTCAAATCAAGTTTGGAATCTCCAAGGCAAATTGTATGAAGCATCTTGGCATTAGGGTGGGGGTGAGGGGTTGCATACAGGTTAGACCAGTTACACTAGCTCGTTCCCATGGAAAATGCCTGGAGAGGTTTTTTTTTTCCTTTTTCTTTTTAAAGGAACAGTAGTTTCAAACAATCTGAGGCGGCTTTCCAATTTGGGCCCTGTGAGGTATTTTCCAAAGCCATACGTGTAACTCAGGGTGTCCTTCAGTCTCTCAATATCGTGGAATTTGGTTCAAGTCTTCTCAGTGATAAATCCACAAGAGAGAAGGCAAAGGAAGGGAGCAACGATTTCTTGAGCGAATGAAGAAACAAGACAGAAACTTTAAGGGCGCCCAAAGGAACTCTTACTACAGCGTTTCCCAACCTTAGGAACTTGAAGATGCGTGGACTTCAACTCCCAGAATTCCCCAGCCAGCATAGCTGGCTGGGGAATTCTGGGAGTTGAAGTCCACGCATCTTCAAGTTCCTAAGGTTGGGAAACGCTGCCTTACTATATGCATGCTATTCCCAACAGTCAAGGCACTCTGCTACCGAACGGAGCGCTTCCGTTTGATTTAATTCTCCCCCGCTCGTTGCCATTTACTCCCTTTTCCCGCCCACACCCCTTGGAAGCTCTGCCCTCCTTCTCCTCCCTAGGCGACCTGAAGGGGCGGATCCGGTAGCCGCAGTACCTCGGCCAGGTGAGCGAGAGCTGTATTGCACAGCTAGGGTGGGATCCTGGTCGAAGAGCGGTAAGTTTTGCGGGAGCGGGTGGAAACCCGGCGGGGAAGCCTTTGAAGCCCGGGTCGCTGGAGGTTCCTCTTTGCAATCCAGATAACACTTCCGCTCCTGAACGGCTGGAGCTTCGGGCTCTTAGGAGCCTTTTCTCCTCGCGTGTTTTTTTTTTTTTTTACTCGCGCCCCTTTCTCGCCTGACGCTCTTCTTCCCCTCGCCGGGCGGTTAGCTTTCCCCAATTCCTCCCCTCCCAGCTAAGCACCTCGCTTGGGTTCTCTCAGGCTCATTTTGGCGTTTGAGTAGTTCCGCTCGTCCTTGTCCTTCTCCTTTTCTGAAGGAGGCTGACGTCGCGTCTCCCTTAGGATCCTGCTACGAAAGACTTCCTACGTTGCCCCTCTGCCTTTTGGGTTCGTGGGAAAAGCCGAGAAGAGCGTTTTTTCCTAAAAGAGGCCTCTGCCCGAGGGCAATTTCAGCGAGTTCTTGCCCAGAGTTGACTGCGGGCTTGTTCGACACACTTGTCGATTACTTACTTCTGAATGTAAACACCCTCCAATCTTTCAAAGTAGCGGAGAGCAGGTACAACTGTGGCCCGGCATTGATCCTAGCGCATTTCCTTAGAAGTTCAAATTCGGTTGAGAGAACATCAAAACCTTCCTTAATTTGCAAATGATCTGCATATGGTGATTTAGCAGTGATTAAACATATTAGTTATTTGATCATAGTGAAATGAAGTACCTAGGGTGGATTTATTCAGCCTAATAACCCCCAGAAAAGGAATACATATGGTATTGTGACACATTGTACCCCGTATACTTGGGGAAAACTTATCCACAATATCCATTAAAATTGACACCTAGAAGAATCCCACTCTCAACCAAGTTGATGTACAATTTTATTTAAGCAAATATGAAATGAAAAGGTTGAGTAAATGCTTGGTGATGACTAAGTACACAAACCAGTTTTAAAACTGAGATCAGATCTTTGAAACATTTCCTACAAAGCAATATAAAAGCTGTAACTTTTTATATTTTAAGCATCTTTCTAGAACAGCATCACTACCCTTGGTAGTGTTTTACCAGTTTGGATATCTGAAATTAAAATCTGAAATTAACATGTATGTAGAACTTTTTTTAAAAAAAATACAGTATTATACACTATGTATGTTTGTATGTAAGTAATGCATAGAGGTGTGGATTATTATTGCAGATGAATTCATAGATAACATATATCAACAAAGGCTTGTGGGTTTGTTGTTTTTGCTGACCTTGTGAAGAAGGTTGTGATTGTCTTCTCTCATGGATCTCACAGTTGCTGAATTTTATGCCTGCTGCTTCAAGGATTTTATCTTTATCAAGAGCAATAGTAAACTATTGATATCTTGTTGCCTACACTATTTGTAAATGTTAGTGTTTTCACAATACAGTGTAAAAATAGTGTTAGATTAAGATTTTGAGCCTGAGCATCAAGAATCGGGAATCTTAGTTTATTACATTTTAATTTGGCCAATACCATTGTACTCTATGGCTATGGCTATTTGAAAGTCTACGTGGATAACTTTCAGTTCTTCTGTAAAGCCAGTACTGTAAGAGGAAAACAAGTTCTATTGCTAAGATCTATGCTGCAGTTTTTCTGGAGATCAGTCATAGAAATGATATCAGAGCAGTTGTGATGGAAGAGGTAGGAATTCTGTCTCAAGTTTTCCTAATTTGGTTGTGTCTGTACTAGGCTGAAAAGTTGACACTGGCGTGTTTTGCATATTTGTCTATTATACTTCCTTTACTCTCTTGAGGAAGTTTTCCTTTTTTTAATGTAAAGGGCAGAGGTATGGATTAGTAAATGTACTATTACATATATGTAGCTATTATATATTACATTTCAATGTAATAGTAGAAATCCTCTTAATATAAAATCAATTTGTATTATAGCTTTTACAAGAAGTGAAATATAGTCTAATATTAATGAAGGGGATTATAGATATTAATGTGAAAGTTACATTCAATATTTATTTCCATTCTGCTTATCAGTGTTGCTTTAGTTTTGTCTAATCTTGTCTACATTTTCAAAGATGGGTATTTCAGGTATTTGTTTCTTTTATCCAGCCTTTATTGCTTCTCATGCTGACATCTGCATACGGAACTTAGAATAATCATTATGGCCATGTTGTATTTATTGATTGAATCTAAACTTTTCTAATTTTGTTTTAATAAAGCAAGGTTATAGTCAGAAGCCATGAACAGTTTGAAATGCATAGGTTTTATTTTCTTCACCCATGTTTTCTTGTTCTTCCTAACTTGTTCCTTCCAGTTATTAACTTCATCCCATCTTTGCAGTATTATGTGCCTGTGTGCTGATTTGTAATATCATTCTTGATATTTGTAATATCATTCTTGATATTTGTAATATCATTCTTGGCTCTTTTATGACTCGTGGACTTCAACTCCCAGAATTCCTGAGTCAGCCATGCTGAACGGAAAGGCAGAGTTTCCAAGCTGAGCCATGCTGGCTCAGGAATTCTGGAAGTTGAAGTCCACAAGTCATAAAAGTGCCAAGGTTGCCTACCCCTGACCTAGACTAAACACATTCCAAAACCTGATTTTTAAACTGCAGTTGTTGAATAATCCATAATAATTACAATTAAATACCCTATTGTGATGTAGTACAGTGTGAAAACAGCAATATAAGATGGCTGAATCACAAGAACAATATATGAGAGAAACTTTTAAATGCTTGACTTCTTTTCAACACCAACTGCTTCAGAAGAGGGGAAAAATATATGAGAAACAACCCTAGTAAACTAGCTTGGTTTTTAAATACTATTTAACCTGGGGAAGAGTATACTGTATCTGGTTATACTCTGGAGTGATGCATATTGTTGAACTATATGTACTGTACTGTCTTATGCTTATATGAAAGAGACCTAGAAACAGCACCACATAATCGATATACCTATGATTTCATAATATGTCATGGCATCTTTTATACATCTTAAATACTGCAAACTGGATGGCAGCACTTTCCTAATCTTTAAAAAAAACCTTAAAAAAAACTACACAGGGTCAGACATGTTTAGTATTTGGCAAAGACCACCAGGAATTTCCAGGTTAGATTGGAAAGATAAAAAAAACTCCCAGAAGAATGCAAACCACATCTTTACTGCTGCCAAGAAACATACATTGATGTACCCTGGTCCATTAGGTGTTGAGTACAATTCAGGGGAGACTTTTCTTAAGGCTCTGGAAACTGAATACTTTTAAAGAAGGTCAAAGAAGCAAGCAGGCATGTACAACATAATCATTGTGTGCAGAATTCTATGTCTAAGTTATGGTCTGAGACACATGTATTATTCTGCAGGGTTTTTGCTTTTAAAAACAAAGATTAAAAGTGTTTTGTGCTAATCCCTCTCCTTTTCTAGATACATCTAACCCTTTGCTAACTATTTGGTTCCAGAGATTCTTAACCAAAAATGCTCTCAAATTTCTAAGAAATGTCAAATAATCTGAAAATGTGTGCAAATACCGGTATATTTTATTTGATTAAAAGAGAAATTCATAGGAGGAAGACAAGATTCCTCTTTCTCCCCCAAAAGAATGGCTAATGTGATCCAGAAACTTCAAATGCTTTCCATGCAGCTATCAATAGGACAAAGCTCAGCCCCTATCTCCCTTTAAGCAATTTTGGCTGGTTTTTACATTCTTGATTTTAAAGGAAAGGGGAAAGAGCCTTTAATCCATACATTAGATTAGTTGACTGATCCTTTTTTAGATTAAGTGCACAGAAGTATTGCTACATTATTATTGTCTTATTGAACAACTGTAGAGTAGCATTCTTCAACTTGGCAAACCTCAGGTATATGTTGGATCAGAAATCTTAAGTAAGCATGGCTATAGTGGTCCATAGTAAGAACTGTTGTCCATTAAGGGAAAAGAAGACTAGAAAATACAGTTGCTGAAGCATTTCTGTTTGCTATGTTTGTCATTATATGTATAGTTCTGATAAAAGGCATACTGTATTTTCCGGCGTATAAGACGACTTTTTAACCCATGAAAATCTTCTCAAAAGTCGGGGGTCGTCTTATACGCCCAGTCGTCTTATACGCCAGAAAATACGGTATATGTTGCTTGAAGCCTGTTTTAAGGTCTAGGCCTTACAGCAAAAACTGTAAAAAGGAAGAGGTCACCAGCATCTGAGTTTTCAACACACATACTGTATACCCTCCCTGTTTGGTACAGATATAGTCAGTGATAACACATAGTGGGATAATTATCCTAATTTTCTGGGATTCCTAATGTTTGACTGTGCTATGCTGTTGATGCATTATTGTAGAGAAAATATTTGGTGAACTGTTATATATTAGTCAACTTGGTTATTCAGTTCTGGATACCATGCTTTTAAAAAAAAATTCAGACAAACAGATTCCAAAAGAATATTAAGATATTTTTTTAACAATTAGAACCAATTACTTAGGTAGTGGACTATCTTTCACTAAAAGTAGTTAAATCAAAGTTGGATAGTGTTTGTAGCAATATCTTAGTTTGGATTCTTGCATAGAACAGGAGGTTGGTGACTCTGATCTTTTGTTATATTAGACTTAAAAAAATGTTATGGAAAAATGATCCTGCTCAAACCATTTGCAACAGTGATACCCATAGATTTGGGTTAAATTGGGATTGGGAATGAATAGCTTTACAGAAAGAAATTGTGTGCATAAATATATAACCCTGATGTGCATACCATATACAGATTATTAGATATGAGCTTCAACCATTCTGATTGGATGCATTTTTCTTTTGGCCTTCTGTATTTTTATTTATATTCTGTATAGTTAGTTACCTTTGCATTGTTTAGCACTCTAACATGCCTTGTTCTCTACTGCTTTCAAATTGTGGTGTATATGCCAATGTAAAGAAGTTATGAAATGATCGATAAGAACAAAAACCAGTGACCTATTTCAATATAACATTTAATTTTCATGATGGTCATACAAATGCCTTTGAAAACCTACAAGTGCATATGGAGTACATTAGTATTCTCTGCTTACGTTTTCCAACAGTTGATATTCTGTATCTACCACCTTTGAAATCAAATATGATATAGTTACCATAATTGTTAGCCCTGACAGTCTGATGAAATGATCCATGAAAAAAGTACAAAATCTGTTTCAGCAAAGAAAAGTGTGGTATCCTTAATATGGCCATGTCTGGTTGTGTTTTTCAAGAAGGAAAAGAGAATACAGTATGTGGTTGTCAGTGGATGTACTGTTTTGTAATTTCTTCTTTAGTTGTTTTCTGTAGTCCAGTTTCTGCAATATTTGAGGTTTTGAATTTGTTGCCTGCATAGGATTTGGGAATTCACAAAAAAGCAGTTAAATGTGTACCAGCAAACCTTTGGCTACTCTCTCTACATTGTTTATTTATTTTTTAAATCTCATTCTATTTAGTATTGTACAGGCTGCTTGACCCTGTAGATGTGCCTTAAATTACAACTCTTAGTGAGACCCTAGCCAACTGTTCTGATACAGTATCTAGCAATGAGGATGTACAACAAACACATTTCTATGTTATTGTATTCTATTTCTATATTATTTCTATTCTGTTATTAAAGTAAATTGCACAGAATGGATGAAAAACTTGGTACACTGATATATTTAGGGAAGGGGGGGAAGACTTTAATATATATCCCAATGTTTAGATTTGATCTTGGAAACATTGTATTGGAAATACTCATAAAGGTCAAATAATCCAATGCCCTACTTAATACATTACAATAGTATTTCACCTTAGCAATGTTAGCAACTTTAAGATGCTGGAATTCTGGAAGTTGAAGTCTACATATTTTAAAATTGCAGAGGTTGAGAATTGTACTAGGGCATCTATGATTATTACGGTAGCTTTGGTTTGAAGGAGAACTCATCCCAACATGTGCCTGCCCGACTAGCTGATAGCTTGTTCAGTCAGGAAATCCTCCACATTCCTAGCCTGAACCTTCTTATAATTGTAATCTGTTGGTTCTGATCCTGCTGTCTCAAATCCAATGCTGCCTCTGTAGGATCAGCTATTTAAAGCTGATATCATCTTGTAACCATATTTTTAAAGACTAAACATATTCGGATCTTATACATATTATTCCTCATATTGCCTTATTTCCAGATCCTTCACCATCTCGGTAGCCCTCTTCTGAATTTGATTTAAATTGTCCTTTCTGAACTGTGGTGGCCAGAACTGGACCAAATATTTTAAATACAGTCTGACCAGGACAGAGTAGAATTGTATTATGTCCATGATATGGACTCTATGCTTCTGTTAATGTATTGCAAGATTGTTTGACTTTTTAGATACTGCATCATACTGTTAATGTTTGATTGCACACAGAACCATTTCACATGTAGTATGCATAAACCATGCTTTTCTCTATTGCTTCCATTCATCTCTTATATTTTCCAAATTGTATTTTTCTCTGTTAAATTCCAGCTTATTTGGGTCAATTTATTGCTCAAGTGTGTCTAGTTTGTTAAGCCTGATCTTTTTAAAAATCCTTTTTTAATCTAAAATATTAGACAACCCTCATAGTTTTAAGTTTTTTTCTGTATCCCCTCATTTAATATTTGATAAATATGTTGTACAATATATAACCTAGACCACAAAGCCATGGAATGCAATCTCCCCTCTAACCTGAAGTCAAGCCATTAAGGAGTACAGTCAACTGTGTATCTATCTAATTATATTATCATATAACATCATTTTACCTTTTTATGAAAGAGAATATTATGAGATATTTTGTTGAATGTTTTGCTGAGGTTCAGGTATGTCTATGATATTTTATTTCATCTACTTTTTCTTATTCATTTTGATCTAGTAGTTATTCTTTCAAAGAAGGAGATAAGTTAGTTGAGCACAATTTACTTGCAACAAATCTACACTGGTCCCTTTTGCCTAAGTGTTCACATATATAATTCTAGTCAGAGGCTTTGCCTAATATATATGTCAAGCTGACAGGTCTATGGTTTCCTGGTTCTTCTTCCTTTCTCTTTTTGAAGACAAGGATAACATTTTCTCTCCTCCATCTCTCTGAGACTAAACTAATCCTCCAGGAGTTCTCAAAGATTATTGATAATGATTCTAGCTTCTTTAGTAACTTTGGATTTAGTGAAACTGGATCTGGAGATGTGAATTCATTTAAATTAAATGAATTCTCTCTTAATACTCTGTTTTTCCTAAACTGGTGTTCCCTTCTTTTCCCAGCAGAATAACCATGGTTGTTTAGGGTTTCTTTCTGAGAGAAATTAAATGCAAAATATGATTTAAAAGGTTCTGTCTTCTCACCAGTCACTCATTGCTGTTTCATGTCTCCTCCTTTTTATAATAATTTTCTTAAAAATTGCAAATACAGAAATGAATGTCAAGTACGGGGAAATCTGGAAATTCAGGCAGTTCAAATGAATATAAAGTTTTATTGCATGCTTAAGCTCTCTACAAAAAGCTGAACTATTACCGGTCAAAGCAAATTGGCAGTAGATAAGAGTCAATAGAATTCAAGGAGGCCTGGATGAAAAACTCTTGTGTGGGTACAAAGGGATTTGAGACTGATAACATGTTTGACCTCTCCCTTGGGTTCGCCTGATCATCTGCTAAACTGAAACTAATAAAAACCAAAAGAATAAAAGTAAAAGGTAAAGAAAAAATAGAAATATAGGAATATAATAAAAAAGAAATATATAACCAACTTCCCCCTTCCCTCTTTATCACATGTACTGTATAAACAGGAACTTATCACCTCTTAAAATATAAGAAATGTTCTGTTCTTCCCAAGGGTCATTTCTTATCATTAAACAAATCCTTAAAGCCTCGTCATTTCAATCTTGATGTCAGCAAAAGTCCATTAAACGTTACCGGAGATAACCTGTCTATTTTAATCTTGATCAAATAAACCAAAACTATATTTCTTCCTTTTACTTTTAACAATCTTGGTCGTTAGTTCCTTCAAACCTAGTTTTGAAACCTAGATCTTGATTTCTTTTCATTTTATCATTCTGTTCCTTGTTACAAAGTTCTTCAAAGCTTTCACAAATCTCTTCTGTAAATCCAATATAGAAAAGTTATCCAGGTTACTCTTGCTTTGTTATTTGTATATCTCTTTTATTTATTAAGACATCATCTGATTTCATTGGTACATCCAGTGTAATATCTTTTCCCATGTCATTGTTATAAACTGTCATTTTTAAATCCTCTTTCAAATCAATCACAATCCTGTCAGTAAAACTTGTTCCGCTTCCATAACATATTTTAAACTCAGCGTATCCATAGAGGCAGACACACTTAAAATTAACTTCTGAGTCCATTATTCACAAAAAATAAAAATAAAAATCCTTCAATATGTTGAATGTTGAAGTATTCAGCTTCATTCTGTATTTGTAAACTGAATTCAAGTGTTCCTCCCCTTTAATTGTAATCTTTAGTTTCTTCTAGTTCTCTCTAGTGTTCAGTTTTTAAAATCTTACTTTAACAGACCCTTGTCTGTTTGTGACTTTCAAAAAAAGTTTCAATTATTCTTTTACTGCTTATTCCCAAACCCCCATACTTGTATTTAATTCCCCCCAAAAAAACATTTGGAAAGTCATCCAGTGTTATAAAACGTGTCAATTATAGGTTTTGTAATAGCTGAAGAGCAGTTTGCAAGCAATTTTCAAAAGTGATTAGAAAAAGAAGTAGTGAATTCAGTGTCCTTTTAAAGTCATCAACCACAATTTGAGCAAGATGGCTATTCCCTAATTTCCCAGAATTCTAAACTTGCTGGAGATTGTTGTCGTGTAATCTCCTCACAGAGAACAACTATCTGGGGCATTTGTGGGTGATCTCAAATCATCTCCTTCTCTGGAGAGGAATTACAAAGAACTGAGCTCTTCTGACCACCATTTCTTTCCTCACAATGGAGTTACATTCTCTTTAATTTACCTTTCATTTCCAAAATATCCAAAGCACTCATTTTTGTTGTTTTTGTTACCTTTTAAAAGCCTCAGTTCACTCTGAGCTCTACATTTTTTTAAACAATTCTTATAGTTTTGAAGATTCCATTTAATCTAACCTTTTAATATTGTCTTTGCCAACCACATTCCACTTAATTTAACCATTGCCAAGGTTTATCACTACTGCTGGTCCCCAGAAACAATGACAGAGCAAAGTCTTCAGGCTTTTTCTAAAGATCAAAATGATAAGAGCAAATCTACATTCTGGAAGATGATATTCCAGAATGTGGAAAATGTTTTTCCCTCCATTTTCTATACATCCCCCTGTATTTTGTTTTGACTATGGGACAGTTGATCATCTCAGTATACTGAAAAAGTTAAGTTGACCTGTCTTTTGACCTAGAAAGAAATCAGATCAGTTGATACAAAAGTTGGTTACGAGAAAATCAGAGCAATGTGATTACAATCACAATTGGTTTCTATTGCTTTCTCTTTAGAAAATGAGCCTACAAACTCTTCATACATTGTTTGCTGTGTTTATTTTATCCTTCTAGATAATGGCATCACATCCACGCAGAGTTCGACTGAAACCCTGGCTAGTAGCTCAAGTAGACAGTGGAATGTATCCAGGTCTTCTTTGGCTTAACAGGGATGCAAAGCGATTTCAAATTCCTTGGAAGCATGCAACTCGACATAGTCCTCAGCATGAAGAAGAAAATACCATTTTTAAGGTAACTGAAAAACACAGTTCTATTAGTATGCTACATAATAGAAAGGGACTGGTCTCTCTCTCTCTCCCTCCCTCCCTCTCTCTCTCTCTCTCCCCCTCTCAAATGGATAGAGGATGAAATTATTAATAACAAAAGTACCGTAGTATACAAATAATCTTATGTTTGCTGTTCTGTAGCAATAAAATGCTTGGTATGTTCAGAGATGCAACCTGATGGAGATGCATGCTGCTTTGTTTTTATAAGCAGAACCACATTCTGATCTGAAGTCCTAGGTGAAGAAGCAATCATGCAATACAAAGACATTAACATACAGGGAAAAATGAGGGGCAAAGTAATATACAAAACACAATATATTCAAATAGGGTTTCAGGTAATTGGTAGATAAAAATCTCTTCCAATCAGTCTTATCTTTGTCTGCCTTGAGTACTTTGTGCTACAGTAGAACTAATTTCCCTGGTGTATTGTGGTTTTCCTTCTGAGAATTGTCAGATGCAAGGTTTTAATTAATCTACTTTTCAACTCTTCAATTCTTTATGTTTGCCTTCTTGTCACTTGTCACTAAAGTTCCTTATCTTAAGCATCTAACTTTTTTGGGAGTTAGCCTCATTCAACTCTATTGGATTTTCTTCTCAACATTTTGCTGAGGATTGTATTCACCTGGATTTTTTTAAAAAAATTGTACATTTGTTCTCATGTACAGGTAGTCCTCGGCTTATGACCACAGTTGAGTGCAACATTTATGTTGCTAAGTGAGAATTTGTTGTGAATTTTGCCTCTTTTTTGAACTTTTCTTGCCACATCTGTTAAGTGAACCATTGCAGTTGTTAAGTTAGTAACATGGTTGTTAAGTGAATCTGGCTTCCTCATTGACTTGGCTTGTCAGAGGTTGCAAAAGAGGATCACATGACCCCGGGATACTGCAAACATCATAAATATGAACCAGCCGTCAAGCATCCAAATGTAAATCACATGACCATGAGGGTACTGCGATGGTCATAAGTGTGAAAAACAGTCAAAAATCACTTTTTTCAGTGAAATTGTAAATTTGAACAGTCACTAAACAAACTGTTTCAAGTAGAGGGCTACCTGTTAATTTTAGCAATGCATGTATAAATACGGAACATTTTTCATGAGACCATTTCTGACAATCTTATAAAGAGAAATAATCAGGGCATAAAAGTATTTCTTAATGGTTTTTTTTGTTTCGTGTAGGTTTCTTCTTTTATTCTAGAAGATAGTGAATTAATTTTATCTAGTTAAACTTGGAATTCAATTCCACATTTAAAAAAGAGAAATTGCAAACACTGAGTTGATTTGTTTTAACACAGTCAAGTATCTTGTTAGAAATAGCTTGAGAAAGAAGATAGCTAATGGTTTTAAGACATTTGTGTCTCTTAGAAAGGTGAAAGAAAACAATTATCTGTTGCAGAAAGTATTTATTGCCTAGGTGTATCTTATAGATGAGAGTTTGTTTGGCAGCACAATTCAACAGAAGTTGGCATAATGACAACACTTAAGTGACCTGATGTACTTTGCTCCCAGGCGTGGGCTGTGGAAACAGGAAAGTATCAAGAAGGGGTTGATGATCCTGATCCCGCAAAATGGAAAGCCCAACTCCGCTGTGCTCTCAACAAAAGCCGTGAATTCAAGCTCATATACGATGGCACCAAAGAAGTGCCAATGAATCCAATTAAAATTTATGAAGTATGTGACATCCCACCATCCCTGACGCCAATCATTAATCCTGGTGAGACACATGTTTAAAGAAGCATGGAGCTAATCCTAAACTATAATTGTCTTATTGGGAGTGAGGCCTTCTGGGTTACTAAGGTTTAAGTGAACACAGTTAACTATATTGAACAAGCATCTCAGTTTATCCTTTGTGTTATTTAATTGACTGCACTTCAGATTCCATTCTACATACTTAGGAATTTACTACATATATGGTACAATCTAAATAGCTGAGCTTCCTTTTTAAAGCCAAAATCGATCAAAAACTTTGAAGTTCAGGTACATCCTGACAAGGATCCAGAGTAAGAACACGAAATTTGGGTTTGGGGAGATCTAATTTTTCTATGCATCTCTGATTGTTGACTGTGGGTTTCCTTTCCCTTCATTTTGAACTGAAATAAGGGCACCATTACAAATGCCCCTATTCTAAAAAGAGTGCTACACTGGATGGCATTTGTTAGGAACTTTGGTTGCACATTTCCTGTTTGCTAAACAGGGCTTTATCAGCACATGGCTGGAAGAAATACAGTTATCTTGGGTTAGTTGTTGAATCTGAAGGGCCAATAAATATTTGAGAAAGCAAACTTTCTTATCTGCCATGTAGTTTCTAACACTCTAGCTACATAGTTCAAGGAGAGACATTATAGTATTCTCCCCAAACCCTCAAACTCTGGGAGAACCGCTTTATGCCACCAGATCGAACTGACAGACAAAAATGAATTTTGGATATCACAGACTCTCCCATGTTTGGAAACCAACGAATATTTAGCATAAGAATTCCAAAGATTGAAGTACTCTGCAACACTCTCATAGGTCTCCTAAAGGGGAATTCCATTTTTTCCTGTTTTGTTAAAAATTAGAGGAGTGTTAATTACTTCCTAATTTTTCATTTCCTATATTTTTTTCCAGGTTCCACCGGTTCAGTTCCATGGGATGAAAAGGATAATGATGTAGATGATGAAGATGAAGATGAATTAAATGAGTCTCAAAACGTAGCAATACAGGACAGTTTTCCATTTCTTAATATCAATGGTTAGTAGATTATTCTGACATACAGTTAATAAAACTGAACTTAAATCTATGTTTAAACATTTTTTTTTGGTTAATGTTGCACTAAACATTTTGACAAATGCTTTCTCAAAATTTTATCTCCAGATGTAATTAAATTAGCATGCAACATGCTACAGAGATATAACTTATATTTAGCACAAATGGTACATGCTGCTCTCCCTGGTAAATATTTTCATCCTGCTTTTTGTGTATCTGTTAGATACTTAATAATAAATGCAGCTAAGTGTATGTACTTATTGAGATATTTTTGCATTTCTTTAGTCACTTAATCTGCAATTAAGTGGAATTCAAAATTTTAATTATTGACTTGAAATCTTTCCTATATGTCTGTGGCATAATCCTGCTTCTCTTTGCTTCATGTCTGTCTGATGTAAGGCAAGTTGGGTTTTAAAACAAAGGGCACTCCCTTGCTGCTGAGAATTTATTTTAATTGGGTTCCTGAGGATTATGACACCAAAGCTTTGGAATTAATGAAAGGGTGGAATAGGTTATGGCAATGGTATCTGCTCTACAGGAATCTGAATAACCGCTAGATGGCAACAGATACAGAAAACTCAAACCTTTTGCTGTTATTTGCTGGTTGACCAGATCGTTTATAACCCTAGATAAGTTTATGCATGCCATATGGCATCCATCACTGCTATTTGAAACAGGATAAGAAGACTAGACCACAGAAGATTGTTTCCATGGAGGCATACTGTGCCTCCCACATACACATTGTGTACCATACTCTTTTAGAAGAAGGTAAATTCCCACTGCATAGCAGGGACAGACACGCCTTCTTGGCAAAGGCAATATGTAACAGCTTTAAAAGTCTTGGAATTCCCTGGAGCTAAGTTCAGGTTTTTCAGGTTTTAATGCATCATTGGTTCAACAAATATCTCTGCATTAATTTTCCAGACTTAGAGCTTGTTTAAAATTACATTTTGATGGTGCTATTTTTTAAAGTTTTCTTCATGTACAAGTGACACATTTTATTTTTTTCATATGCTTTGCATCTAAAGCTTTTGTTTCTCTTTTGGTCCAGAAGCAACTCTGACCTATGCTGTAGAAGGCTTTGTAGATGATGACCAGCACCTTAAATTGCACTTGGAAGCCTACTGGGAGCCAGTGCAGCTGGTGGGGCAGTGGGGTTACATGGGTATAATGAGAAACACCAAAACCTGCTTGCACGGCTGCATTCTGGACAGCTGTAGCTTCCAAATGTTCTTCAAGGGTAGCTCCATGTAGAGTGTGTTACAGTAATCCAAACAGGAGGTGACTAAAGCTTGATTTAGAGTACCCCACAACTGTGGTAGGTGTCACTGCATACCTCTGCTGCAAAAGGGTTGATGGGTAAGCATAGGTTGCAGTTGGCTGCAGACAGGCTGATGCACACACCTCCCAAATCCCAACTGTGCATTGTGTGGAGGTGCACATCCTGCATGATGATTGGTTGATACAAATTCCTGTTGTGTGCTTTGCCTAGCCAGAATGTTAACATTTGCAGCAGCTATGCAACCATCTCTGAATGACAGAGACATACATTCCCTGACATGCATAACAGAGAACTCTAATCCAGTCTCTAAGCATGAGTCACCATGACTAAGGCCTCCTAATTCAGGAATGGGTACAATTGATGCATAAGATAAACCTGTGCAAAACCTTTTTGGCCACAGTTGCTGCTGCTCTGCAACTCTGCATACCAACTCTTGGCTGAGGAAATCTATCCCCATGCTGTGTTAAAGCTGGAAAAACCCCAGAACCAGGAGGCCTTAAAACCTACAGTGAGTCTATCTTACCAGGGTTGAGTTGAAGCCTGTCCTCTGCCATCCAAACCCTTACAACTTACAGGTGCTGGGAACACGTGAGATCCATCACTTGATTGGCTCAGAGAAATGTAGAATTTGGTATTATTGGAATATTGGTGAATCCCCACTCCATGTTGATGGATAATCTTATCCAGTAGCTTCAGGTTGATGTTAAATTGCAATGGGGAAAGGGTTGAGGCACCCACAAAGCAGCTCTATAGCTATGCTGATTAGGAAGATATGGTTATGTTTGGCTTTAGAACTACTATCCTTCACTCGGCTGACAATTCTGGGAATTAAAGGCCAAAAGCGTTAGATTGCACTAATACAATCTCTTATTAATACTTACTAGAAGAAAAGAATACAAGCTTTAATTTAGATTATCAGGTTAGATGAAAGGAGAGGTAAAATTCCAATAGTACAAGGTTAATTGCATAAGGAAGTCTAATGAAACTTGCTTGTCTGATATGATTGAATCTCTTTATAAATGTTAGGAAGCAGTGGAGATTACATCATTACATTTCATTTATTATACTTAGATTCCCCAATGGCTCCTGCTAGTGCAGAGACCTGTAGCCCTGAAGCTGTGTGGCCAAAGAATGAGCCTGAAGATGTGGAGATGCCAATGCCTCCTGCGCTGCCAGCTCTACAGCATGATATGTACAGCTCTCCTGAACTTTGGATTAGTTCTCTTCCTAGTAAGTCTTTTTGGTCCAGGAGCCACTAGAATAAATAGAGGACAAATCATGCACTCTTTTGTTTGGAAAGTCTTGAGTTCACCTCTAATAAATAAGCTGCATTTCTGAAAGACTTGTTGAACAAATGCAAACATTCTTCTGCAGTTATTATTCAAATTGGTCTGGGCAGGAAATAATTCTGATTTAAAATTGGCGTCAGCTTGTAAAAGAAATTGCATGGGGTCCTCGACTTATGACCACAATTTAAACTTTAATTTGGTCATAAGTTCTTGCAGTTATTAAGCGAGATGCCTTTGGTCCATGACCATCACCTCAGCACTTGCAGTTGAAATTGTTAAACTGATCTTGAAGACAACTCAGGTGGGGAACGTCTTGCGAGGCCCAGTGTTGGGCATGCACAAGCTGGGGTGCAAAGTAACCCCCCCCCCCGCCAAAATAGCCTGGCCCTGTGGTGTGGCATTTCTCAGTAGAAGCATGAGGAACCAGGCCTGAAATCGAGGCTTGAGTCTTTTAGAATCTCAGGCATTTGCTACTGCCCTAGGTTTAAATATCAGCCATAGCGCTGTTGCTATCACTCAAAAATGCACCTCACACTGTTCTCCAAGGCACAAAAGCCTTGGGTAGTGGCATGATTGCCACTATTGCCCAGTGCTCCTAAGGCAGCTATCTGCTGCATGCTGCTTGCTTTCAGAAATGTATGTCCTGATGTTGAGAGGCTTGTGCAGTTTATCCAAGGCAGCTCCCAATTGCACCAGGCCTTCTTTCCTGAAGCCACCTCAGAGCTAGTGGAGCTTCAGAAGCCTTCTGAAACATTGGGTAAACTGCAAAGGCCTCTCAATAGCAAAAGAAAAACTGCTGAAGGTAAGCAGCATATGGCATATCCTCAGCAGTGCTGGGTGGCAGGGGCAATTGTGCCATTCCCCAAGGTTCACACCTTGGAGAATGGCACAATTGCCCCCACTGTGCATCGCTTACCTTCAGGTGTTTTTTTTCCCTGCTGTTGAGAGGCCCATGTGGCCTATCTGAGACTTCGGAAGGCTTCCAAAGCCCTTTTGGAGCTGGCTTCAAGGCAGCTTTGGGAAAGGCCTCTTGTGACTGGCAGCCTTGGTCGCTCAACTTCAGGAGAAAAACACCTGAAGGTAAGCGGCGCATGGCAGATTTTGGGGAATGCTTGGAAATGGGGGCAGTCTTACAATTCCCTAAGGCTTGTGTGCGGATGGTGGCATTTCTGATTGGCAGTAGTGGTGCTAAGGCTGACATCAAGGTCTGAGGCAGAGGCAGCTGGCTGAGATTTTCAAAGCCCCTGGGCCTGTATTTCAGATGCAGGGGAGTGGGACATAGGCAGGTGGGTCACCAAGCACCCAAATTTTTATCATCTGATTGCAGGGGTGCTACAATGTTTGTAATTTCAGGCATAGCTCATAAGTAACTAGTTCAGTTCCATCGTAATTTCAAACAGGTGCTGAACAAATGGTTGTTAAGTGAGGAATGGTTGTTAATTGAAAACTGTTGAACTGTTGGTGAATGATGTTAGGGTATCTTGTCATTAATTGGGTAGCCATTATGCATAACAAGTGATTAGATTGTTGCTATGGGTAACCACTGGATTCATATAATGGCAAGTCTTTTTTTTTTAACCCCATTTATATCCCGCCCTTCTCCGAAGACTTAGGGTGGCTTACAATTTAAGCACAAACCAATGTGCTTAGCAATAGCCTTCATTCTATGTATATGCCTGTTTATTAGGGCTTTCGCCCCCCCCCCCCCAAGCGGCATTGTTACAAAGTCAGCTTTTAACAGTAACTTTGCCATTATTTTACAATCAATTTGACTCCATAATTAGTTAAGGGTATTTGGTAATAATGACAAATTATATCTTTTGTTTGCAAATACCTGTGGTCTCTCCTATTTTGTATTGATTTTATTCAGTTAGATATGGTACAATGCCATTATGGTTCCTGCTGTACTGCCTGATACATTAATAATATATTCTTCTTAAGTGACAGATCTTGAAATCAAATTTGAATATCGAGGCAAGGAGTTTGGGCAGACAATGACTGTGAGCAACCCGCAAGGCTGCAGACTTTTCTATGGAGAATTAGGTCCTATGCCAGATCAAGAAGAACTCTTTGGGCCTATTAATTTGGAGCAAGTCAAGTTTCCGGGGCCCGAACCCATCACGAATGAAAAGCAAAAGCTGTTCACCAGTCGACTGCTTGATGTAATGGACAGAGGGTTAATACTAGAAGTCAGTGGTCATGCTATCTATGCTATCAGGCTTTGCCAGTGCAAAGTATATTGGTCTGGGCCATGTGCACCTTCCTCTACCACACCAAACTTAATTGAAAGACAGAAGAGAGTTAAGGTCTTTTGTTTGGAAACATTTCTAAGTGGTGAGTAGCTCTAATGCCTTTGACTCACTGTCAATAGATAACTTTGTAATCTTGTATGGATTAATACCATAAACTAGCCCAGCTAGGACTGTATCCCTGTTAGCATTATAGAGTGGATACAGCTGTTTTTGTAGATAGTCCTTGCTGGGTCTACAGTGCATAGCTTAGGTTTTCTATAAACCAGAAAATGTGAATGGATATCGATCCAATTTAATGTACTCCATTAAAGCAAAAGTTTCTACCTATTTCCTTTTTTTGACCCAAACGGGTCTCTGGTATCGTTCATTCTGTATATCTTCACATTATTGAAAGTTGTGAGTGAAATAGTATGAGCAGCTACCTATTCTATTATACAGTGCTTTTTTTGTAAAAGAAAAAGGTGCCGGAACTCACACATGTCATACAACCCGCCTTGCCTACCCTACAAGGTTCCATCTACAAAAGGTGCCGGAACTCCGTTCTGAGCGTTCTATGAGAAAAAAAGCCCTGCTATTATAGTTCATTATTGCACTGATCTGGTTTTAAAGTCTAACTGAAAGCAAATGCCGTTGGGATAAATTGACACAACGGGAAAGAGAGGATAGGATAATTGTTTCAAGTAATTACTTCAAATATATCATTTTGAAATGCATCTATATCTTACTGGACATTACTAATCTGTTCTTTTATCATAATAATGTAATTTATTATATACTCTCTTTTCACATTCTTCCTTTAAATTCAGAATTAATTGCCCATCAGAAAGGACAGATTAGTAAACAGCCACCATATGAGATCTACTTTTGTTTTGGAGAGGAATGGCCAGATGGAAAGTCAAAAGAGCGAAAGCTGATTGTTGTTCAGGTAAGAAAACAACTTATTGCAAAAATACTGTATGCTACTAGTCCCTAGTAGAAGAATGCAGTTGCATCTGTCATAATATAGGTCTTCACCCTAGAATGTGTAAAATCCTGCTTCATGGGTTCCTTTGAATATGAGCAGATAAGGTGTGTAAAGAGCCAGAGCTGCTGTCCACCAGTGCACACATTTCATCTCTTCTTTTCAGGTTTTCTTCTACTAAGCAAGATGATCTAAAGCAGGGGTGTCCAACCTTGGCAACTTTACAACTTGTGGACTTCAACACCCAGAATTCCTCAGCCAGCCACAAGTCGTAAAGTTGCCAAGGTTGGAGACGCCTAATCTAAAGGAAAGACTGTTAATGTAATGACAGCCTTTCTCAAACCTTGTTTAATACAATTAAATCTGAGAATGAAACTCAGGATCCACGTTTCCTTTTCATCTAATACAGTGAGGCTACCGATGTTCTAAAGTTAACCAAGGAAATGTAATGGACTTAATGAGACCCAATAAAATGAGACTGAAATGGAATTACTGATTTTGGGAGGGATTTCTTTCATGTTTAGTAGTGATAGCAGTGTACCTGAAGAATCAAGTTTCTAACATGGTTTTTTTTTAATCTATCACCATCATTACAAGCAGAGTAAATAGTCAGAACTTTTTATCTTTTGACACCATTTCCTACTCACTTTGAGCAGAACTAGCCTTGTAAGAAATTTCCCAACAATTCAAACTAGACTATAAGTATTGTATACCAAAAGTAATTTAAAGTGACTACAATCTATATAGTTAGTGAATACCTCTGCTATTAACTAATTAGCAAAAGAATAATTATTTTACATGTGTATAAATGATCAAGGAGAGTCTTGACACATTGTGCTAACTATAATGTGCTTACCAGCTATATGATTTGTCTATGCCAGGCATATCAAACTGCCGGCCCGCGGGCTGGACGCGTCATCCCGAAACCACGCCCACCCCATTGCCAGCAGTGGGGAAAAAGTCATGAT
The DNA here is from genome assembly GCF_947247035.1 of Vipera ursinii. Classification (NCBI taxonomy): domain Eukaryota; kingdom Metazoa; phylum Chordata; class Lepidosauria; order Squamata; family Viperidae; genus Vipera; species Vipera ursinii. Next base: position 40,189,805 of record NC_139516.1, read on the forward strand.
ACATCACACGACGTCACGTGACATCGCAAGTTTGACATGCCTGGTCTATGCTATACAAACCAAAATACTGTTTTCTGTATTACAGAACATAGGTAGAGAACTGTATGAATCTAATGATTGTGATTTACTCAGTTGTGAATATGGCCATAGGGATGCAGATCTACAGCTCAAAAAATCCCATAGAAATTGTTATACAACTTTATTTCCGTAAAAGACAGAGGGTTTTTATTCCTTTTTAGTATCTATCTGATATTATTCTATTGCTGTCTCTCGCTGCTATGCAAAGCACCTTTGCCTTGCTATTTAGGTGCTGAATCTGAGCAGGCTTACTGTAGCTTAAACATGAAACAGTGTCGACTGTAGGAATTGCAGACTTGGATTTGCATTAATGAGTTAATGGAAATCAATCATGTACCCTAATGTCCTTGGAAACAGTTGTTTCAAATACCTGATGGTATAGCAGTTGGTGCATAGTTGTTGGTGCATTTATTACTGCCATGGCTCCTCTTCATTGCTGCAGTGGAGCAAGGACTGTTTATTGGTGACATAATCTGTAGTAGCTAATGTTTTGATAGAATACTACATGTGTATGGAGGTTCTGAATTCTGAATTGAAGAAGCTTCTTGGATAAGAAGTGAAACCTTTTCAAGGAAAAAAAATCAACAAAGTCTAGTTACTTTTTGAAAAGCACCTTTTCCCATTTCAATGCTGGATAGAATGTTGATAGTTGCAGCATTTTTTTTCTATCTCTGTTCTGAAGTGTTTTCATGACTTTGATCTCAAAAAGCAAGTCATGTAAACTCTTTAAATGTGTACTTCTAACTTTGTGAAGCACCAAGAATCCTTTGAGATTGTGCTGGAGTCTAAATGTGATCAATCAAGAGTATATTTCTCAATAGTCTTCACCAGCGTGAGCATTTGGCTTATTCTGGGTTCCCAGATGAACTTTCAGGAATTGATCATCTTTTGTTAGATTAAGAAGAACTTTATTTTCAAACAGGTAATTCCAGTTGTAGCCCGGATGATCTATGAAATGTTCTCTGGTGACTTCACTCGCTCCTTTGACAGTGGCAGTGTGCGTCTACAGATCTCTATCCCGGATATCAAGGATAACATTGTTGCCCAGCTGAAACAACTCTACCGTCTGCTGCAGAATCACCAAGAGGGCTGGCCAGTTCAACCACCAAATATGCAGATGACCCCACCCCTCACAGCACAGTGATGACCCAGTATTGGATGGATTCTTGTCTGGATTCTTCAATTCTAGATTGAAATTAATTGAAATAAGAACACTTTGAAATATTTCTTCATATGTGACATTTTAATGGCGAATATTGATATGCAATATAATCTGTCGTAAATAATTTTGCAAAAGTTTATCTAGTTAAATACATGTAGACAAGCATATTTCTCTAGAAATGTTTTTTACTTTTATAAATGTAACTATATAAATATAAAGCTTTAAACCTTTCCTTGCTTGCATGTAATGCTGTGGTGCTTTTTTTTTAAAGTTTGTCTTTGACAGGAATGCTTATTTCACTCCTGCTTTATTCTTAAGAGTACTTTTATAACACAGTTTAAATGCATTCTATTAATTCATGATTACTTTTTGCTATTGCTGCTGCTACATGTAAAATTTGTAACCAATACAAATTAAATTTGTTTCAAAATAATGATCTGATAATTAGCAATAGGGAGTTTTATTCCATTAACTATTGCTTGTTGTTTTATTATTTCTATATAAATGAGAAAGTGCATGAATTTTAAGCTGAGAAGGATGTTTTAAAATTAAAGTGACTTTAAAACCAATTGAAAGAGATAGCAAAGACAGTAATAGATATTAAGTTTGGTAAAATAGAAGCTCTTTACATGTTTTTCGGTATTGGAATGCTGTAGCCCAACCTGTAACTTACTTGTACAATGTGAAAAAATTGTTCAAATGCAGTCAGTTGTTTTTAAGAGAATTAAACTGTCACATTGCTAGAAGATACAAGACAGCATGTGTAGGAAATTTTTAAAATGTTTTTTTAAAAATGAATGTTGCCAAAATGTGAATACACAAAATGAATATTGTAACAAAAGCTAATTCAGTCAGTTGTAAATATGGCACTTTTAGGATTTCTGGAGAAGAAATAGTGAACTGAAGACCATGGCAGAATGAAGAGCCAAAAAATAAACTGGCACTTTATAATTTCTCTCTGGATAAAGAGAGGAAATCATCTTATAATTTCTCCTGACAGCTGTTCCTCATGAACAGACTGCAAGACAGTGGTCTCCAGTGGAGTTTAGACTCTGGGAGATAAGGGAAAGGTATCTTTGTTCAAATCACGGCACCTTTAAAAAGTCACAGGGTATGCATTCTTCCTTTTCAAATCACTTTAGCAAATTGCTTTTTAACAGTTTTTCAGGAAAGGTAAAGGAACTGAATAGCAAAAAGGTAATTAGAATGCTCATTTTGGAAAGATACAAATGATCTAAAGGTCCAGATGGATTTGAAATAAAATTTTGGAATTATAAGAATTCTTCCCATGGAAAAATGAATACTTAAAAGAATAGGATGAAACTTTGAAGGTTGGACACTAGAGGGAAATCAGAAAGAATTAAATATTACAATTAAATGAGAAGTTTGGCTTCTAACACAGAATAGAACAAAATACTTTAACATTGGGCATATTGAAGGATACTTTTGAACAATAGCCCCAGAAATTAATTTTAACAGCATCTGGCATTATAGATAGGCTGTGTTTAAAAGATGTTATGGTAGAAGAACATGTTTTATTGGACAAGACTGAGATTGATCTGAAAATGGATTTAAAAATGATAGGCTACAATAATGACATGGAAAAAGATCCTACACTGTTCATATGAAACTAGAGGATGTCTTAATAATTAAAAGGAATACAAAAATAACAAGTAAAAAAATGGCCTTTATAATATTTTCCTATACTGTATTTACAAAAGATACCAGTTAAAGTTTTGCAAAATTTTGTGAGAAGGGACAAAAAAGAGAAAAGAGATCACGTTCTAAGACATTTGAAGGGATTAAAGATGATTGTTAAAAGTAAAAGAAACGAATGTAAAGTTGGTTAGAATACATAGTTATGTCTCTTAACCCTTATGCCAACCAGGAATGACAAGATTTTAAGAATCTGTTTATAAATAAGACATGAAATATGGTGAGAAGTTTGTGTGTTGCATTTTAAGAGGTGATATGTTACTAAAATTGTTTATACTTGTGATTTAAAGGGGAAGTCATTTCTTTATATATTTCTTTTTCTTTACTATATTTTTACTTTTCTTTCTGTTATGCACTTTGTTGTTTCTTTTTTGTTTGTATTTTTATCTTTAATTGCAATGTTTAATTACAATAAAATACAATTGTAATTGTAGTTTAAGTCTAAACAAGCTATGATGGAAAATATATTTTCATATTGCACATCACATTGTGTTATCTTAGCATCAGATACATCTACATTTTTGCTAGGTAGCTGTTACATGTAACTGAATCAAACCTATTTTGCATTCCAAAGATAATTGGCATTCTGCTTTCTACTAAGTATTTGTTTTGGAACTTTTTTCTACAATAAATGGAATAGCTGGAATATTTTCTGTTGTCTTACTACATGGCCTTGTAAAATGGCCTACTGTACACAAGCATTACTGATAGCCTACATGAAAATGTGCACTTTTTTGGATACCTACTTCCAACTTTTTCATGAATCCAGTTTGTGAATGGCTTCAAATAAAAATCAAACAGAGATGAAGTTAACTACCATCATGAGCTTACCATTCTTTCTCCTATACTGTTTACTAAATAGTGTAGATGTTAGGGCTGCAAGTTGCCAAGAAACAACCATTAGATGGTGGACAAGAGTTAAACAGTTTAAACATTTTATACCTAGCGAGTATCTGGATTTTGCCAGCCCAGATCTATTAGCTATAATCATTGTGAAATCAAATTTTCAGAAATGCTCAAATTCATTATTTTTCCTGCCTCTTCAAAGTTACAACATGGTTCAGGCAACCATTTGTCTGAAATGGTATAGGCCTGCTTGAGCAGGGGGTTGGACTAGGAGACCTCCAATGTCCCTTCCAACTCTGTTATTCTCTTCTCACATTAAACCTTTTTAATGAACAAAGTGATAAATCACCATTTCAAGTCTTGTCAAGTATCAACTCTAGAGGGTGGGGAACGAGTAACAAAAAGCAAAAGGACGACTGATAGAATGGCATGAAACAGACACAAATGCAGTGTACAGGCAGGGTTAGAAGCATGATAGAGCCGTGTGCGTGTCATCCTGATACAACCTTGATTTGTTATCAGAATGATACAATCCTGTACAAGAAGAGCAACTAAGGCCTGGAGACTAAAATATATGAAGAACCCTTGCAGGATATGGGTTTGGCTAGTCTAGAGAAAAGAAGGACTAGGGGGGGGGACATATTAGCAGTATTCCAGTATTTGAGACGCTGCCACAAAGAGGAGGGGGTCCATTTATTTTCCAAAGCACCAGAGGGCAGGACAAGAAACAATGGATGGAAACTAATCAAGGAGAGAAGCAACCTGGAACTAAGGAGAAACTTCCTAACAGCGAGGAAGTGGAACAGCTTGCCTTCAGAAGTTCATCACTGGAGGTTTTTAAGGAGAGACTGGACAGTCACTTGTTTGAAATTGTATAGGATCTCCTGCTTGACCAGGGGGCTGGACTAGAAGACCTACAAGGTCCCTTCCAGCTCGATTCTGATTCAATCAGTTTGCTGTGGATACCTGTGCTACACCCGTTTCTGTTGGTCCCGTGGCTGCTATTCCAGGATACTGTTCAAGACTGGGCAAAATCAGCCCTTGCCGCAACACTTGTTACTGGCTCTAGTGGAGGATGAAATCCGCTCCTCCCTTCTTCCCTCCTCCCTTCTTCCCCTCCCCTCCCGAACTTAGTACATCTCAGCGGGCAACGTTGGATCACCTGCCTCGCTCTTCGCTCCCATATCCGCTCCTGTCTCTTTAAGGCCTGGCTCTTGGCGGTGAGAGCCAGCCTTTTCCTTCCGGTTTCTAGCTCTACGTTTCTTGTCTTCGCTCAAGAGATAGGAAGCGGAAATGTAATTCGCTGGTGAGCGGAACCGAGTTTGTTTCGGCGTGGCCGAGACTCGCGGAGGTTAGTGGGATCTGTTCTGGAGGGAGAGAGGGCAGCCGGAGGCAGGGCGGCTTGGCGACGTCCCCTAAATGCCTGCGCTCTGAACTACAACCTACTTGCATTGAAGTCAGAGCATCTCCCTGCGGGGCAAAACCTATTGCTCAAGAAAACCAAGAAAATAGGGCGTAACGAACAAGTCACATTTGGGAGTTTGCTTACTTCCAACTTCAAAACATAATTGATCTATAAGCAGACCGAACATTAAGAAATATACACACAAGTAACCGTTATTTAGATGGCGATGTAGCTTTTTGAATCTGCCTTTTATCTCCAGGGTGAGTGATGGGGAGATGTGGCACAAATGTAAGATAACTTCATTCGTGGGGACACTTATTTCAAGATTCGGGGCTGGGTTCTGCTGCGTGATCTTTATGGATCACAGCCTGCCCTTAGTAAAGGGCCAGCAGTGATATATAGTTAATATTAACTGTATGAATTGTTATGCATAAGGTTTACGTGGTATCATTTAGCAATACAAGAGTACTGTATGTGAGAGAATTATATTCTAAACAGTTTAAACAAAGATCAACACACTAATATTTGTCTCAGTGTAAGTTGAGAGGAAGAGGCAGTTTTATGTAGAAGCTGTAAGTGCTACAGTACTGTCAGGAGGCTGTAAGTACTAGTCCTGCCTTAGGCAGGAACATAGCTGCGTATCTTAAGCCAGTCATAGCCTCTCAGTCCTAAGAAGCAAGCAATGGCAAACCACTTTCAACATCTTGCCAAGAAATCTACAAAGGCTTGTCCAAGCAGTTGCCAGGAATCAACAATTACTTGAAGGCACAAATAAAAAATAGAGGAGAAAGCTGATTAAACAAACAGCTAGTTGCCCAGAGAGCATTCCAGTACCTATTTTCCCCTCTCCAGTCCTTGAACAGAAAAGCAACTTTATTAATTCTTATATGCTTTATATTTACAGTAACCAGTCTAGTTTATGATTTTTTGCTATTGCAAGGCTAAACATTGGATACTGTGAAAAAAAATCCATCTGATTAATCTGATTTGAATGAGGTTTCACCTGTAGATGCAATGTGAAGCTTATCCCAACAGCAGTAAAAACTGAGCATTCAATTCTCTTTTCTGAGAACTTTTCTGTTTTCTGAACTTGGCATGTATAATTCTATATTACATTCTTGTTTCAGAATGAATTAATTACATGTATGCGAAACTTTCCATTGCTCATTTCCCTCACATATCTTCCGTTTATTATTTCTTTCAGCTTACTTCAGTGACTCATTTATAAAAATGAAACTATTAATTATTTTTGTTACATCACCATCAGTTGATGTTTTACTATTTCCTAAGGCCTGGCTGAAGAAGCAGATGTCTAAAGCCAGTGGTCAATCAAGTGTTTCTGGAGTTCTTTAATAGAGTTATCTTTCTAATGAATGAGCTATAAATGGCAGAGCAATTGACACAACTGCTCATTAAGGCAGCTCAACATCATCTTAAAACTGGAAAGAAGAAAAGATTATCATCTTCAGCCTCCTTGAATGTAGCTGGGGAGGTACTGGCAGTAGCAACTGGTTTAAAACCAGCTTTTCTGTATGATTACAATTCTGCTGGGACTGCTCAGATCCTGGACTATGTTCAACATCTTCAAACTACCCTTCAACTTACATGTCGGTTACATGTTCTTAATATAGCCGAAAATGTTCTAATAATCAACTTGGGACTGATGTGTTTGTGTCTGGAATCAGTCCTGCTTAGCAATAATGTCACTTTCATTGATGTTTCTGCTTATAGACCATGTCCTACCTTTTGTAACTCAGAAAATGTGAACCTTATAAAAAGCCATCTGTCAGAAATATTGAATCATATTAAAGTATTAACAGAAGATACATCTCAGACAATATCTTCAAGTGAAATTTTTTCGACTGAATGGAATCTCTGTACTCTATTTGGTGTATTGCTAGGGTATCCAGCATCCTATAATTTTCCTACTCAGAAGAGCTCTGATAATTGTCTTACACTAATTCCACTGAGAGTGTTTACTGTTCAAGCCACATTTTGTATGGTAAACAGTGATTTCAGAGTTAGGTTTTATTCTTTCAGTATCCCAGAACTCTTGTATCCAGACATGAAAATGAACCTCAGCGCATGGTGTGAAAAACTCAAGGATGCTTTTAAAGCTCAGAAAGAATTTGCTAATCTCTGCATTGCAAATGAGGTGGTGGTTCTATCAGCAGTGACCTTGTAAATATGAATCACAATTCAGAGATAGATAACGGTGCTTCTCCACAGTATTCCACTGATTTGTTTAAAAGCAATTTGGCAGCTTAGTTTAAGCAATTATGTCAGTGTTTTTATTTCTTTAAATGTGCATTTTCAGCAGCATTCAGGATATCCTTCATGCTTAAATTTCCCAGAATCTATTTCAGGTTAGCCTATTTTTCCAGAATATATTATTGACCAATCTATTCCAAATTCCAGGCAAAAAAAAATTGTCCAGCTAAAATAGGCAATGGTTTCAATTCCAGTATGGTCAAGTAATACTTAAGTGAATTGAGGAACTTAAGATTTTTGAAACTGTAAGAATGGTGATTGTGTCAATGGATATAGAGATCAGTGGTATATGGATGGGCATACAATCAATATTTCTTGCTTTGGTTTTAATAATAACAGTACAAAAAACTAAGCAATATGCAAAACCAAGCAGACAAACTCCTTCAGTACAGTATGCAGTTAATTTTACAAGACATTTTAAATTTGAAATACTAACTATTTGAGATAATTTAGACTGCTATAGTGCAGAAAGTAGTAGGCAAATAATACAAGATATGTTCAAGGTGTAAAGTTGCTTAAATAAGATACCAGAGCTGTTACCATTATTACCATTATGATAGGAATCCAATGATCATGCTTTCTCTGAAAAAAGATAAAATATTTAGAGATAGTAAATTGATTATAAATAAAGTACATATAAAAATCCCCCAATTACACCTGGTCATGTGCTGACACTTTTATTGTGATTTCACATTGTTATTTTATTTCAGAGAAACTTGTACCTCTATTTGATTAAAATATATGTATCAGAAATAAAAGTGTTTTTTCCCCATCTGCAATGACAAGAAAGAAAAAATAAAACTAGGGTTGATGCTAAACATAGATGAATTATGATTCAATTTTATTCAGTGTGTTTTGGTAAAAAATATTATTTTAAAAGCTACATTTCATAAACATACTACAGAGACAGAAGGTGAATCTTTCGTGCATGGGTCTTAAGAAAATTACAAGTGTATAAAGGGACTTTATTCATAACATTTCTACACATCTCACCTAAGTGACTCTGGCGGGTTATAATAAAAAAGAAAAAAAATTGTACATGTCTAATTTAAAAATACCCAGTTTGTGTAATATCCCAGGCTTTCTATGAAGTCTTACTTGGCATCCAGTCTCTTTAATAGTAATGTAACATCACAATATCTTTATTTTTGTTGCATATATATGCATGTTTATTTTTGAAACATTTAAGTTCAAGTCCAGTTTTTTCACTGAGGTAAATTGATGGATTTATGGGAATTCTGGGCATTTGAATCCCAATTTCTGTAGAATGCCGAGTTGATTGGGAAAATCTATACTGTATCTTTGATGATTAAGGTTGCAAGATTAAGTGGCACAAATGGAAGTTCAAAGCCTCTTACCTGGGCTTGCTTGCTTTGAGAGTGCTTGAGTTCATCACGACATTGTTGTAAATTGGCAAGGCAACTGCTATACTCATTGTTCAGGATCTCTAGTTTATGACAGAGATCAGTGCACTGGACAAGAAAACAAAACATGCTTAAAACGACTTTTCTATATTGTTTTAATAAAAAGATTTATGACAGGTTAGGGGTATCATGAGCCCAAGAAGCCATCTACCATTCCTCATTCCTATTTTTGCAGACCCCAAAGTTTTCTAAGATCAAGCTGCTAAAATTCCGCAGTATGTACAATTCTGGCTGATTTTACTTTAAATAAATAAATAAAAGCTGCTAGTTAGATACAGCTTTTCTGAATTACTGTGAAATTATGGATATAAACATCTGTTTAATAATTTTATGTTCTAGTTTTCATTCTTTATTCCACAGAATATAGTTCTGCTTTGTTTTCAGAAGCTACAATTAATTTTTTTAAAAAGTGTGTTTATACCATTTATTTTATTTTATATATTTAGAAAATTTATATTGCTGCCTAGTTGCATATGGTGGCTGAAAGCGGCTTACCATAGATATAAAAACACCATATAAAAGAATAAAAAAATAATAAAATAATAGCCCCTCACCACACCACCCCAGTGACAACATACATTCAAACTAGCCATTTAATGGGTTCCATCCTGCTCTGGGTTTCCCAGGTTCCCTGGCAGAAACAGGTCTTCAGTGCCTTCTGAAAGAGTGTTAGAGTGGGGGCCAGCCTAATCTCGAGAATGATGTTCCAGAGAGGGAACCACCATGGAGAAGGCCTTATTTTGGTTTCCACCAGATGTATCTCCTTAGGGGATGGAACCTGCAACATTCCTTGCATCCCCACTCTAGTGGGTTGGGTAGATATGACCAGCAAGTAATGGTCCCAATGTACCATCCTGCCACATTGGGAATTATGCCTTATATTTGTCCCTGAATGCATCCCTATCAGTTTCTGTCTGTACAGCACTCTTGGCATATTGCATACCGCCAAGTGAAAAAACTGATTTCTGCTGACTCTGGGGGAAGAAGCTTCTTTCCTTCTTTGTGTCAAAGTTAGCTGCAATGTATTGTATTAGAAAAGTCTTAAGCTTATGGCATTTTCTTTTAGGGTTTCAATGTCACAGACCCCATTGTGAGGCTTGCATTTCATTGGGAAACCTTATATATATTACAGAATTGTTCATATATTTTGGAATTGAGAGGGGCAACAAGCAGTGAAGTTAAGAAACATTGGGGATGATTTGAAACTAAAATGGATACTAGCGTGGAAGACCTTAAACAAGATGGTGTCACAGATTCATGTTAAAGAGTCCAACCTTAATAGCAAAAGGAACAAAGGGATCAGGGATGTTAAATCCTTTCTTACTTTTTGCTTAAATTTAGAAGACTAGCTTAATTAGAGAATGATGCTTAAGGAGACAAATGTGACAACAGCAAAAGGTCTTATCAATACTGTTTAAAAGCATTCTATGTCATTCTATGCCAATGTTCCTGATCTACTTTGAAAAGAGTTGACTTATGATAAATTGCTTGGGTTTTAATTGAATCATGGAAAGCCACAAAATCCACACACCATCCTTGTCTACTTTGCATGTGACTAATTATGTGTTGAAACACCTCATGGGTGAAATACAGTATTGACTGAAATTTTGTTTTAGGAGAACAATTTTTTTTATCAGTTCATCTAAGTAAGAATGGATGAAAAGACAGAATAAATTTTTGGCAGAACACTAGTTATTTTTATGACATACATGCTAATTTTCTTGCCCTTGTTCCTAATTGAGGGATAGTATCAAGTACAAGTTTTAGTTAGCAAAATAATTGAAACAATATGGGCTTGATTCTCACATTTGATTTGTGATCAGGGAAAACATCTGTTTTGTTAATATGAACTAAAAATGAGCTGCTCTATTAGTGATTGGGTGTGAGAAATCCAATATGGGATCTGGATCAGTCCCTCCGTTCCACATCTTTGCATATGATGGGATTAAGACTACATTATTATAATACAGTAATGATCAGCCTTTTCATACACAATAGGCATATATTATCAACTGAAAGAGAATATGAATTTACTATCAATGATAAGCAGTTGGACATATATTTAGTGTAAGAGAAATTTGAAATAATGCATGTAAGAGATCAAATGCAAGATACTAGCTTGATGAGATACAAACTAATAATACAAAACTTCATAGTTCCATTGTAAGATATTTACAGATAACAGTTTCCTAATGAGATCCTTTAATCTTACTAGCTGCTTGAATCACCTCTTCACCTCTTTTTTCTTAGCTGCAAGCTGAGATGTCCTTTTTTGCAGTTCTTCTCGCAGGCTGCTCTCTTTCTCTGTCTCTTCATCCTCAGATTGGACATTCTGCTTAGTTGTCACCCAACTGAAGACTTCATTGGGCACTGCGACAGTCTGCTCTATAAAAACAATGGTATTAGAAACATATTCTTGGATTCCTATGATATTGCAGGATGAATGCCTTCTACAATAAATGCATGAATTAAAACTTCAAAATGAACTAAGGCTTGCAACAAAAGTCAGAAACATCAAAGCTTCTTTCAACATGTAAAAAAAAAAGCCAAGGAAACGATTGGTCCATTAATGGGAGAAAAATGGCAAGAAGGTAACAAGCAGCAGGAAGAAAACAGAACTGATTAACTCAATGTTTTGCATCTGTCTTTACACAAAAGGAAAAAATAGTCCAATCTATAAAAAATACTGTAAAATGCAGATTAGGAATGCAAGTCAAAATAAGCAAGAAAATGGTAAGAGAACATCTGTCCACTCTAGATGAGTTCAAATCACCAGGACCAGGTGGATTACACCCCAAGGTTCTGAAAGAATTGGCAGACATGAACCAATGAACCATATATTTCAAAGATTCTGGAGCACCGGAGAACTGGAAAAGAGCTGATGTGGTCCCAATTAAAAAAAAAAAGGGGTGGGGCGGGGGAAAGGGATCCACAAAACTACGGATCAATCAGCCTGACATCAATTCCTGGGAAGATCCTGGAAAAGATAATCAAGGAACAAATCTGCAAACATCTAGAGGCAAAAAAGCCATAACCAGATCATGCCAGACAAATCTTATTACATCCTTTGACAAAGTGATGAAATTAGCGAACCAGTGAAATGCTGCAGATATAATTTATTTGGACTCCAATAAGGCATTTGATAAAGTAGACCACAACCTACTACTTAATAAAATAAAAAAATGTGGGTTAGACAGGATCACCACCAGATGGATTCATAACTGGCTGACCAACTGCAGTCAATCTGTAGTGCTTAATGGAACTGTCTCTACATGGAGGGAAGTATGCAATGGAGTACCATCACATATGTAAATATATCCAATATATTACATACGTAGCATTGGTAGGCAGTTTGTTTTTATAAGGAAACTGAAACTAAAAAAAAGAATCTATCTGGATTTGTTTAATTTATTATAGTTTTAATCATCACCAACGATAGTAATATAGATTATGAAATGAATACCACAAAGACAAAATAATAGAATAAGAGTTGGAAGGGACCTTGGAGGTCTTCAGATCCAACTCCTGTTCAAGCAGGAAACCGTATACCATTTCAGACAAATTGTTGTCCAATATCTTCTTAAAAACTTCCAGTCTTAGACCACCAAATATTCCAGGATACAGTATCAATCTTGTATTGATATAGTTAGTGTTGTGTTACTGCTACTACTTTTATTATATGCAATAATTATTACCGTAAAATTAACAACAAACAACAAAACAACAATAACAACAACAACATTATTCCTATGACAATTGCACTCATCTTGCTCTGGTTATATTATGTTAACCAGTTTAGCTTATTTTAGGTCTCACTTATGCCCTGCTTGAAAGTTATTCCACATTCAAAAGCATGGGTCCGGAGTACCTCAGGGATCACCTGCTGCCGGCATCAACTTCCCTCCGCCCTGTGCGTTCCCACAGAGAGGGCCTCCTCAGGGTGCCACCGGTCAGAGAATGTCGTCTGGTGGCCCCCAGGGGGAGGTCCTTCTCTGTGGGCACCCCGGATTTATGGAATCGGTTGCCGGTTGAGCTCCGGATGGCGCCCGACCTTCGCTCCTTCCGACGCGATCTGAAGACTCACTTATTCGAACAAGCCGGCCTGGCCTGATGGGGGATGGGTTGGGATTTTACTGTCGTTTTTAATATATCTATTTATTGTTTTAGCTTGGGCATTGTGTTTAATTCTTTTTAACTTTTGTATCTTTGTATTTTTATATGTTTGCCCTGTTCACCACCCTGAGTCCTTCGGGAGAAGGGCGGTATATAAATAAAATTATTATTATTATTATTATTATTATTATTATTATTATTATTATTATTATTATTATTATTATTATTATTATTCATGTTTTCAGTGATATAGGACATTTTTATCACACTTAAGAAATCACTACTACATTAAATAATATAGCTAGTGGCTCTACCCTGACCTCTCTCAATGCACTAATGGCAGAGACTGTAAAGATGGGAATTTGCAGGAATTGTATTCCCAACTATTGATATATTGAGAAGAACCAAAAATAACAGCTTGAGACTTTTAATTCACAATACGCTCAAAGAATGTACCTACCCTATGTTGGTAGACCTCCAAGCTAGTTATTCACTTTTCTCAGACAGCTTTACTTACTTTGAAGATGTTCAGTTGTTGCCTCCAATATGAATTTTTGCATTGCTTCAGTTCTCAGCTTGCCTGAAAAGAATAAGGAATGATGCATAATTTACTGCAGTTTTTTTTTCTTTTGCATGAGCGGAAAGGTTTGTATTGTAAGTGGGAGATGGATTTAGGTCTAGCCTATAGAAATCTCTACTGCATGATGTTTAAACACTGCAGCCTTGACATTCTTTTTTTCCTAAACTCAAATGAAGCAGCACTGTTTATCACACTAAGCAGAACAACACAAGTAACATTTGAGTACTCTGGTGGCTCAAGAAATAAGCTGTACATTTCATAAAAAAATGACAAGTTTAACTTACTATAACAATTGTATTGTTTATCTGAGAAAGTCAGACTTCAGGACTATCTGGTATATCTTTTATAGTAGGGGTGTCAAACTCGCAACGTCACGTGACGTGTCATGACGTATCGTGACTTTTTTTGCCATTGCCGGCAATGGGGTGGGTGCAGTTTCACTATGATGCATCCAGCCCATGGGCCTGCCATTTGACACCCCTGTTTTATAAGATCAAACAATCATACAACACATGACGAAATTACTTACCTGAAAGCATTTACATTACTGTTTGTCCACAGCTAGTACCTAACAGCATATTGCTATAAAGTGATTTTGATTTGCAGGGAAGAGAGAATATTTCAAATAACCATTCTTCAATATTTATTCTACATTTATTCAGTTGTAAATTTATTTGGTTGTAAGTTTATTCATTTTAAGTTTATTCAGTTATTATTCAATATCTTACTTGTGTTTGAAATCAATGGCTACCACCCCAGAAACAGGCAGTTAGTTTTAAATACTACACATAAAGTACATGGGAGGAAAAAAATCTTAAACTTTACCAGACTCTCTCTTGTCCAAGGCCCTGATAAACTGTGCAATTCTGTTTCAGTTCAGTTCAGTTTGTAGTATTGTATAAATTGCATCACCTTGTTTTAATGGTTAAAGGTAATTTAAATGGAAGCTTATGAGATTTCTACATAAATTAATTCTATCACAATCCAGCTTCTTATTCTTGCTGTTGACTCTTTACCTTCCACTTCGGCAAGATATTCCATGATGAGTCTCTTTTCTTCTTGCAGATTATCAATTCTTGAGTATAGACTCGCACACTCATTCTCCATGTCTTTTAGTGCTTGTTGAAGTTGAGAATTCTGGGTGTCTGACCACTGCAAGCATGAAATAAGCACAATTGCTATTATAAATCACATGAAAGAGTATTCCTGTTAAAACAAAAATAACATGACAGCTGTTACACCGATTGATAGTTTAACATGTTAAGATGCCTGTAAACTTGATAACTAGAATTGTACCTCTTTGAAAACAAGTTTCTGGATGGTAGTACTGTAAATCTGTTGTGTTTGGGGAAATGTAGCACTTTGATTACTTCAGATCCTCTCAATAACTTTGCTTATTTGACTAGTGGGTTTCTTTAAGGAATGATTACCCCACTGTCAATTTTGGTTATTGCTGGTTTTATTTTAATTATGGATACATACGTTCTTGGCCATATGACATTTTCAATATGTGTAGTTGTTGCATTTAGTTTATCTTAGTTGTTGATGTTTATTTACTGGTTTGGCTGCTAAGTTGTAAGCTAATTGTATTGGATAGAATTACTATGTGCTTTTGTAAAGGTGCATAAACAAGAGCAGCAGCAACTTTGTCCCTATGTCTTGAAACGATATGCTACTATCCTTAGCATGCTGATAACAATTCACCATAAATGGGTATCTGAGCCATGGTTTCTTTTTCAGTTCTATCACTAAAAACTGCTAACTTGACGAATGCTCCTGTGAAATAGAAACCTGGAATATAGCCTCACAAGGAGGTTACCTGCAGTTTGTTCTCCAAGACATGCAGCTTGTTTTTGACTTCAGTGTGCTGGTCAGTTAGTTGACTCCAATCTTTTTTTAAGGTGTTAAGTTGATCTTTCCAGAGGCTACAGTCATCCTCAGCAATAGTTAGGGCTCTCTAAGAGAAATAGCATCATCTATCATTAGTAAAGTTGACAAGCATATGTTCTTGACAGTCTTGTTAAAAACCCGATTAGCTGTTCATTGTAAACATGGCAATTTTATTGTAAGTCTAATTTGATGGGCTAGGAAATCCGATTGAACAAAATATGTCAGAACATGACATATAAATGTGGATAACTGGTCTCCTGTCCTTGCAAAGTTGGAATACTGCTGAAAATTAATTCAAAATGAATCAATACTTCCACTGATTAACAACGTCAAGTTTTAAATAACTTTCTTCTTGTGAAGGGCTGTTCCCTGGGATTTGAGGCTGAAGAAGAATAGCTGGCCCAAGACCTGAGGCAGAGACTTTCTAATTTGCAGTCATTTATATGCTTTATGTTGGTACATTATTTCTAACTCACATGCATTTCTAGGTGTTCTATAGAATAGGTGCATTTCTCTGAGTTCATCAAAATGTTCTTTCTACACATCAGGTAGAAAACAACATGCTTAAGACAAAACAGCATTTCCCTACAAGAATGTTGTGGTTCACATCTTCAAGAAAAGGGGAAAAACAGACCCAGGAAACTACAGGCCAATCAGTCTAACATCAATACCTGGGAAGATCCTGGGAAAAGATAATAAAAAACAGATCTGTGAACAACTAGAAGCAAACAAAATTATAACCAGTAGCCAGCATGGGTTTGTCAAAAACAGATCATGCCAAACCAATCTTATTTCATTCTTTGATAAAGTGACTAAATTAGTAGACCAGTGAAACACTATGGACATAGTATACTTAGACAAAGTAGACCACAAAGTAGACAAAGTAGACCACAACCTGCTGCTTACTAAACTACAAAAAGATAGGATAGACAACAACATCATCAGATGGTTCTGTAGCTGCCTGACAAACTGTACTCAGTGAGTAGTCCTCAATGGTACTACATCCACGTGGAAAGAAGTAAGCAGTGTGGTACTACAAGGCTCCATCTTAGGCCCAGTACTCTTCAATATATTCATTAATGACTTACATTAGGGAATAGAAGGGGAACTCATCAAATTTGCAGATGACACTAAACTGGCAGGAATAGCCAACACCCCAGAAGACAAGCTCAGGATCCAAAAAGATCTTGACAAACTTGAACATTGGGCCCTATCCAACAAAATGAGTTTTAATGTGGACAAAAGCAAAGTTTTACATTTAGGCAGGAAAAATTAAAGGTTTAAGTACAGATTAGGTGAAACCTGGTTAAAAAACAGCAACTGTGAGAGGGACCTTGGAGTCCTAGTGGACAATCACTTGACTATGAGCCAGCAGTGTGCAGCAGCAGCCAAAAAAGCTAATACAATCCTGGTTTGTATAAGCAGAGGCATAGAATCAAGATCACACGAAGTATTAGTATCGCTTTATAAAACCCTAGTAAGACTATACTTGGAATACTACAACCAATGTTGGTCACCATACTACAAAAAAGATGTTGAGATCTTGGAAAAGGTTCAGAGAGGAACAACTAAAATAATCAAAGGCCTGGAGACTAAAACATATGAAGAATGGCTGCAGGACTTGGGCTTGGCTAGTCTAAAGAAAAGAAGAAACAGGGGTGATATGATAGCACTATTCCAATATTTGAGGGGCTGCCACAAAGAAGAGGGTGTCAAACTATTCCCCAAAGCACCAGAGGGCAAGACAAGAAACAATGGTTGGAAACTGACCAAAGAGAGAAGCAACCTGGAATTAAAGAGAAACTTCCTAACAGTGAGGACAATTAACCAGTAGAACAGTTTGCCTTAAGAAATCGTGGGTGCTCTATCACTGGAGGTTTTTAAGAAGAGACTGGACAATCACTTGTCTGAAATAGTATAGGTTCTCCTGCTAGAGCAGAGGGCTGGACTACAAGACCTCCAAAGTCCCATTCTATTCTATTCTGTTCTGTTCTGTTCTGTTCTGTTCTAAAGGATGCAAATCTCTCCAATTTTGTGAGAAGAATTTCTGCCACAAGCAGAATGATCCTCAGTGAATCAAGGAGTTTCTTGACATCCTTGATGATCTGAAAACATCTCAGGATATTTAGAGCTTCAGTAATATATAACCATCTTCCTATACGCCTCAGGCTGAAATCCTTCCTTACCTGGGCAGTTTGAAATTGCTTTTGTGCCTGCATTTTCTCCTCAAGCAGTTTCTGAAGAGATTCTTTTACTTTCTGTTCATAATTCTGCTTTTGATCTTCCATCTCCAGGAGAATCCTTTTTAAGCCCCGCTTTGAATAACTCTAAGAAAAAAGAAAAAGAAAAACAGAGAGAGAGAGAGAGAGAGAGAGATGAATCAAAATTCCTCTTCTTAAAATATTTGGCTGGCTATGATTTATCTGATTGGTTTATCTGATAAATGTTATCCCCCTGGGACATGTCAATCATGACTAACATGGACTAACACAAATAATGTGGATTTACCATTTGAAACCCAAGAGATCCATAGCTCATCAAACTAAGCTTCTTGTACTAGATATTTTTTTGCAAGCAATAATACAGTATTCTAAAGAATGTTATTTATTAGAAAATGGCAAAGAAAACTGGCAACCTAACAGTGTAAAAGACACCAGTATATTAAAAGTTCTTGATTTAAGTTTTCAGGCACATCCAACAGACCAAAACTTTGAAATATTGTGTAGCCTACATTGCATCTATTAAATGTAAATCAAGTTATGATTTTTTTAAAAAAATATTTTAAAAAAGGTTAAAATACTCTCTAGGCATCTGCAGAAAATTCTTAGTAGTCTTATATTTTCTTAGCAGTGTTACAACTTTATTACATATATGGAGGAGAAGCAACATGTTGATCTCATGTAAAATGTTTCTATACTGTAATTTTATATGAACTCTAGCAAAACAATAGTGACAAATCTTTTAGCAATAACCACATAAGTCTGAATGTGAGACACAACTATAAAAAATAATGGCAGTATAGTTCAACAGCAAAATGCAAAATAAATCATGATGCTCAGGAAACAAAGAGCAACAAATGTTATCATTCTTCAGGTCTCTGAGGAAGAGTTATAATGAGTGTGTTCTTACAAATATGTATGATATTAATATTATTTGTATGATGTTATTAATGAGTAGATATCTGAAGAACAAAGCAGGTATCTAAACTACAGAAGGTGACATTCCCCATGTACATATTAAAATTATCCAAAATTATAAACTTTCTTTTTTTGAGCCAAATATATTACCTGGGTACATATTTGCAATTGATTTTCCAGCACGCTCAGCCTGCATTTGAGTTTGTCTTCATTAAACTGACCCTGATAGAATTTAAAAAGTTAAAAATTGTGAATAATTTTGGAAATAAGAATTTTCTAACTCTTAGATACCAAAAGGGATCCTGTTTCTTGCTTTATTCATATTATTTAAAAGTTTCATTTAAAATTAAACATCAGTTCCTTCAGAAATCAATGGCTTTCAGAAAAATAAAATAAAACATATTTATTCATATCACTTATCCTTAATAAAATGTAATAGCTACCTTAATTACCAAAAGGACTATGCTAATTATTTATTTTAAAATTTCAGACAGTTGCAAACAGATGTATCATCAGTCAGGATTAACACAAACATACAGTTACACATATAAACATGCCTACCATATATAAAATTACTCTCATGTTATGTTTAACATGTATTCTCTTTCTCAAAAATGATCCTTCTTTTTGTGTAATATAATTGACAACCTACATCTTTATTACATCTAGCTGCCTTGGGAATGTTTGTCAAGCAAAAGAGTACCTAATTCTTTAATCCCATGTATATTCAAAGCAAAGTCTATGGGATTGCTGAATATGAGAAGCATAGGTTTATTTTCTAAGTATCCAACAAACTGTATGCTGTACATACAGTTGTAATATATGTTTAGTATTTTTACAGAATCACTAACTTGGTTGTGCAGTCAATTTAATAGGGCTAGGATGGGAGCAGAAATGCCATGCCATCCCACGCATATAAGATAGCCTAGTTACGGTACACACATTTTCAGCAACAGAGTGGAATGGAAGTCAGCTTTCCAGTGCTAAATATAAAAACACGAGAAAGGACTACATTGTGTAT
Organism: Vipera ursinii; assembly: GCF_947247035.1. Lineage (NCBI taxonomy): Eukaryota > Metazoa > Chordata > Lepidosauria > Squamata > Viperidae > Vipera > Vipera ursinii. Next base: position 40,209,448 of record NC_139516.1, read on the forward strand.
AGTTCATTGAAGAATGAAACTGCAGGAAAGGAATACACCAAGTCCTTCTAATGTATGTAATTTCCTTCCTTTGCCAGCTGGGAGGGAGCATCACCAAAAATGATGGGGTGGTTGGTATATTTCTGGATTTCTGGAAAGCAAACTACTCCAATTTATTCTCCATAGTACCTGGGGGCAGGACAAGAAGCAATGGATGGAAATTTGTCAGAGGGAGATTCAACCTTGAAATGAGAAATTTCCTGACAGTAAGAACAATTAATCATTGAAACAGCTTGCCCACTTTGTTAAAGAATTTTGGCAATTTTGCTAGAGAGCTGCATGAAATCCCTAAGCCACTCAGCCCTGCAACACTTTGTTTTGTACTTGGATAACCTGATCTACATATTGAAATGCAACACTGGTTCTCCTTTGCTTTGTTTTTAAATAGGTAGTATCATTTAAAAGCAAAATCTTGCAAAACAAAATGGGATGGTCAATGGTAAAGGACAGGACTTTGCAGATTTCTGCTGCTTTTTTCTTGGGAACTGAAAGCTTTAAAGCACTTTAAAGAGGCCTTTATATTTCAGCTAAAATTTCCATCTCTTATTCCATTTATCATTGGCAAATTTGAAAATTTCATCTCTATATTAATTTGGAAATCCCAGAAACAGTTTTGTAGCTTTAATGAATAACAAATTGGAAACGGGCTATGCTGGAAACGTATACAGAAAACAAATGAAACAGTACACACCTACCTGTTGATAAGCTGAGGTTCAGAGGTTTAATTACCACTTCCTGTCAGTAAAAATGTAAAACTATTTTCCCCCTGCTATTCTGGATGTTAACATCAGTGTTTCAGAAGGGAAGTACAAACCACAATGGTATCAAGCAGTAAATGTCGACATTTCTGTTCTAAGAGAGTTCGCAGTGAGCTTAGTGTGAAAATTTGACTGAATTGCCATTTCTTTTCTGGATCAAGTAATTTAGGGCACTTCTTTGGCATTAGTTCTACTTAGCTGAAGCACAATTCCATGGAAAGTAGATGTGTGTTCTTTTTTCTCTCTCAACAGGATCAAACATAATATTATCAAAGATAAATCTGAGCTTGATTATACAATTTTATTTCTTTATGTCTTTGTCTTTACAAATGGGCCACTCAGAGATGTAACCTTCATTCACTATTAATAGATATTTGGAAAGGACATCTTGGCAGCAAATACACTTATCATTATAGAATATTGTTATGGTAAGAAAAGCTGTGTCTGCTCGAAATTCTGTTGTATGAATAAGCTAACTATCAAAAATACAGGATCCCTCTTAGTTTTCTGTTGCATCATTACTCTGAATGATAACTATGTATGATATAGAATAACATACAATTATGAATAGTAGTAATCTTAGTATGACTATTTGGTACCTTCCAAGATTTTTCTGCTGCTTCTAGCAACATGGCTAGAAGCTCTTGTAAAATCACCATTTTCTGCTTCAATATTAGTTCTCGATGTAGCGCCTCCTAAACAGAAGAAATCAGTCACAACATGTTCAAATGATATCCCAGGCATGCTCTGAATTCGTTGTCCTAGTTCCATTCAAGGAAACAGAAAGATCTTTTGTATAGGTACAAAACTGTACTCTAAAAAGTGAAGTTTATGTCCCTTTGTTTTTAGATAATTATTTAACTGGCTTCTCTGTTATGTAGTGGAAAAAGAGGGTATTTATTTTTAAAATAATGTAAGACAATTTATAGAACTTGCTATCTGATATAGTGTCTTTTTAAAATTGACTGGAAGATTTTAAATTGTTTCCTTTGATCATTGGCATTCCTTGGGTATCAAAAGCATATTGACATCAGTTGGATTTTGTACTTCGTACTTAAACCAAAATGGCAGATCATGGAAATGGTAAAATCAGGTGGATCAAGCTACATTTTGTGAATATATGTATATTATTATTATTTCCCCTGCAGGAATGAATCCTGCACTTCAAGTACTGAATAGGATTCTACCATTATTGTTTTCAAATAAATATATTGTTTTCAATTGCAGTCCTATTCTCAGAAAGTAAGGCTTTATGTATTTTAAAAAATCCAAAAAGAATATGATTTATGAAGGGATCTTTCCCCCAAACTGTCTAAAAGTTAATATTAATTACTCACGTTGAGGTAGTTAGAAAGTTGAATAATTTCCTGAAATACAAATAAATATATTTATAATCCCAACTGAGTTGGCAAAGAAATGCAACCTGCACTATTTGTCAGCCTTTGAGTTTTATACTCAGAAAACTTCTAGTATACTTGAAGATGGGCAGTTTTTATTGCTATTAATAAAAATTCATTATTTAGCTACTGTCAAAACATGTTTATAGTCAGAAACAAATGGAAACACTGTTATGTACAGAGTTGTACAGAAATAACAGTGCTCCTTTAACCCCCTTCTTTTAAAACCACCAAATACAGCAACTCCATGATCAAAAGCTGATTACTGAAAACCTCATGAAACTTTACTAAGGGCCATATTCAGACATGGAGCCAAGATTTGCTTATCTGAAACATCACAACTATAACAACTTGCCTGATTAAGGCCATTATGTGCAGGAAGCTTATGATGTATGCATACCGAAATGAGAACAATACCAAATACTAACTACCAAATTCTTCCCCCGTTTAGATTTCTTTGTTTCTTAAAGAAAGAAGAATCTCATTCCCACTTTCTGTTTTCCATAAAAGGAATCTCTGTGGATTTTACTCCACTAGTCACTGTCAACTACAGGGGGTGGTGTTCATCTCCATTTCAAGGCCATTGAGCCACCATTGTTCAAAGATATTTTTGTGGTCATGTGGTCAGCATGACGACACAGAGCACTGTTACCTTCCAGTTGACGTGTCACCTATTTATGTACTCATTTTCATGTTTTCCATACCTTATCTAAAACTGCTGTTCCACAACTAAAAACAAAAGAGAAAAGAATTATCAAGGAGATATGACATAGTTGCAGTGTGATACAACTGTCAAAAGGAAGAAGGTAAAAGATTATGCACATAGAATTGCCCGTATAAAAATTTAAGACTTGAACAAAAGCTCCTGAAAAAGTCACCAAATCAAAAAGTTTTTAAAAATCCTAGAACAGACGAGGAGTGCTAGTTATTCTATGCAGTGGAGTTTTCCTCTTGCCACCATGAGTCTTTTTCTGCCCGCTGAAATGTTGTTGTGATGTGGTACCCAAGAACTTTTTGTACTATCTATTCATTCATTACCGCACATGTGAAGATTTGCAATAAATCCTTGCATTTGTACAAACAATAATTTGCAATATGAAATGGGATCTCTGTACTCTTGGTTACCACTCGGCTTTTAATGAACAGGAAACTGTATATTTTTTTTCTGACACTGGTTGCTGCGTGGCCAAGATAACTGAGGCAGCTTGTAAATACAGTGGTGAAAAACTCCAATAATAACTTCACTGAAGAAGCATAATTGACCACTGAAAGCATGGGAAACAAAACTATTGAAGCCAGCAATGTCTGGAAGTTTTCTTTGTAATCATAGGTCATACAGTGGATTGTTCAGAGACAGAGTGACATGATAATATTTTTATATGTTCAAAAATGCTATCCCAGATGTAGATCTTACTGCCTGGGTACAGAAGACTCTATATCATTACTGTATGCTGTATAGCTTCAAGAGAATTTTATATGTGGTTTATGAAGTTATGGAATTCTATTCCTTAATGCAAGCAAAAATGTTCTGGCTTGTGATAATTTTGGATGAGTAACCAAGGAATTTTGAATCTAAAATTTATAAAAATATGATTCAAATTTTGATTATTTTTTTGGATTGAAAAAGTCTGATCATCTTTATAAAAATACCTCATATTCAGTGTAAAATGTTTAGTATCCAATTTTAAAAGTACTAATTCCAAAGGAGAAAAAAGCCTGAATAATCTTCTGTACTTACTCTGTTTGCTGACAGGAGTTTTTCTTTTCAGAACTTAGTTCTTTTGTGGTTTGTGTACCTATATATAAATAAATTCCATTTCAATACTTTTAACAATTGACAGTGAAACACCACTGTTTTTATCTATTCATAAGACAACATGTTTCTAAAAAATATGTTCAAAAACATATAATTACATTTTTAAAACATTTACATTTAAGACGGGGGCATCTGTGATATTTGCATTAAAATTGTTTCTCACAGAATGTAAGATAAGAGTTACCTATATTTAAGGTATCTGAAAGCAAAATATCCATACATTTAGGAAAGTTATGAGCAAAAATATATATATGATTTTTAAAAAAATTAAAAATCTGAAAAAATAACAAAATAATAAAAATTAGTCATGGATACTAAAAAAAGTCAAGTTTATGCTGACATATATTTTTCTGCTGACAACTTTAAGGTTGATTTATAGATTGTCATTTACCTTTACAGTTTTTGGGAACATTCACAGTGAGCATGGCTTGAGGTGATTTGCTAAGAGGGAATATATTACTGAAGTTATGCTGTGTAGATTTGGTATGAGGCTGAAAGATAAAAACAGAATAATATTTGGATTCTTTTCCATGTGTTGATCTCAGTACCCCAATATCCAATACTCCCCAAATTTGTTGGGATTACTAATGTATCTCTTTGGGACAGGATCTCTAAATTGTTCCAATACATTTTTTCCTATTTTTAGAGGAGAGGAACATTGTTTAGTTACTTGGTTGCTAAATAATAAATTATTTCGCAATCCGTAAAGAAAAATGGAAATCAGTTTTTGAAGCTTTTCTGCCCCCTGACACTAATATTGTAGAAAAACTCTTTAACCACTTCCTAACCAATAAAATAAAGTTTTCAAAACTCTCATGAGAACATGAAATCTTGTGAAATTTTGACAACTTCATGCAAGATTTTGTAAATTGCAGACTTAGGAATGTATGACAACAAACAGTTGTAACACACACACATGAAGAGCCTTGGTGGAGCAGTGGGCTAATGCCTCCTTAAGTAACACCAGCTGCCTGCAATTAGTGCAGGTTCGCATCCCACCAGGCTCAAGGTTGACTCAGTCTTCCATCCTTCCGAGGTAGGTAAAATGAGGACCCAGATTGTTGGGGGCAATTAAGCTGACTTTGTAATAATGCCGCTTGGGAGGTGTGTGAAAGCCCTAATAAGCAGGCATATACATAGAATGAAGGCTATTGCTAAGCTTGTAAGCCGCCCTGAGTCTTCGGAGAAGGGCGGGATATAAATGGGATTAAAATAAAATAAAATAAATAAAAAATTCACACACAAACACACACATATGGCTGAAAGGACTGTGTGTACACACACACACACACACACACAGAGAGAGAGAGAGAGAGAGAGAGAGAGAGAGACATTAAAACTATACATTATTCATGACTGATCTCCTAGCCCAGGTCAACAGATGTGAAAATCTAAATTCAACAGACTTCCCAACTAACTACCGTATTTTGGGATGGTCTAGCTGTGTTATCCCCATCATTAAATATTACTTGAATATTTGACAAATATTTCATATAGTTCTGAGGTGGTATTTGCCCTAGATTGTCAGAACAGTTTACAGGAAATAAAGCTCCTCTCTTGCTAGGAGGCAACATCATTTTTGTCCTCCCAAGCTCTTCAGTTGTTAAATTCCTTCGTCGGAAGAATTCCTTTTGTCGAGGGCTCTGAGCTGATTCCTTGGCTTCTGTGCTCTGGCACTTGCTTGTGAGACGGCATGTGGTCCTGTTGTGTCTCCTGAGCAGGCTTTCGTGCTTCTTGCACCGGCGCTCATATTTTTCGTCATAACTCTCATGCTGGAGGCCTTGCTGGCCAGGAGACTTGGAAAATCCAGTGATCATCCTACTTTTCAAATATAGTGGAGACACCTTCCTAGAAAAATCAAAAGAAAACAGTCAGGACCATCTAGGCTGTGGAATTTTTTGTACAAAACTATGCAAATTATTTTGTATATTTCTTTGAGATATGTGCTACTATTGTGAGATATCAAAGCCCAATTTAAAGAATTGCTGTTAAAGTCCTGAGCCTCAATAGCTAAGGAGCCAAATATTTGAAAACACTTCCATCTCTCTAAAAAAAACTGCCCACAAACTAAAATGTTCAGGAAACCTTTTTTTTTTCTCCAGGCTTCCTTTTCAAGGGGAAATTTGTTGAGGACAACCCGGGCACAAGGCCTTTTCTCTTGTGAAACTCCATCTTTAGAAAGTTCATGGATTTTGGATTAGCATCCATTTTGCTATGTTGGCATAAGATTAAAATTTGTTTGCCCAAGTGTTTCAAAACACAGATTTGTTTGTTTCTGCTTTTTATAATATGGATCTGTTTATATTATTATATCACATTTATATCATAGCTTGATTCCTGAATTTTTGCTCATTTGTTTACCACTCTGATATTTTAGAATATAACATGGCTTGAAAAACTTCTAATAAATAGATAATATAATATAGCCAACTTCAAAGGTACTCCTGTAACATTATGTTATGAACTCCTAGAAGACAAAGTATTCCAAATAGCAGCTGTACAGAAGCTTTACTCCATCAATTATCAGGGCCAGTTTAGAAACTACAGATTTTACCATTTTCCTATTCAGACTTTTTGTTACAGTGGATATTGGATATTCCGATCGCCTTCAACTTAACTTTCTGATTTCTTTTCTTTCTTCTTTTTTTTGTGGGGGGGAGGGAAGGTGTTTAGCCATGCTTGTTAAATTATTTCTGCATTTAAAATTTACATCTAAAAAGAGCAGAGCATGCAATTCCATCAACTTTTGAATAATTTTGTTTTCTTTAAATCTTTTTCACATTTTGCATTTTAGTGCTACAGTCAACAGACATTGCATAATTCTGGCTGAGATCAGAAAATGAACAAACAAATGATTTTTGTTATCTCTTCAAAAAGGTTTAGCGAGTAGTAATTTCTGATGACAAAATTTTCATCAACAATGAATAGCTAAAACACAGTTTTTAACTGACATCCCTTCACACTTACTATAGATTTATTTTTTGGTATCCTCACTTTTTAAAGTCTACTTGATTAAACATAGTATTCCAAAGTGTTCTACATTTATATATACTTATGGTTTGAAGAAAGCATACAAATCTGAACTCTAAAAACTGTCACTAATCTAAAAACACATTTGGTTTTTTTTAATTATTTTTTTATTATTTTCCTCTATGTTTACAGTACAGTCAAGTGTCATGGGTAGATTGCAACACAATCAATTAATATCTTTGTTGTGGTATTACCTCACTGATCTGTGTGCTTAAATGAAAAGTAGTTTTTTTTAATGTTCCTCTTTTTTCATTAAAAACACTATTTGAAAAACATCCTCTCATCCATACTATTTCTGTTCACTTCCAACTATTTATCTGTAAGTTCTTTCATGCCTTGGATTAAGCAGGCAATCTTTGTGGGAATTCTAAGAATGGCGCTTGGAAAAACATAATGTGAACAACCTGCATATTCACACAATTTTAGACATCAATTGGCCTTCCTTTGTATTTTAATGAATAAGAATTTAACTTAAAATAGAATAGGTATTTATTGAAGTAAGCATAGGTAAGTTTAAGTATATTTATATACCACATTTACCGTAACCTTATCTATGGTGTAGGGTTTCCTGCTTGAGCAGGGGTTTGAACTAGAACGCCACCAAGGTCCCTTCCAATTATGTTATTCTGTTATAAGCTAATGGTAACTGTGTGTGACATATAACTTCATGGCACCTTGGACTGGTCCAAATGTTTGTAACCAATATTAACTGGGATAATTCACTAGGAATATCTTACTCATTTCATGGGATCTACACTGACTGTAGCTTTACTTTCAAGTCCAATTTGAGGGGCCAATTTGATTAATATCTTTTACAACTTAGAATTCAGATAGCATAAAAACCACCTGCTCATAAATGAACACACTCAACTGTTAATATCTTCCATTGAAGCCCATTTAAGAATCTTAAAGCAATGGCAACCAAGGAAGATACACATGGATAATAATTAAAATGTCAACAATTTACGCCTCTAATTAATTTATTAAAAACCATCAAGTTGGTATTGATTCTTAGCAGCTATATAGGTGGATTTTCTCTATGACAATCTGTCCCTAGCATGGTCTTATGGATCTGCCAATGGTGCTCTCATCAGCACTGCAATTGAATCTGTCACCTTGCTGCTGGTCAGTTTTTCTTTCCTTCTCTAGAAAGCGAGGTCTTTACATAGTATGTCTGAAGAGCATGTCATTAAGATGTTTACATTTTTCAAATTATTTTTAAATGCATCTTTGGAAATACTTGTTTTCACTTTCACTTCATCATTGGAATGATTTTTCAAGTTAATAGATGGATGATAGATAGATAGATAGATAGATAGATAGATAGATAGATAGATAGACAGACAGATAGATAGTTCGATAGAGGTAGATGTTGTTTTAGATTTTAAACATTGTTTGAAATTGGTTTTGAAATGGCATTGAAAACCACCTTTTGAAAAATATTTTAAAAGACAAGCCCATTAATGCTATAAACAAACATATACAGGGCAGAAGTGATATGACGCATAAAAGCAGCAGAAAAATTAAGAGTAAATATGCGGCATTTTTTGTGTACCCTCAACTTTATATAACAAAGGGACAGAGTGATCTCACCTGCTACAAGCTACTGTATACACATATTTAGCTACAATTCTCATTACCTGCATAATAGAGATAGCCAAAGGAACACAAAGCAAGAAAAAGGGAACGAAGAAGAGGAAACATAATGACAAATGTACTTATGTGATATACCAAGATGAAAAAGGAATGGTCAGAAAAAGGAGTAAAGAACAATTAGTATTTGATTCAGAGTCATCTACAGAATTCAAATATTAGATCCAGTGGGTTCTATGTGATATGGACAGATTTTGCTTTCCCAGAAACATTTTTTAAAAATGAAACTTCACATCTAGATTTGATAGCGTGCAAGATGATTTCTTTGTCCTGCAGAGGCTTTGCTTATTGGGAATTAAACAAATCACTACAAAGATGGATGTGGAGGACGAGGGTTGATGATTGTAATATTTATATTATCTGATCATAATTCACTGCATATGCAAAAATACATAATATATACTTGAAAGCAAAGGATTAAATTTTCCATGTGGGCATTAAACATGTTTTCTCCCTCAAACTGCTTTTAAAAATTGAGCACTTCAAAAGCAGCTGGTGATTTACAGAAGAGAATCCTTGCTTCACTGAAAAGTAAAATATTCCATGGAACCAGTGAAATAACTGTTGTGTGAACTTCATTTGCTGTTTGGCTTTTAAATTACATTTTTTCCTAAAGCATCATATAGTCAAGAGGTTTAATGGGTCCGATTTGACTTACCTTCTCTTTTACTTTCGACTGATTCTGGCTCACTAGCCCCTGAGCCAGCTATTTGTTAAAAAGAAATAAGATACAGGATGCAGAACTAAATAATATGAATAAAGTTGCCTGCAGTTTGACTTTCATGTTGAATAGATTACATTAAACATTACAGAAGACCACAGGCATTTTAAAAGATTCTAAATATAGGCTTTAGCAGGTTTCACCCTGCTAATTTCAGATTTCAATTTACATCAAACCTTCCTTCCTCCCCCTCTTCTTCCTTCTCCTTTTGGACTCATTCATTTGCACAAGGCTCTAGTGTAGGTGTTTGGTATTATCAAATTTGAATTCAGAAAAATATAATCTGATTTGCTCCATTTGCAGTATATGCCCATTAGCATTTTAGCACAGTACTGCAAAAATATGCACAACATTGTACCTGTTAAAATACTTAAAAAAGGAGGAGGGTGGGGATGGAACACAATGGATGGCTATTTCAAGCACAGCCTATGTCCAGCTAGGCATTGTGCTGAGGACTCAACATTCTGGGTTGGCAATTGCTGCCTTGATTTCAGACCAAGTGGCTTGGGTTTGGGGCTGTTTCCTAGGCTCTTGCACAAAGTTCATTTCCGCAGGTCAATAGCCACAACTCCCTTTGCTGTAATATTTCCAGTTATGTTCTCCCTTTCCCTACCCCTATTGCTCGAAGTTTCTCAACGTGGAGAGGAATCAACGCTGTGACACCATTTCACACTATGAAATGGTAGAATCCATTCTACAAATGCAGGACGCTGTTTCCATCTTCTACAGTACTGTATCTATAGAGCAGATAAGTGTTCAATTATTGCCACTTTTAATATAAATCCCACTTTGAGTAAGAAGTAAGAACTTCCTGTCAGTCCTGCAGAGCAGGAAACCACTTACTTCTCTGCTCTCCTTCATTTCGCATCACGGCAGCCACCAAACCGAACAAAGCTATTTGCAGTTTTGTACATCTGCATCCGGCCTACAGGCTAGGGGCATTTCACCTCTAACGTAAGAGTAAGCAGTTCTGCTTTTATGATTAATGCATATTTTTAATTGAAATATTTTTAAAGATATATGTCCCAAAGGATTTATCAGTTGTGAACACATATCCCCTCCAAGAACTGTAAGACTAAATATAGTCTCCTGTTGTCTTTCCTCACACCAGTTTCCTAATTCTAGTAATTTTATTTTGCAATCTCCTTGCTTTGTTTAAATTATTTTATCTTCTTCCACTTGAATTCCTCCTCTTATATTTTTCACCACTCCTCATGTCTTCTATCTATCTATCTATCTATCTATCTATCTATCTATCTATCTATCTATCTACCTATCTATCTATCACCTGTTATCATCTATATCTATCATCTAATTTTCTTCTGTCCTGACTTGTAGAACTCTTGTCTCTTATTATATATCCCATGACATACATGGAATGAAGGCTGAAACCATGAAATGACCAGTATAAATTCTACTGTTTCCCTCTTGCACCATTTCCTAATTTTGAGTTTGCTACTTCAATGCCATATTAACTACATATGCAGTTGGGTATGAATATCTAAAAAAGATACATACTAGTTCCCATGTCTGCAAAAGGATCATGTGATTCCAAAAGAATAGAGGATAGGAATGTGAACAATAACAAATTCAACCAAACAACAGTGCTGTCAAAGAAACATGTCTCTGTTTTGTGCTAAAACTGCCAGAAAGAGTAAATATTTAGCAGCACCCAAACCCAGAAGCATCTGTTTTCCCCTCATTCCCCTTGTTTGATTAAGACTTGTCATCTTTCACAATTATCTTTAGTTTGATTCATGTTATAACCTGAGAAAATTTTAGTTACAATTCTTTATTTTACTCATAACCAATATACGTAATTCCTTCCTCTATTAAACAATATTTTTAATACAGGAAGAAGCAACTTGTTCTTAAAGACATTTCCTTAGATCTGATCCTTGGGTTCTATATTTGACCCAGTCTGTACGTAGAAACTGAAGATTAAATGAACCACAATAGCTGTTGGCAGATAGCATTCTGTAATCTTAATAGCCATGGAATTGTTATAGATAGAAAGTATCATGGAATGCTTCTTTTACCAGGCCATGTACCCTAGGCGTTTTATTCTTGTGAAAAAAAAAAAGATGGTCATCCCTGTTGGTTTGTGGTTTTTTTTCATTTTGCTGGTTTGAAAATGCAGTTTTGCATTAAATTTTAGGCTAAAATGGAGAAGTGACTGGAGTTTACCTATGGCACTTGTAATAATAACATTTCGATTTGTCTGTTCAAAATTAATCTTCAGTGCTATGGCTGAGGCAAATTAAAAGATGAGTTTTTAAGTATTTTGTACATGTGTCTCACATTTGAATGACTTGATACCCCCAGAAGTGAATTAACTGGCACTTTTCTCAGAGCACCCAGAAACAGCTTACCTTGTTCAGACGCCAGCGTCCTTATAGTGCAGCTAATTGAAATGCCCTTCCTTTAAGTAATTCTGAACAACGAAGAGGAGATATATTACTCCAGTCACTTAACTCGCTGACCTGGGCAAACTTTTGAGGTTTAATTATCAGATTATGGGGTTCCTTCCTTTCTAGACCAATATATTTTTCTCTAATGAGCACACATGTCCTTTATCTTTTCCACACAGGCATTGTTACAAGGGAATGCCAGAATGTTGATCTGTATTAGAACAAATGTACTTGCTCTCTCTTCACTTAGAAATTAAATCCGAGGTCATTACTAAGGAGAATCCTTACCTTTGCTTCTCAGTGGTAGGCCTGATTGAAGTTCATCAAGATCCAAAACATTAGCTTAGTTATCAACTGTTAACATACTGTAACTGACAAGAATTCACTATTCCTTTTTCAAAGAACTGGAAATGCTCTGAGCTCAGTACTGGTATTGCGTTTTCTCTCTCTCTTTCTCTCCCTCTCTCTCTCTGCCTTGCTCTAATACAATAAGGAAGTTTAGCTTTCTATAAGCAGTTTTGAAGTGTAGTAATTTGACTTTTTTTTTTTAGCAAACAGATCTAATTTTTTTCAGCATTGCGTAAGACATTGAGTTGCCAAAATCTAGATAACCCGGGTGATGATAATTATTCATTGCCACCTCCTGGCTATCCACATTTTTGCAATTCACATCTCAGTTAGGGCAAAGAAAAACAAGAAAGTCCAATTGCCTACTGATGAGAATCTCCATAGATATGAGTGAAGTATATTCATTTGTTTGGAGCGTATAACTTGTATTTCTTTTCCTTCAAACCACCTCCCCTCCAGCTTCCTTTATTCTATGTTATTTCTTACAGGAAATGGAAATATAAGAACAGAGGAAAACTTCTATTGGATCAAGAGCTATATATAACTCAAAGTGGCAAACATATTTAATATTCCCACCTATCTTCCTCACAGCAACAACCCAGTCAACTTTCATGCCTAATGTGGGACTCAAATTCACATTTATTTTTTAAATAATCATTTAGACTCAGTAGATTAAAAAGTCTGGAAGCAATATGCTTGATGGCCTGTTGACCTTTTGTTTTTGACAATTGTTAGAAACAAACAATAGAAAAGTGAGGAAATCAAAATGAAAGCAAATATAATGGGCAGTTCAAATAAATGAATGGAAATGGAAAGAAGTTGTATGATGATGAACCATATGATATGGATATTTTTTCTTATTTACAATTAAGTTCCCTTGCATAATGAGTTATAAAGTATTTATTTCTTAATTCCTTCTTTTGTTTAGGACACAATTAAGTTTCAAATGTTACATTATACTTCAAGATCAACTCACTGATACAAATTTATTATTTGTAAATTTCAGCACCAGCAGTGGTAAATATTGGATGCACAAAAATCCTTTTTAAAAAGAATTGTTAATATAAAACTTTTATGTAAATCTTTAAATTTGTAAGGGCTTTCAAAAAAAATATACATTGAGAATATATTTATACATAAGTTTCAATTCTGAGTCTTGTTATATCCATTGTATAACATACAACCTAAATACATTTGGAGGAAAATTCTTACAGCTATTTTTTTAAAATTCAAACATTCATTTTACATAAACCTTATTCACTTTTTAACAATATTTTCAAATCTGAGCAGAGATGTCTGAAAGATCCCAGTGCATTTTTCACAATGACAAAAACAGCACTGGCCATAGCCTCTTCCCTTTTGCACAAGCACACATTGCCTTGGGACAGTGTGTGCTTTTGCAGTTTCAACACACACAAACATCCGCCCCTATTTCTCCCACAAAAACTATATAGTGGAATAGGTTGGGTTGAGAGATAGTGATTAATTCAAAATCACCCAGTAGATTTTCCATGGCTGAGGTGGACTAGAGCCAGGGTCTTTTTATGTATTCCTTTTACAAATTACTTAGTATAAAATATTTCCTGGGACTTCTGGAGGCAGAAATGGTGGGCTGAAGATAGTTCCACTAAAAGAGAAGCAATGGCCATGGCGAGTAATGAAGAGTCAGCAGATAGACATCTGCCCTCAAACTGTGGCCAGTGTCTTCAAAAGGATACTGACTTTGCATCCTTTTCTAATCAGTTTCAGAAATTGCTTGCAAATTGCTTTTCAGTTTTGGGAAACCTTTGTACTGACAAGTTTGATAGCACTGGATGAGTTTCCCCTCAGTCCTTAGCCAAAGAAAGTTTTAACTACAAGTTTAAGAACTTAAAAAAATGGAGGATAAACAGAAAAATGCTGATTAAACATTTGATTTTAGAAAATTATAAACAGACTAATGGTCCAGGTAAATTTGAAACGAGATTCTGGAATTAATTATAAAGAATCCTTCCCATTAAAAAAATTACCTTTTGTTATACTTTTTAGAAAACAGAATACAAGATTTTTAAAAATGGACAGTAGGGGGAACTAAAGATTTGAATTTAATGTGGAGAACACATAAACTAGAGGTACAATCACAAAATGGAGCAAAATATTCTAACTTTGGACATATTGAATGATATTTTTGAAAAAATGGGATCAAAAGTTAGCATTAATAGTGTCAACAGAGACATATGCCTCTATGGAGAGACTTTGTCTAAAAGATGTTATGGAAGAGGAGCCAATTTTACCTGACAAGACTGAGTTGAAAGGGGATTTACAAATGACAGGTTACCCAGATGGCATGGAAAAAGATGGACATACAAAAGAAACTGGATGATGTTTTAATAACTAAAAGGGACCTACAAACAATAAATCAAGAGAGCAATCTGGATATTTTTTCTATATTAGATTTGCAAAAGTGTTTTGTTAAAGTTTTGAAGAAACTCATGAGAAGAGAGACAAGAAGGCAAAGAAAAAAAATGAAGAAATCAAGTTCCATTATTTTTTATTTATTTATTTTTAATTCCATTTATATCCCGCCCTTCTCCGAAGACTCAGGGCGGCTTACAAGCTTAGCAGTAGCCTTCATTCTATGTATATGCCTGCTTATTAGGGCTTTCACACACACCCCAAGCGGCATTATTACAAAGTCAGCTTAATTGCCCCCAACAATCTGGGTCCTCATTTTACCTACCTCGGAAGGATGGAAGGCTGAGTCAACCTTGAGCCTGGTGGGATGCGAACCTGCACTAATTGCATGCAGCTGGTGTTACTTAAGGAGGCATTAGCCCACTGCTCTACCAAGGCTCAGTTACATTATTTGAATGGACTAAAGATTAAGATTATTAGAAGTAAAAAAGAGTAACCTTAAATTGCTTTGTTTGATGAAGATTGAAAGACACTTTAAATATTTCTTTTCTTTTTCTTTATTTACATTCTTCACCATTTCTCTGTTTTTTACTTTTTCTGCAGTCTACTCTTTTTGATTTGTTTTTAGTTTGTGTTAATTGTAATTATAATTAATGTCTTTAATAAAATTACTATGAACATTTACAACTGATTTTTTGAAACAATTTTAAAACTGAAAAATTTAAAAGTGTACTTTTTTTTGCCAAATATTTAATACCAGATGTGTTAACTATCAAGTGCCTCTTTTCAGTCCGAGCCAGAGGGTACCTTGCACTTATTTGCTGGACCTCCTCTCTATGTAAGAAATCTACCTAAGGAATTGATTCAAAACTATGAAACTCAGCACTGTGTTACAACCTTTTTCCTCTCTAATTTTCACTTTATGTCATGTTTTGTTCTGAATGCAAATTAAGAGAAACAATCATCTGGATGCACTTTAAGAGCATACAAAATATTTATCGTTAACCTGAGTTTTTCTAAGATATCCACATTTATTTTCTTTGTCCTGTTCCAGAATATAAATCATTGATAGCCTTAAATCCCAAGCCATAGAACTGGATTAGGGCCTATATACATTATAATAGCATAATGAATCTTAAGATCAGTTTGGTAATGAAATGTCTGCCACAAAATAATCAAGTTCAGAGAACGCCACGCACCTCACAGTTCAACCCAGTTCAATAAATATTCTCTTTTATGGGTTATATTAATATTTTTTTAACTTGATCAATTTAAGTTCTGGGGACTTCAATTCCCACATATCTTAAAGTGGGCAAGTTTGAAAAACTCTTGCATAGCTAGAAAAGAAAAATGCAGAGGCAGCGAACAGACAGATTGTGATTAATCTTGTTTTAGATTGTCCACATTAAAACATTTCCGAAGGATATAATCGATGAGCTCTGGAGCCCAATCTCGCAAAAGTGTAGGGATCTTTGTATATATATATTTATAATAAATCTCCCGCTGGCGTAGAATGCCCCCTTTAATGATTTCTAGTGCACATTCTTCTTTTGGGGCAGGTGGAATAGTGAATGTACCAGATACACTGTTCATGGCATTTTCTAAGAGTAGAGAAATGTTAGTTAGAAAGTATTCAATGCTGAGGAACCAGATCACTACAAATTATCTTACATCTCCTCACATCATTTAGTAAGACATTCTCAAATATATATTTATATTTATATTTATTTGATTTATATACCGCCCTTCTCCCGAAGGACTCAGGGCGGTGTACAGGGCAATAAATATCAAAAATACAAGATACAAAAGTTAAAAAAAATTAAATAATTGTGCCCTATGCAATAAATTAGTTAAAATCAATGTTAAAACCCCAAACCCATCAGACCAGGCCGGCTTGTTTTAATAAATAAGTTTTTAGATCACATATTGTACCTTGAGTAAACAGATAAGAAATTATAATTTTTGTAATCCAAACAAATACATTTTTTCACATTGAAATTCTTAGTTTCTTCCAAATAATGTTTCATGAATTTTGCAAGTGTGGATTATGTCTAATGTATCCTTCCACTTCCTACAAAACAAGCCGAAGCAACAGAAGTCCTATGAAGCTCTAATGAATTGTGTTATAGTTAGTGCAAATGTTATCTAAGTATTGGACATTCAGAACAGGATTTCTACAGTGCTAGAAATGATGGAAGCAGAAAAACACACTTTTATTTTCCACTAGATAATTATCAATTCAATTTGGCATGTGTTTATGGGAGAATAAAATGTTAATTGTGAATTGTAAAGATTTTTTTACACACACACACACACACACACACACACACACACACACACACACTGGATGCAGTAAAATGTGTCCTGCAATGAATTATAAATGAATATAAGTTTTGTTAATTTAAAAAAAATGTTAGATCCAAATGGATTGAAATAATCTTCACTACTGCAGATATCAATATGGATTTATATTATATAGTCTTAAATATTGGATTTATACTGTATATTCTTCAATTCAACATAACTGAATGTCTCAGGCTACAGAAAAACTAATTATTGTATCCATAAAAAGCAAAGGAGAATCTATGATCAAACTAACTGTTTTTGCTAAAATGATTTTTCATCATTAAAATGAAAGCTTACACGTTTTTTTCCTAATCAGTTGGCAGATCTTATTTATTAGGCCTTCCAAAATACGATCTACATTTATAATGTGACTAATCCTTATTTGGGAGCTAAGGGAACATTTAAAAAACAAACTAATATTTAATGATTTTAGAATCTATGACGATTTGCCAATTTTGTGCTCTTTGTGATGGCTAGAGAGTACTGGGTGTTCTAGTTGTAGGCATGTTTTCTGAGTCCATCTTGAAGTACACGTTCTGCACGTTCCTGTCTTGGATGGCAAACCTCAGACAAGGACTGCAGAGGAAGTATACAGAGTGCGCTTGAGATAACATGCGAAAAACAAGATCTTAAATTAGAAAGATAAGCTTATGGAATGCAGGAAACTGGAACATATATTAATCCTTGTGTTAATTGAAAGGGATAATCAATAGATAAGGAAAAACAACCAATTTCGGGATGGCATGTAAACCGTTAATGTTTAACCGCTAAAGCTATTGTTTAAGACATACATATATGAATGAATGTTAACCAATAAAGAACACAGCTGCTCAAGATTTGTGTGAGTCTCCTTTCATACGACATCTAGTGTCACCAAGTTTATAGGGGATCAGTTAGTACTTTAAGGCTAATTCATAATTATTTTGAATTCTAAAAAATGTTAAGCAAATAATTTGTCTAAGCTTGGCTGGCATCAGTCTGATAAGGAATTCCAGGACCTAAAAAATCAGATGTGAAAATGAGAATTGTACCTGTGTTGATGAGTCCAAGGATGCAGAGCGTGATGGAAACATTGATGTTCTGCATAACAAATTCCTGCCTCCAAGAGTTGAAAAATCCCTCTAGTGCAAACTTCGTTGCAGAATAAGGAACAGTGAATGGGAAGCCAATTTTGCCTAGGAATACCGCAATTAGAATGGCACATTTAACTTATACTATATCATGAAGAATAACATTAAAGATATATGAAATGCATTTTTCTACTCCCTGATTCTATTTATGAGCTTATCATTTGTTTTATCAACTGCTTCCAATAATTTCAGCCTTGAAATATCAAAAGAATGAATCTTGGCTGTAGCTGTGGTCCTCCCCCTTATACATCAGCACCATCATGAACTCTGCTGTGGTCTTCAAACCTCATCCACAATATAAATTAAAAGTAGCCCTTGGCTATCCAAATGTTATTTGTCATTAAAGCAACTCTTCCTGAGGTGTGAAAAGTGGCCATTATTAAAACATTTCAGTACACAGAGAGCATCTTTCTTCTATATAAATATTGGCTGGTTGTTTTCATTTGTTTTTTCTTTTCCTCATAGTTTCAACCTTTCAAAAATAAATGCTTTTTTCTTGAAAAAAAATCACTGTATTTGATTGTAAATGCTTCAAGATAAGAATGTATAAAAATTATATATACATTACAATAAACATGTCAATATTTTAAAATAGAACATAATACAAACAAGAATTCTACAGGTGTTTTTTTTAAAGTACAAGTTTGTAATTTATCTGACATATTTGCAGCTCAAAGATCCTAGCTGTTAGGAGCCAAATTCTTAAATGTCCTTATTGGCTGGGAGTAAATAATATTGAATTCTGTAAATAATGTGGCATAGTTCTTTTGAGGTATATTTTACTTAGCAATGGTGGCAATTGACACAAACCAGACAATGGAGGCTTTTATGCTTGCTACTATATTTCATGAAGTTATTTACTACATGTATTTAGAACAGACATATACACAGCATAATCCTAGTGTTTTTACTCAGTGCCAGGTTTCCTCCTAAGTCTCCCTCCCAAAGAGAATTCCTTCTAGTTCTCATTTCTTCCACCTCTCACTGTGCCTCCCCTCTCCCATTTCTGGGCTTATGGGGAAGAAATGAAAACAGAGGGGAGGGCTGGATTTACTCTAGTGTGCTCAGCATGGATTAACTTTCTCCTGGATCTGCTCATTTTTGTTTGGGGAAGAACCACTCTCAGGGTCTTCTGCCCAGTCTTTCCCCAGAAAGCAGGGCTTCACCAATGTCCAACAATCCCCTCTTTCCTGTCTTGCATGAGGATGCCACCTGCAGCCTGTAGCTCCCTCCTTCCTGTCTTTCATGAAGATGACACCTCTTTTTGAGTCTTCCCTTGCCTTCTTCCAAGGAAGCCACTTATAGGCATTTTTCTCCCTCTTGGAGCATTAACTACCAACTGCACTGGAGGCTAATGTAACTTGAACTTTTCTCCCCATCCACTGTTTTGCATTCTTTTTCTCTCCTTCCTTTTCTCTTCTTTCTTCATTGTTTAATCAGAGTAGCAGCACGTTCCCCAGATGGTATGCCCCCCCCCCCGAGCTCTACTCCACAGCACCTACATACAAGGCTGGATCAATGAAACAGTTGTCTCTGCATCACCCCACAACAGCCGTGGCTAGCAACTTTGTGACAGCTACCATTCAAACTCAGAACCATGCTTCCCTCCTTTCCTCACTTCATTTGCTGACTCATGCCAGTCATGTTAGGCAACTGCAGTCATGCTAGCTAGGCCACTAAATTTTTGAATGATCATTTAGCAACCGGTTGTAAGTCAAGGACAGCCTGTATTTTTAAACATGTAGGTATATTATTAACACATATTAACAATATATTCAATTGTTTCTTGTGAATGGAGAAGAATACACAGGGTTTTTTAAAAAAAAATATTGAAGACTGAATAATTTGAGTGAGAATTACTGAAGTAACTGTCAATTTGCATCCAGTAGAAAGAATCTACTTTTAAAATGAAATTTCAGTGTAACTTCTATTCAAAATAAACAGAAAATTCATGCTTCTATACTGAAAGATTAAATAAAAAGGTAATGTTGCATTTTGCTTCCCAAAACTCACTTTTGATTCTTTATCTTAACCATGTCCCAAACTCATATGTGACACAAGCCTACTTTCCTTGAGAGATAACTTTCTTAGATACATTGAACTGAGATGCAAAAAAATAACAAAAAAATAAAATAAAAATCCTTTGCCATTTATGACTTTTTATATGACTTAAGAATCATGCATTTTTTGCTTTCTATTATAGAGATCAAATAGTTCTAGCATGAACTTGAAAAAAAGTTACTCATTTTTAAAAGCCCTTAATGATACTAGACATATTTTCAAAAAGTAAGGCTTTATCCTTTTATGATAGGTATGTATCAAAAGCAGAGGTGAAAGATAATAAAAAAGTCTATAAACTCAGAAGAACACAGGATATTTCAGTATGCATCTGGCAAAAATCAGAATATATTCTGCATATTATAAAAAGCAATATATGCCAGAATCTTTTTTGTGCAAAAAAATCTAACCCTTATTATGCTTCAAAGAACAAGCACCTGCAGAAGCTTCAGAAATAATTTTTTTCTGTAATATGAAATAGCTCAACTGCAAAAATGCATTAAAATAGTGATTTCATCATCACACAGGATAATTATGCATATTAGAAAGGAAGGTGGGGTATGCATAAGCTGTAATCATTTAAGCTTGCAGTCATATGAGTATAATAGCCAACATCACAATTGATTCTGATAACAGGAAAATCAATAATATTGGTAATAGCTTTAAAATTCTGAGGTTGCTGTACACTATGAATTAATGCTCACCTGCCAAAGATGAAACAACTATTATGCTTCCTCCACTGTTTATAAGCATGGGAAGAGCTGAAACTGACATTGTTACATAGCTTAGAAAATTGATGTTCAAAAGCTTTTGCACATGCTCAATGTCCCTATTGAAATAATTGAAGTAGGACTTGCCAATATGATTCAGAATCAGCATATCTAGACTTCCTATAAGGGAAAGATAAAATTTCTGGTTATACTAGGTTGTTAGATGAAGGCACATATAACAATAATAATAATAATAATAATAATAATAATAATAATAATAATAATAATAATAATAATAATAATAATAATAAAGTTGGAAGGGACCTTGGAGGTCATCTAGTACAACCCCCTGCTCAGGCAGGAAACCCTATACCATTTCAGACAAGTGGCTGGCCAGTCTCTTCTTAAAAACTTCCAGTGTTGGACCATTCACCACTTTTGGAGGCAGGTTGTTCCACTGGTTAATTGTTCTGTCAGGAAATTTCTCCTTAGTTCTAGGTTGCTTCTCTCCTTGACTAGTTTCCATCCTTTGCTTCTTGTCCTGCTTTCAGGTGCTTTGGAGAATAGCTTGACTCCCTCTTCTTTGTGGCAGCCCCTGAGATATAGGAACACTGCTATCATGTCACCCCTCACCCTTCTCTTCATTAAACTACACATACCCAATTCCAGCAACTGTTCCCTATATGTTTTAGCCTCCAGTTCCCCAATCATCTTTGTTGCTCTTCTCTGTACTCTTTCTAGAGTCTCAACATCTTTTTTATATCATTGTGATCAAATATTTTGGCTGCAGTATTGAACAACTACATACTTTGAGCTGGCCTTGATTTTATGTTGCTTTAGAAGATTTCAGTACAAAGTCCCAGTTAATTCCTAATACTTTTCTGCAATCCTATTACTTATTTGGTAATCCTAAACTCCTTGTGATTATTATTTGCAAAGCAGTTCTTGAATATATGCTATACAAAACACAAAGTGAATTTTAATTATAATAATATATGAACCACACAAATAGTTGAGAGGTCCTATTAGAATGGAAATTAATAAATGAATGGTTTATTTTCAAACTGATTACCTCATCGGAGCAAATCTTTTTAACCATCTACTAATGACTCTTAAAGGTCACCTGAAGATCACTAGGGAAAATAAAATCTTCAAGTAGTAGAGAAGAAAGCAAAACATTTTCCTTCTAGGAAGCTGTGAGGGATTAGGACTGAGAACAAATTGGGAGGATTGTTTTCTCAGATTTAGTTTGACCAAGGACTTCTCAATCTCTATGTGGCATAGTAGGATTCCCAGTATATCATTAATAGAAAACCATTTAGTTCACACATTTAGTCCATGGGAGCACAGGAAACGGAGATGAGCATTTACTGGCTGGATGCCCTTTCTAATTCCAACACAGAGGTTGTAGCAGATATTTTCTCTTTGTGCCCTGTGAGAGAAACATCTGCCACTACCTAGCATTGAACTCTCAACCTTCCAATTGGTAGATGAGTGTCTTCACCACTAGGTCATCATGCTGCTCTACCTAACACACAATGTACAGAATTCCCAAGACATGTAGCTGCATTGTCCTAAGTGGTTTAAATAGAATTTTACCATTTTAGTGAAGCTTTTGGATATTCAGAAATTGAGGAAGAGAAGACAAAGATCATAGTGCCTTTGAAAGAGAAAGATGCTGTTCTGCTTCTGAGATAGTGCTGGAAAGAGAATGGGAGTACATGCCCCCCATCCAAGGGCCAGGAAGAATTTAAGACATATATTTGTGAAACTAGAACAGGCTTTCAAGATACTATTATTCTACTTTAATAAAATAAAGAGCATTCCTGGAATCCTGGCTATGCCAGCTTCTTCATCTGGCCTACCTTAAAGTGCTGTCATCAGTCTTGAAAGCATGTCCAAATTTATTTCACCCTTATGGTCACCATGAACAAGAGTCTATTTTACAACTTGGAACAGATTCAACTTCATCTGTTAATTGGACTGTTACCTATGTTTTGGATTTAATCATGTCAACTCCTATTCCTAGCTAGTGTACCAATGCTGACTTAGCTGGAATATACCAGGTTTTTTGAGTTGGAGGGAGCACTGAAAAGGCAAAGGCAAAGAGGATAGCAAAATCAATAGTTATCAACCATGATGGTTATGTGATGAATCTCTGAGTCACTAAATATAAATTACAGAAGTCCACTATCGTCATATTATAATACCTAGTCCTAGCTTCTGGAAGCATCTAGTTAGTTAGAAATAGGATGCTTGACACCATGAAATCATCTCATGTTCTTATAAAGTCAACATACCCCATAATACCTCTGCTTTCTTCACCACAGCCTGAGCAAATTTCATATCTTCCATACTGCCATTAATGTACCTGGCAGATGCTGCACCCAACTCTAAGCAATGAGCAACCACCTAAAGCAAATAGAAAAGTAAAATTAGTAGAAATTCCTTATCATTTAAACTCTGTGTTCACATTTATTAAATCAAATTTCTGTAGAGTACTGCAAAGAAGCAACAAATAATCCAGTTTACAAGGATATTTTGACAGCACGTTTTAAATCTACTTATTGGATCAACATTATCAGTGGGGAATTTCCACTGGAAAAACCACCTCATTAACAATTTCAGCTTAAAGCATTTTCAGCTTTTTCATGTACAACCCTCCCCTGCCAAATATTTATTAAAAAGAACATTTTAAATAATTGGGTTTATAGCACTTCCTTTGGTAGTCATGCTGGGCATATAAGTCTAAAAAAATATTTCAAACCATGGAACTTCAGTAACCATATTCTGTAAATAACCAATATATTTTTCCCCTTAAATTCAAGAACCAGAAAAAATAAACTAGTTATGTGTAATATATTGTTTGCAACATTTGCTGTATTGATGATGTATTGATCTTTGCTTCAGCCTTCCCTAAATTCATATACCTCCAGTGGATTGACTGAGAATTATGGAAGTTCAAATTTAACAGATAGGAGGGAGGAAAAGTATAGTCAATATATATATGGAATGAGAATGTTTGCAAATGGTTGAGAAGTTTTGAATGAATATCTACTACATGTCCCAAAACCTATTCAGGTAACTTCTTTGTGCCAAAATAAAGTGCCATACATCTACTCTTGAATCAGTGGAAAAGGATAGCAGCATGAAATTTACTGCCCCTTTGCAAATCACTATGCAGTTTCTATGGCCACATCATACTGTCAGGCACAAAGATATGCAACAAATGATAAGCAAAGAGACAGGCTGAATTCTCTGACTTCATTGGTCACCCTCCTCAGCATGTCACTACCTGGAAGATTAATCCACCTATCAGGACAACAATAAGAATACTGTCATAGGAATAGGATAAGTCTGACTGTTTGAGTCATCAATCATGTCTAGCCACCTTCCTATGCCTCACCTGCTATGGTTTATCTCATTTTTAAAGTTAAAAACAAGTTAATAAATAAATGACTAAAGTTAAAAACAAGACAGATTTGACTCATGAAGGAATCTGAATCACAAGCAGTACTTTGGATTATGATGTATCTTCCCATCCTTTCCTTTCTTCATAAAGTAACAAGTGCCAATTTTCAGATTGTAAGGCAGACGTGTCAAACACAAGGCCCACGGGCTGGGTCCAGCCCACCAAGGGCCCAAATTTGGCCCCTGGAGCTGTTCCAGAAATAGCAAGGGACCGGCCCCTGCTGCCCCAGCCCTGGCCCACTCCAACCCGGCTGGGTGCCCTCCCAGCACACACACAGGAAACGGCAAGTGCTCAGATGCTGGTGTTGCGCAGGAGCAGCTGCAGCTCATTTGCCTCACCCTGCCCTGCCCCTCCTGGCCTCGTCCATCATGCCTGGCCATGCCCTGCTTACTGGGCCTCTCCTCATCCAGCTCTGCTTTGCCAGGCCTTGCCTCACCACGCCCGGCTCTACTTTGCTGGGCCCCTTCCCCTATCTTTTCCTCCTGCTCCATGGCTCTCAGATCACCTCTCCCAGAACCTGCGTACGTGTTTGTGTGTTTGTTTGTGCGCGCAAGTGGAGGGGGTGTGTGTCTCACCTCCTGCAGCCCCACGCTGTGATATTGCAGAGGAAAAGAACAGGAGAGATAAGAGAAGCTGCAATGCGAGGTTCTTGTAGCCTTTCATGGGGCTGGAAGGACACAGGGTGTGATGCGATCAGCTGCACGTTGAGAAAAAGAAACATATACTCCAAAAAAACAGCTTTCATTAGTTTGCAGCCTGCCATCTCAGAAGGTCTCTGTTGAGGGCACGGGGGTGCAAGGGGTGAGACACACATGCACACCTTTGCATGCACTCTCTCTCTCTCTCACACACACACACACACACTAACATGTGTGCAGGTCTGGGAGAGGTGAGCTGAGCCTCGCAGAGGCAATGACGGGGGGGGCAGTCTTTGCCCACCACTGGCTGCCTGTTGCAACCTCTGCCCGGAGCCTCTGGCAGCTTAAAAGAAAAGCAAGGAGAGAAGGAAGGAAGGAAGGAAGGAAGGAAGGAAGGAAGGAAGGAAGGAAGGAAGGAAGGAAGGAAGGAAGGAAGGAAGAAACGAAGGAGTCAGGGAGGGAGAGGCAATTTGGTTGGAAATGCCCCAGTTCAAAGGAGAAAGCAATTTTGT
Organism: Vipera ursinii; assembly: GCF_947247035.1. Lineage (NCBI taxonomy): Eukaryota > Metazoa > Chordata > Lepidosauria > Squamata > Viperidae > Vipera > Vipera ursinii. The sequence goes on from NC_139516.1 coordinate 40,234,881, forward strand.
GTTTTGTTTTGTGAGCTCTTAGGAAAGTATCCCCTCCTTGTATGTTGCAAACAGCCATTTCCAGTAGGGAAAACAAGACAAAGCAGAGTGGGGAAAAATATTTTCCTTTGGTATATTTCCAGTCTGAATTAGACCAAGGCAGGTTCCCTACAGGAGAGCCCTTTTAAGGATTATGTATTAATAGAAAAAAAAACTAACCTACCTCTGCTCATAAAAGCTAAAGTTGTTGTACATAAAAAACAGATGAGCTCTGATTAACTATCACAGCCGCCATTTTGACAGTTTTGTCTGTGGACGCCCCCACTAAAAGCAAGCATGCGATAAACTGACCCTGGTTTGTTCTCAGTCTTTTAAGTGGCCACAAACTACTAGCAAAAGTGGCATTTGATCACAAGCAAGAAGGCATTGAGAAATGTTTCCCCTTTTGCATTTGAGCATCCAAGAAGGGACAGGAAAGGAGAAAGGTAAAGAGGAAAGGCAAAGAAAAAGAAGGAAAGAGGGGAAGACAGCAAGGAAGGAAAAAGAAGGAAAGAGGGGAAGGAAGAAGAAAGAAAGAATAAAGGGGGAAGGAAAAAGAAGAAAAGGGAAGAAGGAAGGAAGGAAGGAAGGAAGGAAGGAAAGAAGGGGTTTACAATGAGAGAGAGGGAGGGTCTGAGGGAAGTGCTGCCTTAGCACTTGGCCACCAGCAGCCCTGCTGTCCTTTTGCCACCCCCTTGTCTCCTCCTCCTGATCTCTCCTGGTGGTCTCCCATCCTATTGCTGAGGATGCTTTAGTTACAAAGCCAGGTTTTCTCGCATGGAGTGGGAGTGGGCCTCCCTCTGATCCACATACTTTGTCCTCCTGCACACATCATGAGCAACCTGGCCAAGGAGAGCAAGAACAGCAGCAGCAGCTTCGTGGAGGACGTAAGTGCAGCAGGGTGCCCCCTTGGGATAGCAGGGTTGGGCTGGGCTGTGGGGTCCCAGTGCCCTGGGAGCTGGAGGGCCAGGTTGGGTGCTTGTCCTCCACTGCCCAAGGCTCAGGGCAGCCTGGGCTGCTGTCCAGGGGTGCTCCGCATGGCCTGAGAGAGACAGCGAGGCTCCTCTGGTGGACAAGAGTTAGGTGCTCATCCTGGTCTTGCCTTTCTCCACTAGAGAACATGAATCCCCCCAGCCCTGCCCAGACCACACAGGTGCCCCCCAATACAAGTGACATCGAGCTGGCCACGCCCACCCCAACCATGCCCACCCCAACCATGCCCCCTGCCCCCCCAAGGTCAACCACAACCCTGATGTGGCCCTCAGTGAAATTGAGTTTGACACCCCTGTTTTAAGGAATACTCCAACTTATCTTTGTTGATGTTGCAGCTTCTGTCTGTCTCTAGAGGGAAGTGACAAAAACACATCCTTTGCTAAATATTGTGTGTAGATGTGTATAGTCAGTCTATGGTTTTAAATCAAATATGAGTTAACTGTTTTAAAGATAGCCTGGCTTGTAGTTCTGAACTTAATATTATATTAAGTTTTGAATAAATATCTACTACATGTTCAATATCTACTACATGAACATGAGCCTCTTGTTGCAGGTAAAGAAGGAGAGTGCAAAAGTTGGGTTGAAACTAAACATTAAGAAAACCAAGATCATGGCATGTGGCCCTCTCAATTCCTGGCAAATAGATGGGGAAGAAATGGAGGTAGTGACAGATTTTATTTTCCTGGGCTCCAAGATCACCACAGATGGGGACTGCAGCCAAGAAATTAAAAGACGCTTGCTCCTGTGGAGAAAAGCCATGGCAAATCTAGACAGCACACTAAAAAGCAGAGACATCACCCTGCCAACAAAAGTGTGTATAGTCAAGGCTATGGTCTTCCCCGTTGCAATCTATGGCTGTGAAAGTTGGACCATAAGAAAGGCTGAGTGCCAAAGAATTGAGGAATTTGAACTATGGTGCTGGAGAAGACTCCTGCGAGTCCCTTGGACTGCCAGGCGATCAAACCAGTCAGTCCTAGAAGAGATCAACCCTGACTGCTCTTTAGAAGGCCAGATCCTGAAGTTAAAACTCAAATACTATGGCCACCTAATGAGAAGGAAGGACTCACTGGAGAAGAGCCTAATGCTGGGAAAGGTTGAGGGCAATAGAAGAAGGGGACGACAGAGAATGAGGTGGCTGGATGGAGTCACTGAAGCAGTAGGCGTGAACGTAAATGGACTCCAGAAGTTGGTAGAGGACAGGAAGGCCTGGAAGAATGTTGTCCATGGGGTCGCGAAGGGTCGGACACGACTTTGCAACTAACAGCACCAGCACATGTTTAAAAACTAATTCAGGTGCCTTCATTGTGCCAAAATAAAGTGCCATCCATCTAATCTTGAATTGGTGGAAAAGGATACATTTTTCAGAAGATATCCACTACATTTTTATCAGGTGCATGGCTGGAAATACAATCACACAGACACATGTACCGTATATACTTGAGTATAAGCCGAATTTTTCAGCCCACTTTTTGGGCTGAAAAACTCCACTTCGGCTTATACTCCAGTCAACAAAAAAATTTTACCGAGGACTTGCGCGCGGCCGAGGCTTCGGTGCTTCCCTCCAGAGGAAGAAGGCGCTGGATGCGGCCGGCTCTGCGGGGAAGGGGGAGCGGCGGCGGGGGCGACGGAAAAGCCGCAAAAATGGTAGGAGAGATGCTGACTGGCGGCGGCCTCGGAGGAGGCGGAGGGGGAGGAGGGAGGGAAGGGTGACCGGGCGGGGGAGGGGGGGTGAGCCAGAAGGAAAAGGGAAAGTCATCCCGCAGAGCGGTTGCGAAAAGAGGGAGGAGATAAGCCAGCCCGGTACCTGGATCCGCTTCCTGTGTCTCCTCTGCTCTGCCATGATGTCCCTGTTTTGGTCTCCTGGTGACGTGGGGCTGAGCCGGAAAAGGGGGAGGGGGAGACCGAGGGAGGGAGGAAAGAAGAGAGAGAGAGAGACGAGCTAGCGTCAGCCAGCGGTGTCACGCGGGGCAGCAAGCCATTAGGAGCCCTTGGGGAGGCAGCGCAGTCTGGCCGCTGGGCTTGTGTGTGTGTGTGTGTCCCATCTGCAAAGCTTCCGAGGAAGGAGAAGCGGGATACTGGTTGGGGGGGAGCGGCAAAAGCGGGGGGGGGAGAGAGAAACGGCTCCGCCTTTGGTTCCCCCTCCTAAAGCACAGGGGCGCTAGAGAAAGTTTGGAGTTGGGTAAGGAAGCGCAAAATTCAGGAAGAAAAGCGGGGCGGCGGGCGAACGGGAGACCTGTACAAGGGGGAAGGGGAACTCTCTGCTTTTGTGCGTGCGTGCGTGCGTGTGTGTGTGTGTCCCATCTGCAAAGCTGCCGAGGAAGGAGAAATGGGATACTGGTTGGGTGGGGGAGCGGCAAAAGCGGGGGGGGGGAAGAGAAACGGCTCCGCCTTTGGTTCCCCCTCCTAAAGCACAGGGGCGCTAGAGAAAGTTTGGAGTTGGGTAAGGAAGCGCAAAATTCAGGAAGAAAAGCGGGGCGGCGGGCGAACGGGAGACCTGTACAAGGGGGAAGGGGAACTCTCTGCTTTTGTGCGTGCGTGCGTGCGTGTGTGTGTGTGTCCCATCTGCAAAGCTGCCGAGGAAGGAGAAATGGGATACTGGTTGGGTGGGGGAGCGGCAAAAGCGGGGGGGGGGAAGAGAAACGGCTCCGCCTTTGGTTCCCCCTCCTAAAGCACAGGGGCGCTAGAGAAAGTTTGGAGTTGGGTAAGGAAGCGCAAAATTCAGGAAGAAAAGCGGGGCGGCGGGCGAACGGGAGACCTGTACAAGGGGGAAGGGGAACTCTCTGCTTTTGTGCGTGCGTGCGTGCGTGTGTGTGTGTGTCCCATCTGCAAAGCTGCCGAGGAAGGAGAAATGGGATACTGGTTGGGTGGGGGAGCGGCAAAAGCGGGGGGGGGGAAAGAGAAACGGCTCCGCCTTTGGTTCCCCCTCCTAAAGCACAGGGGCGCTAGAGAAAGTTTGGAGTTGGGTAAGGAAGCGCAAAATTCAGGAAGAAAAGCGGGGCGGCAGGCAAACGGGAGACCTGTACAAGGGGGAAGGGGAACTCTCTGCTTTGTGTGTGTGTGTGTGTGTGTGTCCCATCTGCAAAGCTGCCGAGGAAGGAGAAATGGGATACTGGTTCGGTGGGGGAGCGGCAAAAGCGGGGGGGGGGAAAGAGAAACGGCTCCGCCTTTGGTTCCCCCTCCTAAAGCACAGGGGCGCTAGAGAAAGTTTGGAGTTGGGTAAGGAAGCGCAAAATTCAGGAAGAAAAGCGGGGCGGCAGGCAAACGGGAGACCTGTACAAGGGGGAAGGGGAACTCTCTGCTGTGTGTGTGTGTGTGTGTGTGTGTGTGTGTGTGTGGCCCATCTGCAAAGCTGCCGAGGAAGGAGAAGTGGAGGAGGCAGTGGCGGCGGAGGCGGCCGCAGCACCGGCAGCCTTCCGCTTTTGCCGCTTTTGTGTGTGCGTGTGTGTGTGTCCCATCTGCAAAGCTGCCGAGGAAGGAGACACACAAAGACACACAAAAGCGGCAAAAGCGGAAGGCTGCCGGTGCTGCGGCCGCCTCCGCCGCCGCCACTGCCTCCTCCATTTCTCCTTCCTCGGCAGCTTTGCAGATGGGCCACACACACACACGCACACACAAAAGCGGCAAAAGCGGAAGACTGCCGGTGCTGCGGCCGCCTCCGCCGCCGCCACTGCCTCCTCCACCCAACCAGTATCCCGCTTCTCCTTCCTCGGCAGCTTTGCAGATGGGCCACACACACACACACACACACACACAAAACAGAGAGTTCCCCTTCCCCCTTGTACAGGTCTCCCGTTCGCCCGCCGCCCCGCTTTTCTTCCTGAATTTTGCCCTTCCTTACCCAACTCCAAACTTTCTCTAGCGCCCCTGTGCTTTAGGAGGGGGAACCAAAGGCGGAGCCATTTCTCTCTCCCCCCCCCGCTTTTGCCGCTCCCCCCCAACCAGTATCCTGCTTCTCCTTCCTCGGAAGCTTTGCAGATGGGACACACACACACGCACACACAAAAGCGGCAAAAGCGGGGGGGGGGGAGAAAGAAACACCTTGTTCTCTCGTCTCAGCGGAGACTTGTTTCGGGGGATCCAGCCTCTGTCACCCCCTTCTCTCAGCTGGGCAGCTGACAGAAAGGGGCGGCAGAAGCTGCATCCCCCGAAAGAAGTCTTCGCCGAGAAAATGGGCGCTGAGATTTTCTCGGCGAAGACTCACCTTCTCCCGTTCATCACATTCTTCGGTAAAGAGATTCACTCGATCCATGGTTTCAAGGTTGGGGTAGAGAAATCCCGGTTTGTTTCAAGAAACCGGGGTGGTTTATGAGCCTATAGATTTTAGACTTTGCATCTTGTTTTGCTTCCTCGGTTCCCACGAAGCCCGAAATTCTTTTTCCCCCCCTCTGGTTTCTGCCCAACTGTCAACTCGTGGTAAAACAAACAAACAGAAAGCCCCCCCCCTCTCTCTCTCTAACGAATTGAACAGGCACCCAAGCTATCAGGTGATGGCGTTCACGCTTGGGTGTTTGCGCGGATCAGAAACGGAAGGAGAAATTCATTTCTGCTTGCAATTCACTATCTCGGGCATCCCTGAGAGAAGAGAGCTTTTAAAGAAGCAGCTGCAAAATTCGTTCATCCTCATCCTCTTCCTCATCCTCATCCTCATCCCCTCTCTCTCTCTCTCTCTCTCTCTCTCTGTGTGTGTGTGTGTGTGTGTGTGTGTGTGTGGTGTGTTATCTCGAACCAGATGGGATGGCAAAGTCAAATGCAAATGGGGATCTTGCAGATCTTGCCCTGCCTTTCACCCCACGGTTACCTTCTGTTCTTGATGAGGTCACGAGTGCTCAAGGACAAAATAGGGCAGGGCAGAGCCGGCAGTTAAAAATAGGATGCAGATAAAAGGAAAGGTAAGGAGGGGTTCAGGTTGAGAGGAGAGGCTGCATAGCCTTAGTGTAACTCCTGTTTGGGCTGACTGGGTTGCCTCCGATGGGCTCTGACAGTGGAACAGAATGGAATAGAAAATATGGAATGGAATGGAACAGAACGTAGAACAGAACAGAACAGAACAGAACAGAACAGAACAGAACAGAACAGAATAGAATAGAATAGAATAGAATAGAATAGAATAGAATAGAATAGAATAGAATAGAATAGAAAAGAAACATAGAAAGTGAATGGAATAGAATAGAATAGAATAGAAATATAGAAAGTGAATGGAATAGAATAGAATAGAATAGAATAGAATAGAATAGAATAGAATAGAATAGAATAGAATAGAATAGAATAGAAATATAGAAAGTGAATGGAATAGAATAGAATAGAAATATAGAAAGTGAATGGAATAGAATAGAATAGAATAGAATAGAATAGAATAGAATAGAATAGAATAGAATAGAATAGAATAGAATAGAAATATAGAAAGTGAATGGAATGGAATAGAATAGAATAGAATAGAATAGAATAGAATAGAATAGAATAGAATAGAAATATAGAAAGTGAATGGAATAGAATAGAATAGAATAGAATAGAATAGAATAGAATAGAATAGAATAGAATAGAATAGAATAGAATAGAAATATAGAAAGTGAATAGAATAGAATAGAATAGAATAGAAATATAGAAAGTGAATGGAATAGAATAGAATAGAATAGAAATATAGAAAGTGAATAGAATAGAATAGAATAGAATAGAATAGAATAGAATAGAAATATAGAAAGTGAATAGAATAGAATAGAATAGAATAGAATTATAGAAAGTGAATGGAATAGAATAGAATAGAATAGAAATATAGAAAGTGAATAGAATAGAATAGAATAGAATAGAATAGAATAGAATAGAATAGAATAGAATAGAATAGAATAGAATAGAGCTGGAAGGGACCTTGGAGGTCTTCTAGTCTAGCCCCTTGCTCAAGCAGGAGGACCTATACCAGTGGTGGTGAACCTATGGCACGCCTGCCAGAGGTGGCATTCAGAGCCCTCTCTGTTGGCACGTGCGCCACCACCGCTGCCAGCAGCAGGTCCTTGTCGGTTGGTGGACTGGAAGAAAAGGGAGGGGGAAGCATTTTACATGCGTGCATGCGCGCACGGGGCCACGAGCAGGCACATGCTGCAAAGGGGGCGGGGCTAGTGCCTGCGTGATACTCACTAGCCCAGCCCCGTTCTCACGTGGTGCGGTGCCTTGTATCTGCACCCTGCGGCGTGGCGGTTGGCATTTTTGTGCCTTGCGGTACGGTGGCCCATTTTTTGCTCCCCCTTTTTTTCGTGCCAGAGGCGGCACTCAGAGGCGCCTCCCTGTCCCCTCCCCCGAGGGCACCAGAATGCCAATGCTGCCTTGGCACTTTGTGATAAACAAGTGGGTTTTGGCTTGCGGTTTGGGCACTCGGTCTCTAAAAGTTTTGCCACCACTGACCGATACCATCTCAGACAGGTGAATGTCCAGTCTCTTCTTAAAAACCTCCAGTGATGGAGCACTCTTGATTTCTGGTGGCAAGCTGTTCCACTGGGCAGCTGAGAGAAAGGGGCGGCAGAAGCTGCATCCCCCAAAAGAAGTCTTCGCCGAGAAAATGGGCGCTGAGACGCCTCATTCTCTCGCTCAGCGGAGACTTCTTTCGCGAGATCCAGCCTCTGCCGTGCTGCACCGAGAGAACAGCAAGCCGCCCCATTCTCTCGGCAGAGCACTCCACCGCCCCATTCTCTCGGCGGCTTGCCACCCCGTTCTCTCATCTCAGCAGAGACGTCTTTCAGGGGATCCAGCCTCCAGCTGCTGCATTTCCCAGCCTCGGCTTATACTCGAGTCAATAACTTTTACCAGTTTTTTGGGGTAAAATTGGGGGTCTCGGCTTATACTCGAGTCGGCTTATACTCAAGTATATACGGTATTTAAAGATGTGCTAACATACTCACATGATGCTGATAATAAATTAAAACTAAAACCTGGGATCCACAATTATAAAAAATTAAATCTCTCCCAAATCTTAATATTTACCATCCTCCCTCCCTGCCTATGATTATGCATATTTATGTATATATTTATGTATTTATTCATTTATGTATGTAGGTATGCATTTATTGATTGACTTGACTTTACCCATTGGAACCAGCCCATTGGACCAGGCTGTCACCCCTGCTTTCTAATATCACAGCAAGAGATCAAATTGCATTTCACCACAGACAGAGAAGGAACTGCTCCAGAGATCTTGCCCTGACTCTCTCTATTAGATGAAGCAGTTCTCTTTCTATATCCCTGGGATTTGAAGGTGTAATACAGTCTGACCCCATTAATCAGCCAAAGAAGGAAAAATGCTATTAAGAGTCACCTATGAATGATGGAAGTTACCTCCTTGCTTCTTTCTGGCTTTGAAGAATTAATCTTCATTCTCATTTTGAGGGAGGCTTCTCTTTGTCTCTCTCTTAACCTTTTCAATCTATGAGAGCTTGTCTAGTGAGTGTAATTATATAGTGGGATAAATGAATATTTAATATTTACTTGCTGGAGCTGGGCTTCTGTCCGTGCAGTAATCAGGAGATGAGAACCCATCCGTGCTAGGTGGTATGCTATCTGCTCGCCAATTCCAGTGCTTGCCCCAGTAACAATCACCCGCTTCCCTTTCAACATTTCTAGATAATAAGACGCAAGAATCATGTTTTATAAAGCTGACATGTTAGTCATAGCAGTCCATTTCACAAGAAAGCAGCAGACACAAGTACTAGCATTCCAAAGGAGCATAAAATAAGTAATTTTTACTCCTCCACTCTCTGTCTTTCTCTTTTCCCCACAATGTAATTAGCCATTAATTGCATTCTGTGCATTTCAGGTACGAAAAATTTTAAAACAAAGACAAGTAGATTTTTCTGGTTTTTGGGGGGAACTTTTCACAAATAAAAATCCATTTTGAACAGATAGAATATCAAAAGCCTTCATAAAACCAAAAAATGAAAACATCCCCCCTCCCCAAGATATTTCCCATCTTACCTGCTTGCTGAGAAAAAAAAATAATCTTCCTGCTTGTGGCTTGATGGCTTATAAAAGCTTCCAAGCAAAGCCATCCATGACCAACAATCCAAAGCAGGATTCATGTTAGGCTCTGAATCAGTTGTGTGTTTATAAAAGCAAGGCTCCCTTCTTTTCTCCCCCATCCTCTTTTAATTCAAAAATGCCTTTAATGCCAGTAACTTACCAGGTTTAAACTCTTCCTTTCCTGAATAAAAGTAGATGGCCAAGACCATTCCTACCAAAGGAATCAAAATCTTTTGCCACAGATTCATCCCACTGTAGTCAGAAAATAATCATGCATGAGAAACAGAGGGTTTAAAAAAAGAAAAAAGAAAAAAAAAGCAGGAAAAATGCTAATGCTACAAAAACCTACTAGTATGGAGAAAGCAAGTTTCCTAAAAATCCAGCTTTCAGACAGTTTCAGAGCATTTATCCCAATGGTTCTACAAGCCTCCTAATTTTTTGTCAAGAGTTGATAAACTGACCTATGTGACAGCCTATGGATTCTGGCTGTTGCATTTCATATTTCCTGTGCTTTGGTTTGAAATAGAGAATTTGCATAACACCCTGAAAGAGGTGTGTCTTTACTGAAAAGATTCAAGTTTCAACTCAAAGACAACCCCAAACTGCTTCCTCCAGGTGGGCTCCTGCTCTTTCTTTCTTTCTTTCTTTCTTTCTTTCTTTCTTTCTTTCTTTCTTTCTTTCTTTCTTTCTTTCTTTCTTTCTTTCTTTCTTTCTCACAAACTCCACATGAAGCAGGAGGCTCTTGTTCAACCAGATTATGTCTGTTGCTTTCAAATTTTGCTGAGTAATTACAACACAGAAGCTGAGCACAACACATGAAGAATATACAGTAGTTTGATGGAAAGAAATTGTGACACAGGCTGTTTTGGGGATTTAGATCTGTTTCAAAATTTTACACAAACTTGCCAAATTGTCCTACATACTTAGCAATGAATATCTAAAAGTGCTAGGCACTTACCACATTTAGAATGTTCCATATTCTTTCCAATATGTTAGTTTGTTTCCCTTTAACCAATAAGGACTTTAATTGCTAAACTGCTTCTCCTTATGGAAATTTTTAAGACAGAGCTATGTTAATAAGATACACCACGGTGTTCAATTCTGCAGAGTCATAGAGGCATCAGTTAGAAACAAGGACATCCACAGTAAAATAGGCATTGGATTTAAAATTGTGGAAGCCTGTCTCTTTTTAATGTGAGTAACATGTACTAGATGCCTGTAAAAAAGACTGGGGCTTTGATTGCCTAGCTATATCTGCTATTTCAAAAATCATCGCTACAGATGTCTCTGAACAAAAATGCCACAAATGAATGCAAACTCATTCTTTCCATCTTTTTCCATTGCCAAGTCAAAGTGCCAACCTATCCTCACTTGAGCTGGCAGAAAATTATAGTAACATGATATTTGCTGACCCCATTGCCGGTCCCTATCATGCTTCACCTGACTTCTTCCAAGGAAATGCCTGACAAAGCTTAATTGGTTTTATACCTCTTGAGGCTGTTCCTAGATGATATCAGAACTGTTTTAGCTCAGTGAAGCACAACTTTAAACTGTTTCTGTCAAGGAAAAGATGCCAAGGTGTTGTGGTTAGGTGCAATTGGAGAGATCCCTACAGTTGAAAGAAATGGTTGGTTTGAATTGTGAGTGACTACTGAAGAAAAGAAAATATCCTTTTATTATGTAAAACTTAAGCTACAGAACCTCTTACAAGATGTATTAGGCTTGGCAATTACAGTCATAACTTGTGATGGTTGTAAAGTGGGTCACCATGTGACCTAAACTGGTTTTTTTTACTTTTTTTTGCAGTGCTCATTAAGTGACTACTCTGTCACTGACAGAGTAAGCAACTATTGTTAAGCAACTACCATGATTGTAAAGCGAACCCTGGAAGTAAATGCCAGTTTCTGGAGAAACCGTAAATCACAATCATGTAATCACAGGTTGCTACAAAGAGCCTTAAATGCAACTGGCTGCTGAGAGTTCAAAATGCAGTCACGTGACCATGGGAGTGTGCAACATCAGAACTTCAAAACTGGGTCTAAGTCCCTTTTGTGGGGGTACATTGTAAGTCAAGGACTACTTGTAGTATCTAAGATCTTTGAATGCAAGGTGTTAATGGAGGCAATACTATTTTACTGTATTTTGTATTTCTGTATTTTGTAGTAAAAACAATGCTGCCAGGAGTTCAAGGATATAAAGGTGCCCTAGTGTAAAGTACATCTTTCCCACAGTCTATCATCCTCTGTGGAATTCTGCTTGCCAAAATCAACTTAAAAATACTTAGGAAAGGAGGAGCATATCTTGCTGCATGTGGAGTAAGGAACTGCTGAAAAATTAACACTAAAGAGCATTTCTCTGCACAGATTCCCAAAGGCCATGAGCAGAGAGATACAGACCTGTATTCATTGATAATAATTCCAAAACAAAACTTGCAAACTTGAAATCTCACATTAATTATTGTCATTCCTATGTGCAGTGCTGCCAATTATGCTTATGTTTAATGGTCTCTAGCTGTTGTCCTTGGATCATTTTTGTATGATTTATGCCAAGTTTAGACAATAAAAACAAGCCAAAAATTAAACATTATCAAGCAATGAAAACTCCTAAATGTTTAACCCCAGCTTAACAGTTTGACTAATCTTGAACTGCATTAGTAAGGATATTTGTCACCCCCTTGGAGAAAATCTTTGGGACTGTGCAGGGGTGGAGTTGAAGCAACCATTCTTTTTCTGATGCCTGCTTTCCCTTTCTGGAAATTTCCCATGCAATTCCTGTCACAAGTTTGAGGTGGTCTCTTTCATAGAGGATTTTGAAATTAAACAAAGGTACATATCAAATTAACTTTAGGAATAAATGCTACCCTAGATTTGCAGACGATCCACCCTGTACAATATTATAAATCAGTGTTGTTTGTTCATTTCATTATGTGCTATGAAGTCAGTACAGAATCTGAGAGCCACATAGAAAGAATTTCTCCACGATGACTGTACAGTTTATGCTTATGGAAATCCAGCCATGTAAGGTCACTAGGTGACTTGGAGCCAGTGAATTTCTCTCAGCCCAACTTATCTCAAAGGGTGGTATTATGATAAAATGAGTTGAGGGAGCACTAGGAAAGTCACAATGAGGAAAGATAGAACATTTACAATTAACAAAACCACATTTGGCTCTGTGCAGTACTCTGGTTCTTAAGAAATGATTAACATGGTGTACACCTAGTAAAATTCCACCAACCCCATCTTCACAATTATTTTAGTTGCATGCCATTAAATCTATTGTTATATTCACTATCCAGGGGATAGAGTGCTTATTATATTTCAATTATCTTTGTGAGTATGCTGGGACATAATATACTTTGTAATATTTGTTCATAAAGTTTTTGCTTTTGCTCATCTTCACTGTTTATAATGAACAACCAAATATACTATCTCACATCAACTCCCCAAAGAAGCACAGATTGTAGTGCCTCCACTCAGTTTGGTGTTCATGGACTCACTTCAAAAACTGTACTAACTTGTGATACAGATTTCTGCATGAGTCATCAATATGGAGTATCCTTTGCTAAGCAAATGGAAGGAATATAATTAAAATAAATTAAAATAAAATGGAAGTTCATTCAACTCTCTGCTAAGGAAATTGCAACATAACTGTTTACATAAAACTAGCATTCTGTTTATTTTGCAACTTCCTAATTTTGGCCAAATAACATTCTTTAAAGAGAAAATATTTATTAAAGGGAACTAGATAGTAAAAAATCTATCATGACTTATGCATCCTATTATATTATTTTAAGATTGCATTGATCATGACATAATCTTGTCCTGAAAGCATCTTTTTCCTATAATATCCTCATGATATTATCTTCATCTCATCCCCTTCCATGAGTATCACAGGGTTAATCTGAGGTGTCCTAGGTTGCTTTCTTGCATTTCTTCATTACCAAGCTAGGTGAAATCTTCAGTTCTTTTGACATCTGCAAGACAACCAAGCTTATAGAACATCAAGAATCTAACAGTTTGACTCTGAGTTACATGTATTTTCTATTAATGAAACCATTTGTTTAACAACAATGGGAGAAGTGAGGTTGTAAATCGGAATGGCATTTCCAGTCCCAATTGTGATAGGTAAGTATTTTATTTGAACAAACTGTATCCTTCAGTTTTTATATTCCAATAGACATACAGTATTTCCTTCTGTAGTCTTTATCTGGGATTCTTACTTTGTAATATTCATATCCATCCCCTTCTCAGTACGATTTAAAACCTTCCTGATCATATCTGATGTGCATTAGCAAAACACTTTTTAAAATCAGACCTTGTGAGATGTAATCCACTCCTCCCAGCAAAGACCATGGCTTCAGAAACCAAATTCCCTTTTACACCATTGTATAGAATGTCATTCACTTCCCCTCTGAGAACTACAGTAAATCTGGCTAGGAAGCAACTAGTAATTCTTAGACTAGAGAGAATTCATATATAAATGTATCAGGGCCACCAAAAGTAAATAAGCAAAACCTCAAGTACCAATAGCTTGAAAAGGTGGGAAAAAACCCCAGAGTTTAATATCTAGAATAGAAACCTTTATTAAAGTTTTTGACTTCTTTGTGTTGTATTGGGCAAATCATCTCTGTGTATATAGGTTTATTCTTGTATCTTGTAAAGAACAGATTCTATCTGAGTTGTGTCTGAGAATCTTCAGCCAAGTAAGTTTCTTTCTGAATAAGGCAGTAAATGTCTGGAGCACTGAGATTTACTGCCTAGCTCTATTATGGGACGTGTCATACAATGTTCTTTCCATTGTTCTTTCTGGTTCTCTTCTATGGACTGGAAAGATGTATGAAAATACTACAAGGAAGTCATGAGTTTCTTTCCTTCAGTAAATTTTCAAATTAGTGGTAGTAGGTTGCAGCTGTTCTTGCCAGCAGCATCGGGCATTTTATGGATTATCATGAAGGGGAAAACATCAGTACATATTATAAATCTTGGAGGTTCTTGACATCCATGATCCTTATTTCAGGGAGACATCTGCTAAACCAGTGGGGCTGGTTGGGTCACTTTTACTTTAGCTCTTTGTAACAGTGAATCCAAACAGTCATAATTCTTTTGTTTTTTCAGCTGCATCCTCTCTCATCTTCAAGGGTACACTAGACAGGCATAAGTAGTTCTTGAGTTACAAACCACTCATTCAGCAACCATTGCAACTTTGGATAGCACTGAACAAGGCTGACGTATTATCACTCTGCAAAGTTGTGGCTGTTGCAGCATCCCCACAGTCACAAGATTGCCATTTGGACCTTCCCTATAGGCTTCACATAAGCAGTGGGAAAATTGAAAGGAGACTTCAAGTTGCTTCAGCTTCTACTGCTTTTTCTCCTGAGCAGCCCCTGGATGGCAAGGTGAATGCAGACCCTTTTGTCTGCCACAGCATTCTCCTGCCCACCTGCACTGGAGCCACAATATTCATTATTTCATTATTACTTTCTTTGTTTTCAACTTTCAATCAGTGCTCTCTTTCCTGTTAGACTGAACAAGTTGTATTCTCATTAAAATGGTATTTGTTTACTCAGTTTTTCAAAAATCCAAATATTACAAATTGGTCTGGTGGCTCAAGCTGTTAAAAAAAAATCTTAAATTCCTATTCAGCTTTTTGCATTTCATATATTTTATATTCTTGAAGGTTTTTAAAATTGCTAATTAACTTTTATTTTAGGATGAAGTTTTACACACCAGGTAGTTTTTCAAACTTGTTTTTGGGAAGTCCCTTTTTAAACTGTAAAACAATTATAAATCCAAAAGGGTTAGAAAAATGAGGTGGCTGAACCCAGTATCCTTAAAGACCCTGTGATGGCTGACAGCTTGATGGCTTCCCATTTTTCAAAGTTCAGACCTATAGGATGACTATTATCCTGCTGACTCCTCATGAGGAGCAGCCATCCGGAACACATCTCTTGTCCTCTACTTTATCTGGATGAGTTCTGTTGGACTGAGCTTGCTGTCACTTGGTTAGTCTCTACTGTGTTGTCATCTCTGCTCATTTGGAGATGTTTTGAGATGTCACCAGTTTCCTTATCTGGAAATCCAAAGCTGTTCTAGAATTCAGCACTGTCGAATATCTTCTCCATTTTTGGTTTTTGAGTGTAATTCATCCTCTTCTTCTTTTCTCTTACATGGAGGTATTTGTCAGGTCCTGTTAAGTCTGCTTCCTTTTGATTTGCTAAGTCTTCATTCTCTCATATCACCATTCACTATTCTAGTCAACTGACATTTTCTTCAGGGATCACTAAAAAGTTGCATTTACTGTAAATGTATGCTAGTTTTAGTCAGAAACAGAAGTAATCCACATTGCCAGTTGCTGATATGGAATCTTATTCATTCATCTTCCCATTAATTTTTAAGGTTAGTACTAATATAAAGCTTTTACTTGATTTTTTTGTTCCTTTGTCTAGCTGAGGTAAAAGGTAAAGGTTCCCCCGCACATGCGTGCTAGTCGTTTCCGACTCTAGGGGCCGGTGCTCATCTCCATTTCAAAGCCGAAGAGCCAGCGCTTGTCCGTGGTCATGTGGCCGGCATGACTAGACGCCAAAGGCGCATAGAATGCTGTTACCTTCCCATCGTAGTGGTTCCTATTTTTCTACTTGCATTTTTACGTGTTTTCGAACTGCTAGGTTGGCAGAAGCTGGGATGAGTAACAGGCGCTCATTCTGTTACGTGGCACTTGGGATTTGACTCAACAAACTGCCGATCATCTGATTGACAAGCTCAGCATCCTAACCCACTGAGGCACCGCATCCCTTGTCTAGCTTACTCAATCTCAAAGGGAAAGTTTGGTGAGGACTCCTCTGGCAAGCTTCTCTTTGCTCCCTGAAATTTATCTATCAATTTCTTTCTCTCTCTTACAGTATATGATCTGATTGTTTAACTTTAAGTGTCTACAATACATGTGTGGTGTATATATGTGTATGTTTGCATGTGTCAAAAAAGGCAAGATGGTGGTTGCAACAATGGGACTACCGTCTTTGTTTTTCAAAACAATTAAAACAATGCTTCTGTTTTTATACAGAATTAGTGACTCTTCTCTGTTTTGAGTTAGCTTTTCTCTGTTTTGTTAGGATTTGGGACTGAAAAGCTGGTTTAACATTTAGAAAAGAAATATGTTCTAACCTTGCCCAAGTAGCATAGGTTATTTACACTATGAATACATATCTAAATAATTATTTAAAATCAAATATGAAAATAAGCATTTATGAAAATATTAAGAGTAAAGCACAGCTTGGATATTTTATAGTTTGTATTTCCCTACATAGTAACTGAGACCTATATCATCCAGATTCATTATCGATGTGTGCCAGAACATTTGGGAAACCAACACATGGCCACAGGATTGGAAATGCTCAGGGTTAATTCCACTGCCGAAAAAGAGTGGCACAAAGATTGCTCCAATTATCACACAATTGCTCTCATCCCTCATATCAGCAATAACATCTAGTACCAACATTACACAATAACATCTAGTGCCAACCTTTAAAAGGGAATTACTAGATGTCCAAGCTGGCTTCCAAAGGGGTCATGGCATCAGTGACCATATTGCAAATCTATGCTGGATCATGGAAAAATCTCACAAATATCAGAAGATCATTTATATCTGATTCATTAACTACAAAAAGGCTTTGATTGTGTTGATCATGAGAAACTATGAAGAGCCCTATAAGACCTGAGGGTACCAGCACATTTGATCAAGTTGTGGCAATCATTGTACACAAATCAGGAAATGAATATGAAAAAACAATTGGTTTAAGATAGAGACAGGAGTGCAATAAGGTTGCGTTCTCTCCCCTTTATTATTCAATCTGTATGCCGAAATGATCATGAGCAAGTTAGATCTTGAAGAATCAAAAATCAAGTTAAAGATTGGTGGAAGAGACACCAACAATCTTCAATATGCTGATGATACAATTCTCTTCTCAGAAACCAAAGAAGGCCTGGAACATCTGAATAGGTAACATCATCATTCCTTAAAAATTAAGAAAGAGAAGATTTTACAAATTAAAACACAGATCCTAAGTGTTTTTCTAAGCTAGGAAGCCCATTTGGAATTTTGTTCAAACAGTTAAGTGTTTCTTTCTACCTCTTTTATCTTTCCAGATCCTGATTCTGCTTCCTGTTCTTAGCTTCCACTTCTCTTTTTTATGGGCAGGTCACAACACGTTAGTTCAAAGAATTTGGCTGCAGCCCCCATCTTATTTTTATTTGTAAGAATGTATAGAGGACCTATCTAGAGGCATTCTTGAAAACAAAGGGGATGCCAAAGCCTGACACAAGAGCCTTGGTGGAGCAGTGGGCTAATGCCTCCTTAAGTAACACCAGCTGCCTGCAATTAGTGCAGGTTCGCATCCCACCAGGCTCAAGGTTGACTTAGCCTTCCATCCTTCCAAGGTAAGTAAAATGAGGACCCAGATTGTTGGGGGCAATTAAGCTGACTTTGTAATAATGCCGCTTGGGGTGTGTGTGAAAGCCCTAATAAGCAGGCATATACATAGAATGAAGGCTACTGCTAAGCTTGTAAACCGCCCTGAGTCTTCGGAGAAGGGCGGGATATAAATGGAATTAAAATTTTAAAAAATAAAAAAAAAATTATATGATATTGTTAAGCCTTAAAAGGGAGAGGAAAGAAGGGATTTCTAGGGTCAGGAAGGAAGCCAATCATTAAGACGTTAAGGAAATGGAGTTTCAAGCAAAGGCTAAAGATCTGAGTCTTGAGTCTTACTGATTTCTTGTATACTACATCTACAATTCAAGACACCATGCTTAGTAGCAGGCCAATTTTCCATTTAAAATTAAGAGATTCTAATCTTTTGATTTTATCAAAAACAAAAAGAAAAGAAAGAAACAGGGCAAAGAGCCAGGATGTAAGGACCCACCTCAGCTAACCACCCAAGAAAGCAGAACTCTTGAAACAGGCATTGTCTCAAAAGGAACTTTTATTAGGGGTTAGTGACAGTAGGTGTTGGAAGAAAAGTCTCCATCATGGTTCCTCCAAGCGGGGAATAAACATGGCAACTGCTTTGGGAAGAAGGTTGTAGTTTATTGCAGAGGAAAGGCAGACAGAAAGATGGATCCAACAGGAAAAGAAGGACTGAGCACATGTGGGTAGTGGGTTTTTATACCCCTTGGACTCTATTGTCTGGAGTTATTTCCTGTTTCAAGCTTTGTATTTCCTTTGTCATGTATTCTGTCCTGAGCCTAGGTGTGCCACTCTATGATTCTTGCTGGTTGTCTGTCCAAGCCCATCTCCCTGGGGCTGGGGTATGTAGATTTCAGAAGTCTTCTTAGCTTCAACCTTCCTGAATGGTTTACATCTGCATTTCTATAGAGTTGGTTTCTGCTTGGGGGAGGGAGACTTGGGGCTATTAAGAAAACCTGGGCATGCTTTTCTGCCTTTTAACTTCTTTTTAGGAAATGTATTTTCCTGCCCTTTTAATATTTTCTTCTCTGGGGAGATGACTTCCCACATAGGGAAGTCAAGGCGAAATCTTGGGAAAATCCTGCTTAAATGGTATAGTTAAACTAGCAATCTTCCTCCTCAAAGTTTCAAAGTCCATTTGAAATCCAGCCAATCCACAGGCAGCATGATGTTTGGGTAACTGGCACAGTTGGCACACATCTTAAGGTCTTCTCCAGTTTCGTTTCTCCATAACTGTCTCCCTGATAAAGGAGACACGTTCTCTTCTCAAGTGGATAGAAGTGGGAGAGGAAAAGTAGAAAGTCATCCCAAGCGAAAGAAAATCCCCTCCCCTCCCAGAAGAATGGCAGGCCCCAATTAAAAATACATATGCAGGGAAAACAATAAGGATTTGGGGACTTGACACAGGGGTGGTGGGGGGTTCAAAAGAGGAGTTCAAAGATACATGGGTACCCACAAATTGATAGGTCTAATATTAAATCATAGTGTCCAACTTCTCCAAGAGGAAAAATAAAACCATAGAGATACATTACTCCAAGTCTATAATTATTGTCTGCATAGGTAGTATGAGCAGCAAGAAGAAGAAAAAAAAAACATTTTTGTGGTATACTGTCATCACATGTATGTTCTTAGAGGCACATAGAGAGCCAAGATGATGTACTGGTTAAGGTTCTGAACTAGAAACCAGGAGACTATGAGTTCTAGTTCTTTCTTAGGCACGAAAGCCAACTTTGGGCCACACACACTCACTCTTGAATTAGCGGCAGGAAGGATGAGGGAGACGCGTCTTCGGTTGACCAACTTTATTAACTCAGCCCGGACAAACAGAACAGAACAAACATGCCTTATATAGGCAGCTGTCAAAAGGGACAGCGAATCAGCTGTGGGAATTCTTCCCGCCGAGGGACCGTAACCAATGGGTCAGCTGGCAGTTTGACAATCTCCCCAGTGATAGCGCAAGCGCGTTAGCTGGGGGGAATCCCGTCAGCTGGTTTTGGCGGGCGGCCGGCGTTTTGACAGCTAGCCACCGTTAAAGCGCATGCGCTAGTTTTGACAGCTCGCGGCTGCCGCTGTAGGCTAGCCGCGGTTTTGACAGCTTGCGGCTTAGTGCGCATGCGCGGCGTTTGACAGCTGTCAAACGGCCGCGTGTTAGACTAGTAGGCCGCGGGTGCGACTGCGCATGTGCGCTTCTTTTGACAGCTGTCAGTGCGGCCGCGTAAAGCGGCCTATGACAGCTGTCATTATCGTTATTAATATGTTGCAACTCTAACCTACTTACCTTCAAAGATTGTTGTTGTAGGGAAAATAGAAGATGAAATCATGTCCGCTACCTGAATTTGTTCAAAATAAAAGTGAGATATAAATTCAATAATAGCAAAGGGGACAGCCTTAATCTGTGATCTGTAAGGTCCATTCAAACATGAAGAAGCTCTGAAGCACTAATAAATCCAGAAATCTATTCTGGATAGAGATTAAAGGTCATTTGATTGGGATCAGAATAAAATCAGAAAGCCCCGACACAGGAAATATAATGAAGCCTTCTAAATCTATTTGCATGTAACGTAAATGTAAAAAGTCAAATGTGTCTACTTTTCATAAAGTCCTGTATTTGACAAAGGAACTGGCAGAGAAAAAGCCAAATGATTTATGACTTGTTTCATTTATAAGACAAGTTTCATCAAGATCTCCAGTGATTTTTCAAGTCACTGTGAGGAAATGATTGTTTGAAAACAGCTGCTTTAGAACCAAATTGTACTTGTTTACTTCATTCCCTGCCGAATCTGCAGGATCTCATTGCCAAAGGCAGGATTCTAAAATATGAAATAAACACATAATTGGAAGAGGTGATGTAAGAACATGGTCAGTTAATGAATCCAAAAATGATCTCTAACAGATGGCCAACCTCTGCTTCAACCTATGCAGTAACAGAAGCAATTGGCTTTACTTAAAATGTTAAATGGAATAGCTTAAATTGTTAAAAGGGAATGAGATTTGGCTGCACATGTACATGGACCATGCAACATTGAGAAAAGTCATCTCTTTACAAAAATAAAATATCGTTTGATATTCTCTTAAGACAATTGGCTGTTAAGACATTATTTTTTCTCATTAGCAAATTATGTGTATGATTGAAAGCATGACATTTATACTAAGGTAGCCTCCCCAATCTGATACCCTCCATGAATCTCTGGAAGACCAAAATACTGAGAGTAATTCCAATACATCTGGAGGCCACCATGTTAGGGAAGGTTGTACTAAGGAATCTCATGATTAGCATTCAGATTGTTTTTCAACCTTCACAATTTCTATTTTAAGCCAGAGTGATTTGAAAGCATAGAAAAAAGTTTAACCTGGCTAATACATACATGCTAAATAACTGCCAAATATAATGTGACAAAATTAAATATTTGAAACTTTATTAGATCATATGTGAAATTCATTTTACACTGTAAAAATACAGTACTGTAGATTTCATATCGATCACTCAACTTACATCTACCAGGTTTCAAAAGAATGATAATAATAATAGTAACATTAAAGACATCAGAAGCATTGACAGATACTTAAATAAATGTCACCTGCCCAAAAATCAATCTCACTGTGTGCTGATATTTTCTATCATCTCTTTACTGGCTATTGCAATTCCAAAAGACCTTCATGTATTTATCACATTTCTATCCTATCATCTCACCTTAGTGACTCTTCTTGGTTTAACAACTTTTGATGTCTTCTGTAGGGCATCTGCTTCACACTGCTAGTACCGGGAGAGCAGCCATGGCTTCAGAGCATGCTGAAAGTCTTCTTGTAGTGTATAGGGTGCAAAAGTGAAGGTAATCATCTTCATCCTTATTTTATACATGAAGAAAGAGTGTGGTACACTGATTAAGGAACTGGAGTAGGAAAATCCAGTTTCTAATCTATTTCATCTATAGAAGGTCACTGAATGACCCTGGATTAGTTATTTTCTGTCAGTCCAACCTGCCTTACTAGATTGCTGGCAAAAAAAAATAGAAGATATACTATTTATGCCTTCTTGAGCTCCTGAATGAAAGGAAAAAGATAACTAGATGATAGAGTTGCTCACACCACCCCCTTTTTAAATGATGGGTAGGCATCAACTCACACATATTTAGCCATTTACATTGCTTCCTCCCTTGGTTGGAGTATCTGAAGAAGCAGAATGAGGCTTTGATGTATATTTTCAATCTTAGTGTAAAATTTGGGAGGGATGGGGAGCAATAGTTTATTGCTTTCTGGAGAATGTTAAAGGTCTATACTGTATTTCTACATAATAGATGGTAGCTGTGCCTATTTCTACTCCATTAGCCCATCTTCTAATGGTTTTAGAATGATTTAAAACTGTAAGCTTTAATAGGTTAGCACTTATTTGTAAGGTTTTGGATTACATAAGCTGACTCTTATGTACAGTATCTTTTGACAAGCAGAAAATGAAGCATATAATTTTAATCATTCAGCATTTAGAAAGAGCAAGCAGAGTTTTATGTTCTTTGGATAAGGTAGAATTCCATCACAGGGAATGGAATACAGCTTTGTCTTATGATAAAATTGGATCTCTGGGCAAATTATCCATGCTGTATAAAATTAGATGCTTTCATGTATTTTGCTCCCTGTGGTTTTAATGAGAAGAAAGAGAGGATCATTTAATAAGTCCACTTTTTTTTCCTTTTCTTCTAGGGTTCTTAAAGTGACTGTTACTCATTTCTATTTATCTTAATGTTCTAACATTTTTAATCCCACAAATCTGAATGAGAAAGCTCAATGAGCATTCAGGTGTGCAAATGGACTCTGTAATTGGTACCTATGCAAAAATGATGGTTTGTTGAACTTTTTTGGGGAAAATAATTGAGCAGCACTGCTGAAAATTGAATTTAAAAGCAAGAGACTTAAGACATCAATTTGGGACTAGGATTGCAATGGATCTGCAATGTCTAGTAATAAAATTTAAGGGGCACACTGAAAAAAATGGCACTAAAATTAAATATAAAGGAAACCAAACTGATGACAACAGTTACAACAACCAGCTTTAAACCTGACAATTAAAATATTGAAGATTGCTTCTGCCTTTTAGGATCAACCAACAACTGTAAAGGAACAAGCAACCAAGGACTATGCTGCAGACCTGCATTTAATAGGGCAGCCATGAAGGTCTTGGAAAAGATATTAAAATGTCAGGATGTGTCTATATATATAATAGAATGGATTTGAGTTCAAGTGATTTAGTAGTTTGACACTGAAATGAATGCTAAGGTCATTGACCTAATCTCAAGTTACTTCTGCAAAAGTCTATTTAAAACTCTGTACTTAAATTAACTCACGCTACCTGCCACATGTTTGCCAGGAATCCTTTTCTAGACAAGTATCAACCACTGTTGTTTGTGATCCAGTCTTTTTAAATTATCTAGGCTAGGGTGACATTGGGAACCTGAGACCCCAAGTCGCTAAAAATGGTTATGCTTTTTTTAAAGCAGCCTTTCTGTCCTTGAGATGGGTCTGTGAAGCTATCAAAATTCTGGATGTTTTCTCTCTTGACCAGCACAGCAGCTTTTCACAGGCTGAGGGCAGCACTTGGCCTTTGAGTAGTGACACAGTGGCACAGTAGAAGCCTTATGTCTGAAGGATTTAAGGCAGCTTCTTCTCAGTCACATGCTTAATGAACTTCCCTTCCTGCAAAATTGAGAAGTAGAAATTGATCACTTCTTGAAGGATTTTGAAGTTGCATACAATATTTGAGGAACTCCATGTGGGTCTCAAATTGCACACGTCTGACTTAAATAATGATTCAGACATGTTAATATAATATTATGAAATGTTCTTTGAATATTAATTATTATGTAACAAATTGTATGTATTGTACAAATGAGAGATAGTAGTACGCTTGGAGAAACCCCAAGTATGGTAAAACTACAACATAGCTTTAAACAAATAAGAGAAAGGGGAATCTAAACAGCCAATGACAACAAAGCACGATATTGAACATGATATGCTTACTATCTGTTGTTGGAAAATGGAAAACCAAGAGTATGGGGAATGGAATGACATGATTGACTGATCAACTGGAAACTAGTTTACTTTTCCCCGCAAAACAATTTAATATAAGTTTGGCATACTTACTAGATATTGTAAGTTCTGAGATCCACAAGGTTGACAAAAAAACAAAAAACAAAAAAACAAAAAATCCACCTACTTCAGGTGGCAAACTTAGAATGCTGGGAGACTATAGAGACAACTGTCAGAATTGTCTTACAGTCTGAAAGTTTGAAATTTTGGGAATTTAAAGAGTTTTCTGTAAATCTTTGCTGCCATCTAGAAATCATCTGTGCTTTCACAGCTACGGCAGTTATCCAGGTGCAGTCAGATTTGTTGAAAACATGAGTCAAGGAAGGGCCATGAGGGATGGACTCCTTTGTTTTAACTATACTGATGCTTTAGCTTCCCTTCTCCCATTTCATCTCCCCATTTTGATTTATAATATGGAGAAACTGATTGCAATGTTCTTACAACAAGTCATATTGGACATAAATATATTTTTAAGTGCTGGAAAATAGCTAACTAAATCCAGTACTTGCTCTCAGTATTCTTGGAGAAAAACAATTAGCCATTTATGCTATGTAAACCTTGTTATTCTTTCTATTCTAGCAGCTACAGAATTTAATTATTTTGTTTCTTGTCTACTTGGAGAAACAAGCACTCAAAATCTTGGTGGAAACAAAATGTTTTCTCAAATGGAGTTGCTGGCATATATCCCAGATTTATCCCAGATTTCGTTTCCAGGAGTCCGGATGTCTGCAATGCAAACATAACATTCTTTACAAGATAGCAATTCTAGGATGTATGTGTGTGTGTGTGTGTGTGTGTGTGTGTGTGTGTGTGTGTGTGTGTACACAAACACACACACACACACAGGTAGTCCTCAACTTACAACAGTTCATTTAGCAACCGTTCAAAGTTACAATGACACTGAAAAAAGTGACTTATGACTGTTTTTCATACTTATCACTGTTATAGCATTTCCATGGTCACATGATCAAAACTCAGATGCTTGGCAATTGGTTCATATTTATGATGGTTGCAGTATCCCGGGGTCATATGATCACCTTTTGTGACCTTCTGACAAGCAAAGTCAATGGGGAAACCAGATTCACTTAACAACCAGGTTACTAATTTATCAACTGCAGTGATTCACTTAACAACTGTGGCAAGAAATGGGGCAAACCTCACTTAACAAATGTCTCACTTAACAACAGAAATTTTGGGCTCAATTGTGGTAATAGGTTAGGGGCTACCTGTATGCACACACCCACTCATACACACACACACACACACACAAACCATCTGATGGTCATACCAAGAATAAAATAGAATTTTTCTATTAAAATGACAGAATTAAAAAATAAAGTATTTTTTGTATCATTGCTAACTTTCAGAAAATGGAAAGTCATATGTTATCTGCTTTAACTGATGGATTAATGTGGTACATGTAATTAATGTATTACACATTAATTACATGTACATTACCCACATAGGTTTAGCTGGATTGCCAACCCCCTCTGTCGCAAAACAGGATACTAAATGAAAGCACCCCACATACTGTAGCTAAACAAAGGAAAGAGAAGACTGTGGATCAAATACAGCCACTGTACCTAGTCTGTTCTGTTTTCTCCTACAGTTATGTACTGTATCAAGGAAAACTATTGTGCTCAAGGGAAAATGATGCAATTAATATAATCCTTCCTGATCAAACTGTGTACAGGGTAAACAATAGCTGGGACTCCCATGAGGAAAAGACAGGATAAATATGTACAGAGTAATTGGTGGTGTTGCAGCTATTCATAAACCTTATAACATATACATGTCCTATGGGAAATGTAGGCATTTTTGAAGGTAAATGCCAACTCTTCATGCTGTAGAAAAAGGTAACAGGTAATAAAAAGGGGATTATAATACTTTATAATAATTATTTATAATGTTAAATAATAATTATGTTTTCCTCACCAAGATGTCTTCCCAAAAAATTCAGCTATTTTTCTCCTCCATGTCCAACAAACATGGGCCATTTTGCTTCCGTGTGTAGGTTATGAATATAGTAATCTGCTCGCCGACTACTAGTTGCTAGTTCAGACATTCCCAATCCATATCATAATTAGAAAGAATATGAGGCATCTATCTTTGGAAAAATGGTGGTGGCAGCAGGAACTACTAAATTCGCTAAGCCAAAGCAGGTTTCTGGAAGATAAAGTTTGAAACTTCCAGCCTTTTACCTTTTAGGATCAGCCAGTTCTATTATGGTTCCATGCGTAGCTTTTATTTAGCAATAAATAACTAAATGCATGAGATATAAGGGAAGAGAATGTGGGATTTATCTTGCCTCCTCAAAGAGCAGATGTGTTCAAAGAGAGGAATGATTTGTGCTGAATTGTCTATGGTTGGGGCACCAGGGCAAGGAAGAAGAAAACAGGGACAAACCTTTGTAGCAGCATGGACTTAGGTTCTCCTGCTTTCCCAACTTAAGTCAGGCAGGAAAGAATTATCCATAATCTTGCCAATCCTCACCTTCCTAAAATAACCTCTGGCCTAGATTAACATTATTCATAGGAATGCCTAACTGTGGCTAACTTACTCATGGTTGACTCAATTATATGGTTTCATACAGAACACTGAAGCATACATGTATGTATTTGTTTTAAAGTTCTAAAACCATAAATTAATGCATTCACATGCCATGCTAGGTCAAAATGTGATAGACTTAATTTGTGACCCAGTATGACCTGCAATCTGAGCCATATCTTTTTCTACATCTTCAATCTTAGTAAATCATTGTCCATTGATCAATTGTTAGTCACTGATTACCCTGATTAAACAATATGAAACATATTAAAATGACCATTATAAGAGGGAAAGGCTAGGAACTCAACATTTGCCCTTGATTGATGCTTATTTCTTTCTTCTTTCTTTTGCTTCTCCTACCTTAGTAATGAGACAAATCTCCAACAAGGTTTTTGAGTGTAATGCAGATGGTCAACAAAACCAAAAGTGCAGTAACTGTGATCAGTTGTTCTCTTATAGCTGGATATTATTTCTTTCTGTATATGGTCATTGTTGGACTTATTACAGACAGTGCTGTGATTTGAATACAGCTAACAACCAATGCTATTGGTATCGCTTGTATAAACTAGCTTCAGTTTGCTGCCAACACTTAATGCCTCAGTTGTAGAGCACCTTTTGCTACTACACCATTCCAGTATAGTGTCTATGTAACAAGTCAATACACAATGGTAACATAATATGAGGATATCATCTTAGTAAAGCCAATTATTCATTACCTTGTTATGGAGATTAAATTGCTATAGATTAATACCTCAGTTCAGACTGTTCCTGTTGCATTTAGCTTATTCCTGTCTGCCCTTAAGGAAGGACAAAATTACATTATCAGAACCTTACAGGAGAATATACCTATCTCCCTCTGTATCATTTTGGGACATTACAGTTGTATTATTCACCAACAGAGTGGAACCACGTTATCTGGATGGTAAGGATTTAGAAACTACGAATTACTGAATTAGAAAAATATGAATTTGCATAGCAATATTGCTACAGAAATTAGTAAAATTTGGGTTTTTTCTCTCTAAATAATCCTTAGTCATAAGAACTATCCTAGCTAAATTTAGTTATAGATAAGATTAATCATTAAGAGTGAAATGCATACTTTAAAATTGTTATCTTAAATCTTTCCCATCATCTTATTAAAAAACCTCAGTCTCAAAATAGAAACATAAAATTCTGAGTTCTAAGGATGTCTTTATAGACATTTTATTATATTTATCAATTTCAGTAAAATCTAGGGATAAGAAAGCCTTTGCAATACTGTGACCATGCTGTAATGACTGAAAAATATTAACAGCTATCTCTGGCTGAAACAATGTTTGCTAATGTAGGAACAATTTTCCCTAAGCCTAAACTAAACTGCAAAGTAAAAACCATGCAAAAGAGCACCTAAATTAGCGCCAAATATTTTATGTCAGCTTCTAAGTGCAAACTCCTAGGTTCCAAAATATCCTCTGCCAAGAATTCTAATCCCTTTGCTTTAGTGCTTTCAAATTGCAGACTGACTTTTTTTTCCCTCTGTGATCCTCTCTTGTGGAATGTTTCCTAATTTGGGGAGGAAATTATTCCCTAGTTAGACCCCACATACCACTGATTTGTGAAGTACACTTTATGAAGATTAAGCCTTCTAGATTTACTGTATCTTCACCACTGAATATCTGATCCTTCCGTTTTTGTGCATTTGCAAGTGGATTACAAGCAAAGGTGGCCATCTGGATTCTCTAATTTTCTTTCTCCCCATATTCATTTTCTTATTTGTAAATTATCAACCAGATACTGAAAAATAGTTTTTAATTCAGAAAGCTGACCTCAGATTTTGATACTTATAGGCCTAAATTTTAATTCCAGATTTTTTTTTCCTTTCAAAAGTTGTTCCTTGCCATTGGTGAAATTATTTGTAAAGAAAAGTAATAAACCAATGCCCCTCATTTTAATATTCCCCCCCAAGAGTAAGTCAGCTTTGCTTAATCTAGAACACAAAACTGAAAAAACCCCTCCTATTAATGTTCTTCAGAGAGCTCTCCCTCCCTATTGAAGAGGTCCACACCAGCATCTGTGTCAGGTATAAAATGGTTTATTTAAAATGCAAAATATTTGTAAAACACATAGACATTAGTAAAAAATAAATCCCACATAGGCAGGGATAAGATACAACAGAGCTTTGCATTTTTGTACCAAAAGAACAGGTATATAAGACTTTAAATGGCAGTGTTGTTCAACTGCTGCACAGCAGCAAAATAAAACTTTGTTAATAGTCTTTTTCAATTGCAGTCTTTCACCCAGAGATGTTCCCCTCACAAGGGCATTATTTGGGAATCTGCCCCTTAAGAAGAGACAAATGTCCTATATGCTGCAGATCACCATCATTTCATTCCACAAAGAACAGTCTTCCTATGAGGCGCGTTGCCTGTTCACAGAGTTCCTTAAAGCCAGCACCTGCTTGCCTTTTTCCTGGATCATGTCTTCCTGTTTCTGAGCCACAACCTCCACCTTCTGCTCTCTTTTCGTCAGTGGCAGAGCAGGCCTCTTCTTTTTCTCATCCTCCTCTTCCTCCTCCTCTTCCTCCAGCTTCCCTTCAGAGGTGAAAGGCCTGCAGACAGTCTCTACCAAGCTAATAACCACCCCAAAGAAGGCCAGCATGCTGCCCAGCATGTACAGCTTGACCATTTTCCCATTGGGCTTCTGGCTCAGCATCTCTTTGGCAAATGGGATCAGCTCTTGCATTGTCTCCATAGCTCAGCCACTTGGAAACACCTAGATGGAGAAACAAATGAGAAATATAGGTTAAGCTACAGCTTAGCTTGTAAAAAAACCCCTTTTGATCTCTAGGCCAGAGCTCCCCAACCTTTTGGGCACCAGGGACTGGTTCCATGGAGAAAGGTTTTTCAATGGACCAGAGAATGCATGATTTTGTATTCTGCCTGCATCCCACAGATGAGGCTTTGCTTGCTTGTTTGTGTGGACCAGTTTCTGGCACGCAGGTCCATGGACTGGGGGTTGGAGACCCCTGCTCTAGGCCATGCTACTCTGAAAGAAGAGTTTTTCCCAACAGAGGCTTGACAGCTTACAGAGCCTTATTATGAAGCTTGCCTGCAGAATTTGTGAATGCTCCAACACAGTTTTTAAGAAGAGATTAGACAACTATTTGTCTGAAATAGTATAGTTTTTCCTGCCTGAGCACGGGGCTGGACTGGAAGACCTCCAAGGTCCCTTCCAACTGTTATTCCGTATAAAAAGGCTACATTTACTACTACAGTAAATGCATTTCTAATACAGACAGTCCAAGTATAATTCTCCTTAGGTGGCCAATCAAATGTAACAGCGTGAATTCAAAACCGTTAAGCCTTTTGTTCAAAAACCAAAAACAACAGGAGCCCTTCTGTCCAGTACAACCCCCACGAATCCCTCCCATGAATTCAGTGCCTTCGAATAAACCGCAGCTCGCTTCTAAAGCAGCATGTACTTTGGGCGATCCAAAGAAAATCATCATCATAATAAAACGTCCGCCGGCTTTACCTGTAAGAGAACGTCTTGCCTCGCTCGGAGCTTTGACCAGCCGTTGAACTCGGAGCGGCCCTTTCGATTTCGCACAGAAGCGCCAACTCGAGTAGCTTCCCTCCACTAAACTCGTCTCCCTACTTTATAGTCCCATGCTTGTTCGAGGCCCCGCCCCTGCTCGGGCCGAGCCCTTGGCTTCGTCCCTGCAAGGCTGCTGGCCAATGGGGCTGCCCATGCGCCGAGCACGCCGCGATCCTACAGCCATTGGCCAGAAGCAGAGCCCTCCTGGTCTGGTAATGCTGGCAAAGGGCATCGCAGGCGGAGGTGGGTCGCTAGCCCCCAGGAGACGCGCTGAGGGAGGGCGTCCAAAGCACGCAGGCAGCAGCAATAAATCACGTCCATTTATCAACCTGGAGAGAGTCACGTAGCATCTGTGCCGGCGGCCTTTACCAGTCTTCAATCCCACTTGAGCGACGTGCACCAGGGCTCGTGTTGGGGTGACCTTCACGCTTCCCCTTAAAACCGCATTGCCTTAAACGGACATTGCGCAATTCAGAGGAGGTTTAATGGGTGACTCGTTGCATTGTTTTGCTTCATTAATTGAATTTTCACTCGCCCCGGTGTTAAGATTCAGAGTAGTTAACCGCAAACGCGGGCTACAGCAAAGCAAGGTTCCCTGATTTTCCAAAGACAGACTCGGAATTCGATTTTAACGTGGCTTTAAAAAAAGATTAGGCACAATGTAGTATAGAAAGTTGCTAATGGATCCTTGGCCAGATGACGCACAAAGCAGTTTGTCTCTAAATGCCAATTGCTGAAGAATGAAGTCCTGGGAACCACTATGGCACTTTATCTAAAAAAGTTGGTAAGAACCTTGGAGGTCTAATACAACCCCCTGCTCAAGCAGGAGATCCTATACCAGACATGTCAAACACAAGGCCCGGGGGCCAGATCCGGCCCGCAAAGTGGTTTCATGTGGCCCGTGAAGCCATCCTGGAAACAGTGAGGGAACGGCTCCCACTGCCTTGGCCATGGCCCAGAGACCCTCCTTCTGCCAGAGACCCTCAGATCTGTCCCACTCTTGACCAGGCCCCCATAGGCACCCTTGATGGGAACGATGTAGAGCTGGCCACGCCCACCCAGTAGGCCATATGCACTCTAGCCATGCCCACCCAGTAGGCCACACCCACCCAGCCCCTTGAGGGCAACCACAATGCTGGCCCTCAATGAAATTGAGTTTGACACCCCTGTCCTATACCATTTTGGACAAATGGTTGTCTAATGTGGACAAATGGTTGTCTAATGTGGAGCTTTGGTGGAGCTTTGGTGGAGCAGTGGGCTAATGCCTCCTTAAGTAACACCAGCTGCCTGCAATTAGTGCAGGTTCGCATCCCACCAGGCTCAAGGTTGACTCAGCCTTCCATCCTTCCGAGGTAGGTAAAATGAGGACCCAGAATGTTGGGGGCAATTAAGCTGACTTTGTAATAATGCCGCTTGGGGGGGTGAAAGCCCTAATAAGCAGGCATATACATAGAATAAAGGCTACTGCTAAGCTTGTAAGCCGCCCTGAGTCTTCGGAGAAGGGCGGGATATAAATGCAATTAAAATAAAAAAATAAAAATAAAATAATGTCTTTTTAAAAACTTCTAGTGATGAGAGCACCTACAACTTCTGAAGGCAAGCCATTCCAGTGGTTAGTTTTTCTTAAGTTCCATTTGAAGGATTCAGGTTGGCTACTGTGTAAGACTATTTAGGTAGTGTTTTTCAAACCTGGCAACTCTTAAGATGTGTGGTCTTCTAATTCCCAGAATTCAATAATCGGCATTCTTGTCAGGGAATTCTGGGAGTTGAATTCTACACAACTTAAAAATGGCAAGTTTGAAAACCACTGATCTAAGGTGCTGATCTTACTCATATGACTACCAGATACAGATATTCCTTGGTTATTACCACTTTGTTTCCACAGTTGAAGAGAGAGGATAATTGTTTGGGGTTTTTTGGCCTATCTTTTTTTTTGACAGCCTTTTGTCTTGAGAAGACAGCATTTTGTCCAATTATATTACACACATCACTATGGAGAAAAGGGAAATGTACACTCAGAGCACCCTTGTGATGTACAAGTAGAGTTACTTTGGCAGAATTTCCGTGGTGGCCAACAACACAATTAGCTTTTCCCTAATGAATCAGACGCGTGGGGTTTGTCACATTTGCTTCTTGATTCTATAGTGAATGTAATGCGTATGCACATCTTTCAGCTTTATCTCTTCTTTCCAAGGCCCTTCTGCTCCATTCAAGCAGAGAGGCCAATGGTGGTCCAAGCCACTGAGCTATGTAGCTGAGGGGAATCTGAATGTAAGCCTCCCTAGCTACTGTTGGAGTTCTCAGTGTTAAGAGCCAGTTATTTTTTATTAAAGGAGCACATTTAGAACCCAAAGCTGGTGAAAGTCAGCCACTCCTCCAGAGACCTTTCTAGTCTTCTTCAAACATGCAACTTGATTCATCCAGGTGAAAGGTAAGCATCCCCCTCTTTCCCCCCCCCTTTTAATGCACGTGGGTTCAGGATTTTTAGGAGTCAGTTCCCTTGTTGTACAAGGGCATGGGTCTAAGACTTTACTTCAGGGATCTGCATTCTATTTCTGTCCACTGAGTTATTATGCAACCTTGTGTAAGCCTTCTCACCTCTCACCCAGTGGCTGGGCAGTCTCTGTGGACAATCAGGGATTGAGACTCTGCCTGCAGCCTGTTGCAAACATGGCCCGTGTTGCCACAAAATGATTTTACAGCTGATTCATATAAACAAGGTTCTGAAAAGTCAGAACAACCACCAATAGAATTTGGGTCAGGTTTTCAGAATAGATGAAAAAAAAGGGAGGGAGGGCAGCTGGAGTTAGGCATGTGGCCCTGTCCTCAGGGTCCTGATTTAGACATCCAGTCCTTGCATACAACTGCCCAAATCTGAGAAGGTGAAATAAGGTGTAGACGGCTCTATTTTCAGACTGTAGTGAAAGTAGCAGAATGAATGTATAAATGTGGGTCTCTAATGATCTTTTCCTATAAGTTTTGATTTTAAATGACTGGTTAGGGAAAGAGATCCCGAAAAGTATCAAGATGTTATTGATTTTTTGGACTAATCTGTACAACCACCTTGCCCCAATGTGAGTATAGACCACAATTTCCCAGCTGGAATTCATGATGTCACCCTGCTAAGGATTGAAAGTGCTGTTTTCCTACTGTACTCATGTCTGTTCAAATGGTGATATCTGGAGCCTTTGCTCTGCTTCATTTTTTCCCCCATTGTAGATGAACACTTTCATAGCAATTGACTGTTGCCACTGGAATGCCCGCTCTGCTCTGGACACTGATCTCTACCCCTCATCAGTGTTTCTCAAGCTTGGCAACTTTAAGATGTGTGGACTTCACCCCCCAGAATAGTCCTTCATGATTTATTTATTTTTTAACAAATTCATCAGTGAGACAGTGAAAGGCTAGGGGTCCCCCCACTTTTTTTTCCATTTTAAATCATTGATGGAATATGAAAACCCAGCCTTCCTTTCTCTCCTTTTTAATCTTGTGAAATTGATAAAAGTTCTGTCACTTTCTTCTTCTTCAACCGACAATGTCAATACAGGCAGTCCTTGACTTAGGACAGGGGTCGGCAACCTAAAAAAGAAAAAGAGCCACTGGGAACCGGTTCCATCACAAATTAAAAAAAGAGGGAGCCGCGTGCGTGTGTCCATGCACGCGCATGCGCAAAAAGGTTTTTTGCGCATGCGCGGACGCACGCGGCTGCCATTTTTTAAAAAATGAGATGGAACCGGTTCCCGGTTGCCTGATGGCGACGGCCCGTCTGCAAAGCTGCCGCTTTCGGCAGCTTTGCAGACGGGCCGTGGCAGCTTCCGCAAAGAGCGGCGCCCCTGCCCATTCCGAGAGGTGCGCGCGCACCTCTCCGAACGACCGGAGGTGCGCGCGTACCTCCGCGCGAATGGGCAGCGGTGCCGCTCTTTCAGGAAGCCCGCCGCGGCCCGTCTGTGAAGCTGCCGAAAGCGGCAGCTTAGCAGACGGGCCGCGGCAGCTTCCGCAAAGAGCGGCGCCCCTGCCCATTCCGAGAGGTGCGTGCGCACCTCTCCGAACGACCGGAGTTGCGCGCGCACCTCCGGTCGTTCGGAGAGGTGCGCGCGCACCTCTTGGAATGGGCAGGGTCGCCGCTCTTTGCGGAAGCTGCCGCGGCCCTTCTGCTAAGCTGCCGCTTTCGGCAGCTTCACAGACGGGCCGCGGCGGGCTTCCTGAAAGAGTGGCACCGCTGCCCATTCGCGCGGAGGTACGCGCGCACCTCCGGTCGTTCGGAGAGGTGCGCGCGCACCTCTTGGAATGGGCAGGGTCGCCGCTCTTTGCGGAAGCTGCCGCGGCCCTTCTGCTAAGCTGCCGCTTTCGGCAGCTTCACAGACGGGCCGCGGCGGGCTTCCTGAAAGAGTGGCACCGCTGCCCATTCGCGCGGAGGTACGCGCGCACCTCCGGTCGTTCGGAGAGGTGCGCGCGCACCTCTCGGAATGGGCAGGGGCGCCGCTCTTTGCGGAAGCTGCCGCGGCCCGTCTGCTAAGCTGCCGCTTTCGGCAGCTTCACAGACGGGCCGCGGCGGGCTTCCTGAAAGAGCGGCACCGCTGCCCATTCGCGCAGAGGTACGCGCGCACCTCTCCAAAGGTTTGGGGAGGTGCGCGCGCACCTCCGCCCATTCGGGGAGGTGCGCGTGCACCTCTCCAAACGGGCGGTGCCACTCTCCATTTGGAGAGGTGCGCGCGCACCACTGCCCGTTGGAAGAGGTGCGCGCGCACCGGGCGGCTGGGAGCCGCAAGAGACGGCTCAAAGAGCCGCATGCGGCTCCGGAGCCGCAGGTTGCCGACCTGTGACTTAGGACAACTGAACCCAAAATTTACGTTGCTAAGTGAGACATTTGTTAAGTGAGTTTTACCCCATTTTACAGCCTTTTTTGCCACAGTTGTTAGGTGAATCACTGCAGTTGTTACATTAGTAACATGGTTGTTAAGCGAACCTTAACATTGACTTTGCTTATCAGAAGGTCACAAAAAGGGATCACGTGACCTGAGACACTATAACCATCATAAATATGAACCAGTTGTCAAGCATCCAAATTTTGATCATGTGACCTTGGGGATGCTACACCATTCATAAGTGTGAAAAATGATCATAAGTCACATTTTCAGTGCTGTTGTAACTTTGAATGGTCGCTAATGAACTGTTGTAAGTTCAGGACTCCTGTACTGTTTTCTTTTCTACCAATGGAAAGGCATTAAATATGAGGGGGAGTCAATGGCAAGGTACTTATACAAAAGATCTATCAAGGGAAATCACATATCCTTAAACCAAAGGAAAGCAATTCACAATTGCTTTTTCATGCATGAGTAGAAAAGGTAAAGATGCAGCAGAATCACAGCTTGTGGTAGGCCTGGTCCATACAGTAAACCAGGACATTATTGTGGCAAAAGTGAAGAAAGGAGATTGAAATCTAGAAAGGGATTTCTTAAACTGGTTTATTTCTAGACAGGTGCCAAGTAGCTTAAGGCTGCCATGCAGAAAAGCCCTTAGTTTCTTTTAGTACTCTGGAGTCCTCCGTTGAGTTCAAATACTACATAGAATGTGGAGTGAGTAGAGCTAAATATTTGGCGTCCCATAAGCCATATAATAGAGTACATGCAAGTGCAAATTTACATTGGATTGAATTCAAATCTAGAATTTTCTAACAGAATAACTAGGGGTTTTGCTGCACTAATAAAGATGTGATCACTGATACTGGATGAACTGTGGAGTTAAAATTAATCAGTACTCTTTGGATCTGAGCTTCAAATCTCAAAGATTGAATGATGATTAGTAAGCCTGCAGGTGCTGTTTCCAGTTTTGGAGAAGATAATTGCTTTGTCTTTGACAGATATCTTACAGATACTGTCTGGGCAAATCTCTCCAGTCTATGTTTGTGGATCTTTATCATTCTTGCTTCTGCTGAATTATTGCCTTATTTGCACAGCTGCAGTTAACTATATAGACAGCCAGTTGGGTTTATTTGTTAGAACACCAGGCTAGAAATCAGGAGACTGTAAATTTTGGTCCTGCTTTAGGCATGAAGCTAGCTGGTGATCTTGGGCCAGTCACTCTCTCTTAGCCCTAGGAAGCATGCATTGGCAAACTGAAAAATCTTGCCAAGAAAAGTGCAGGGCAAAAGTCCAGGCAATCACCAGCAGTCAAAACTGATTTGAAGGCACATGGACATACCCACAATTATTTAACAGGCCATTCAACTACAATTATAGCTTAACTCCAGAAAGCAAAGTAATTATAACACTGGGGAATTTTCTTTTCTCTTTAAAGGCAAATGACCCTGTGACCAACTGGCCCTAAGTAGGCTTTCATAATGGGAGGAAATGTTCAAGGCGGGGTTTTCAGTTAAAGACTGAAGTTTTTGCTGCAGTGCAAGGTCTTTTCCAATCTCTACCAGAGTGCCAATTTGAAATATTTTGTTGCTCAAAATTATTGCCTTTGTGGGATACCTTAATTTATCCAAAGGTATCTTCTTTATTATTTTGTGGTCTATTCTGGTCTGCAGAATAATTTGAATAAGCAACCAAAACTTATGTACAGTCAACCAGAGCAGGTTTAGGGAGAGTATTTCATAACCTCGAAAGGTAATATATGGAGTTGTGAGTTGAAGTCCACATATCTTGGCAACCTTGGCATAGTTACTAAGGTTGTGAAACACTGGTTTAGGTAAAGACCCAGAATTTGCAATCTTCCTAGATCCTGGGATGATATGTAACAGTGATGGAGTTGAGGCATAGTTGCGCCACACAAAGGTTTGTCTTTCTTTCTTTCTAACTTTTGTATTATGGGTGTACTCAGGTCATAATATTTCTAAATTGGGACTACAGTATTCTAGTGTTATTTCTTGGCTGGCTGTCTTTGTTTTCACTAGATTGCCTGAACATAGATAGATTTTAATTATCCTTTTCCTCCAATATTTTCTTTAAGTTTTTTGAATACTGGATCCCAAGATGGAGAAGAGGGAGAAGTATGTGTAGGGAAGAAATCATTCTGAAATGTATATCTGCCAAATAACATATGCGGTATTGTAATCTACTTTCCCCCAGCACATACAGTAGTGGCCAGAATTGTGGAAACCTTTTGGGAAAATTGTACAGTAAAAATGCCACCTTTGGCTAAGTTTCCACCAATTTTTCCTCTACAGTTACCGTATTTTCCGGCGTATAAGACGAAAAATCTTGAAAATCATCTCAAAAGTTGGGGGGTCGTCTTATACGCCCAGTTGTCTTATACACTGGAAAATACGGTATTTCTTTATAACTGTAGCCTTGTTCACTTAATAATACTATTTTACATCACTTTCTGGGCAAACAGTCAACTCTTTGCACCATTACTTTAATTTTATTACATTTTACAAGCTCACTAAATGAAAGAACCCCAAAAAAACCCAACCAACTTGATAGCGATCACATAACACACTGACAAATGTCCTCCTCTCAGCTTCAGTACATGACACCAATAACTGAATCCTACTGTGATCTGATTGGCTCATTGCCAAAGCAAGATGACACCTGATTGGCTCTCTAAACACTCATGATCATTGGCTAAAGTCAGATGATAAAATCAAATAAAATCAAACCTCAAAAATACACTTTTCCCAAAAGGTTTCCACAATTTTGGCTACTACTGTGTATTGCATCTGGAAAATAATGTAACATTTTAATAAGGGGTTTTAAACAGACTTTCCCCTGCTGTGCAACATGGTGACAAAACTAGTGCATGTATTTGCTGAAACTGAGCAGGGGGAAAAACAAGTGCTTCCATAATTTATTTCAGTTGAATTTATTTTAGTTCTGCTGTTTTTCATTGTTGTTTCATATTTTTGTAAAACTGATTTGCCTTAAACCTAAATGGCAAATTGTTGTGTGGTAATTAAGATGCTGACCTAGAAAGCAGGCAAGTCCTCCCTGGGCATGAAAGCCAGTTGGGTGACTTTGGGCCTGTCGTCTTCTCTCAGGCCAAACATCACCCAGGGTTATTGATATAGGGAAGAAAGAAAGCAGAAGTATTAGGTATGTTTGCCATCTTGAGTTATGAATAATAATAATAATAATAATAATAATAATAATAATAATAATAATAATAATAATAATAATAATAATAATAATAATAAGTTGGAAGGGACCTTGGAGGTCATCTAGTCCAACCCCCTGCTCAGGCAGGAAACCCTATATCATTTCAGGCAAATGGCTGTCCAGTCTCTTCTTAAAAACCTCCAGTGTTGGAGCATTCACCACTTCTGGAGGCAGGTTGTTCCACTGGTTAGTTGTTCTAACTGTCAGGAAGTTTCTCCTTAGTTCTAGGTTGCTTCTCTCCTTGACTAGTTTCCATCCGTTGCTTCTTTTCCTGCCTTCAAATGCTTTGGAGAATAGCTTGACTCCCTCTTCTTTGTGGCAGCCCCTGAGATATTGGAACACTGCTATCATGTCACCCCTCACCCTTCTCTTCGTTAAACTACACATACCCAATTCCAGCAACCGTTCCCTATATGTTTTAGCCTCCAGTCCCCCAATCATCTTTGTTGCTCTTCTCTGTACCCTGTACACACAGGATAAAATAATTTCAATTACAGCAGCAACAATAAAAATGAGCAGTTAATAAATGAATGCTTCTGCATTCTGCTATTTCCTTTTCTTCCTCCTGAAGCCCTTCTTTACACAATAGGCTTTCCTTCTCAGATCGTGAAATCTTAGAGAACCCAACAGCCTGTTTATGGTCTCTCAGTTAATGAGTCAGAGCAAGAAGGTACAGCACATTCTGTGAGGGAGATTGTGGCTCTTTCTCTGCTTCTTTTACATTTCTTTGCTTTCATCTGTCTATGAGTATTGCATATTACGTCAGCAGTACAAAGCAGATTATATCAGCTTTGGTAAGATTGTATGACCTCGGATTGCTGTTAACTGACTTCATGCAAGCAAAAGGTTGGTTGTATTTTTTGAAAGGTCATAGTTCTGGAAGATGGATAGGAGCAAGACACAATACTGTATTTTCTAATGCTAGAAGATTTTATTTTCAAGATCAAAATTTTATTTTCTTTTTTGCCAATAGTGTTGGCCCTAAAAGACAAAAACCGGTCAGAGTAAGTGCACAGATGACTTCCAATAAGTAAAAAAGATTCAGGAACAGTGCTAGACAATAAATTCACCTTTTTAAAATAAATTCTCATTCTATTTGATAAAAATAGTGTTATAAAAATGATTTTGAAGGATAAGAGAATGTCAATATTGTTGTGGATAGATTGAGACATTTTTTGCACTGGTTACCGGATGGCCAAGAGTTATGTGTGAATATCTACTTACTGTAAGTCCTCAGGGATCTATAGACTTTGTGCACAACTGGATTTCTTCAGTAGAGTTGCTCATATTATTGCTAAGAGGAACTCCTGCACTTCAGAAACCACATTTCTTTCTTTTCCCTGGACAATTTTTGAAAAACCAACAAGCCGATTTCTATGCTCACCACCTCTTTTGTCTATTGCCAGGTCTAGGTTGCAAGGCAACATGGAACATCTTGTTGACCTATATTGCACTGGCTATTTGCATTAATAAAAAAATCAGATTTTGTCTGTCATCTAAAAACTCTTCTTTGAGATGCATCTGTCACTTTTCTTTTGTTCAGTTGTGTTCAGTTCTCAGAGACTGCCTGGACAAGTCCCTGCAGTTTTCTTGGCAAGGTTTTTCTGAAGTGGTTTGCTATTCCCTCCTTCCTAGGGCCAAGAGCAAGTGACTGGCCCAAGGTTACCCAGCTGGCTTAACCATTACACTAAACTGACTCTCAAGCCACTTTACATAGCTGTAATAAGTATGTACAGTGAAAACATAGGGAGATGGGACATTAAAGAGTAACAAATGTAATCATGGCATAAGCTTTTCATAGTCTGTCATGAACATAAAATGTTATCCAAGGTTGATTATAGGACCAACCTACCATATTTTTCTGCCAATAGCAGAGAAATAAACGATCCATCTATCAAAATCAAAATTATTTGGTACTAGAGGTAAATAATTTCACAACTTATTTTTCTTCATCCCTGGTAGTAGACATATGAGAAATTAAGTGGCTGACCATTTACTGCTCTTCTGTTGTTAGCCAAATTTGCCACTTGAGTCATTTGACTATCTTTGTCTAATGGCACTGCTGCCTCTGTTTGACAGATTTATTTGAACATATATTACGGGCCAAAGAATTAAAAAACTATTATGAAAAGAGAAGCTCAAACTCTGGGAAATGCAAAAGAGAGCAGCAGCCTTTTTCAAGACAAAGAGCAATAAATATATCAGCTCTTCAGGTGAATAAATGGTTCACTCATCTAATTTATTGTTCATATTTTTGTTGCCCATATTGCTTGTTGATAGGTGAGAAAAGCATGCTCTTACCAATAGCTGACAGGAGGCAGAAATAGATCATTCAGCATTGTGCAAATAAGCACATGCCTACTGACTGACTACACTTTTGGATAGATGTGGTCATCTGACATCAATCAAGAAGCACCTGTTTGACAGTGTGGCTGTTGCTATTTGTTGAGACATACAAAATGAGACTAGCCTGATTAAAGATGCTAAGCTTGTCAACTGGAAAGCGGAAGACTGGGTTCAAGACCCAAGAGCCACATGACGGGATGAGCTCTCATTACTTGCCCCAGCCCTTGCCCACTTAGCACTTTGAAAGCATGCACATGCAAGTAGAGAAATAGGTACCACTTCAGTTGGAAGGTAACAGCATTCCATGAATCTCAGCATATAATCATGACTATGGAAAAGTCTTTGGACAGTGCTGGCTCCCTCAGCAAAGAAATGGAGATGAGCACCACCCCGCTAAAGTTGGAAGTGACTGAACAGGGGAAGTCTTTACAAAATGAAACACTTCTTCAAACAGTGCACAGTTAGATTATGGAATTGTGATATAGGATTTAGAGAATTTAGATAGCTTTAAAAGAGCTTTTATTTGATTAGCAGGCCACATGAAATTCAAGAAATAAAAATTAGCATAAGAGGCCCTCTTAAAGGCCCTTCTTTCAAAAGCTATTTATTGGGCAAATGAGAACCAGGCTTCTACTATATTGTTTTTTTTCCTTTTTCTCTATTTCAGTGAGATTATTTATTTGTGAAAACTTGTATTTGTTATGAGATGAGCTCAGCTCCACCCTCTCTTTCATTAGATTACTTTTCTTAAGCATGCCTTTTCTATTTAAATCTGTGACCCCCAACCTTCTGGGCATCAGAAACTGGTTCCGTGGAGAAAGATTATTCCATGGACTGGAGGGGGCGTGGTTTCATGTGCTGCCTGCATCCTGTGGATTGGGCTTTGCCTGTTGTATGGCCTGGTTGCTGGCTTGCCACGGACAGGGGATGGCCTGCCATGGAACAGGGTTGGGGACCCCTGATTTAAATCAATTGCCATTGTGACAGTTCTTATCTGTTTATAGCTTTCCCTCCATTGTCTGAGTGCCCCCTAGGCAGATGAAAAATACATATGAATATGCTTTTAACAAGCTGAGATCCTGCTGTTCTGTTCAGTTTATTTGGATTGTATTGAGGTTGTTAGCCTATCGTTTCACAAGCCACAATGGAAAGTGCATTGCCAGAAAATATTGAGGAAAAGAGGAGGACTTTGTTACAGAGACACAATGGAGAATAGAAACACCACTCAATTTAAGTTCATTCCTTATTGAAAAGGAACAAAAGGTCTGTGGTTCATTTCTCTTACAACATTAGTGTATATGTTATTCATTAGATAA
Source organism: Vipera ursinii (assembly GCF_947247035.1). Lineage (NCBI taxonomy): Eukaryota > Metazoa > Chordata > Lepidosauria > Squamata > Viperidae > Vipera > Vipera ursinii. The sequence goes on from NC_139516.1 coordinate 40,276,318, forward strand.
ACCTTAATGTTTATGTGCCTTATTTTAAGAACTTTTTTGACCAAATAAAACATGCCCAACAGAACAAGTAATGAAAAGGTTGGAGGCAGATAACAACAGAGTGTTGAAGAACACATTGTTCTGAATCCTTAGCACTTTCATGTAGGCGTTGAACAATGCAGAACATTCTCTTGTTATTGCTGTGGGAGCAGAATAATGTACTGCTACAGCATGTTCTGGAAATACTCACCGAGATAGGTGAACCATAAAGATGCACAGACCCTTTACTAGGTATCAAACAGCAAAACAATTTTGTTATAGTATTTTGCCTTCAGTGCTTAACTCAGAATAATTCCTCCCAATGTTTGATTTAATGCAGGTGAACACTGGCTGTTTGAGATCTAATGTCTGCATTAGCCCAATGCAGACGTGTCTGTTGCAGCCGATGTCATTTGGGGAGTGGGGAGAGAGAGGCTTTTCTAGGCTTCAACAGGGCAAATATCCTTCTGACTTCGCCATTGAGTTTCCTTGTGGGACGTTTGCAGGGAGCACTGGAAACCTCTCTCCCTCCTTCTCTCCCTTCCTTCCTGATATGTTTCCCCCCCCACATTTACTTTTTAAAATCCCAACGGACTTTAATGTATCTTCCCCTACAAAGTCCTGGAGACTGCCCCCCTCACTCCCCCCCCTTCTAGAGCTATTGGGCACGTTTTCAGCTGATTTGGATAATGCTTTTCTCAGCTGAGAGTTGATCTTTATCCTTATGTAGATCTTCTAGAATTTGCAGGAGCTTTGCTCACGAGATACAGGTGATTTGTCTAACCACCTGTCTGATACAAATTACTCTGTCCTTGAACTTTCCCTGTCTCATTCCCAATGCTGTACAAGTTATCTTTAATGTTAATGTTCACTTTTCAAGACAGAGAAAAGGAAATACCTTTTAAACATATATACTGACTAACCTTTGTTGCCAAGTTGGAGGCCAAGATAAGAGGTGTTGAAAAACACCTGTGGAGTGGACAGATTGGATAGCTCTTTTTTAAAAATTTATACAGTGTTCCCTGCAGTGCTGAGAACAAGGACAAAACACAAGCCATTCTATTAGACGTTTATATGTGGGATAATGTATTAGTCAATCATTGTATACACTGTAACAACAATTTAGGGTTTTATTTGTACACTATTAAAAATTCACTAGACAGTCTGTGCCCTGTTGGATCATCATTTCATAAATATTTCCTTAGCTAAACAGAGAAACAAACAAACAAATACAAATTAACCATTCTTCCTTTGAACCATCAATCTTTTGCTCCAACAGAAATCTAGTACAGAGAAGGAATGCTGTGTAATGAAGTCCAATTACATACCAAGGGCTGTGTAGACATCCAAAAACACAAACCTCTAGTTCTGTACCTTCAGTTCTTTCTTATTCAAAGCAGTCCTAAACAAACTCAACCTCATTTTACATCTCCAGCAAAACCTACAATTAATCATTTCTTTTTGACACCGACACGCAGTCATTTCCCCAATTTACCTCATACCTCTACGCAAGCTTCCCTATTCCGTTTTCTGCTATCAGGCTGGCCTACAGGCCTTCTTAATCCATGTGATTGCATTACTTTCTTGCTTCTTCTTTCTTCTACAGCTCTTTCCATCTAATCTCTGCTCCTTCCTGTATTCCATTATATTGTGCTGCTACCTCATTCTACTGTATCAAGTCTGTTACAACTAATTATTTTCAAGATCACTCCTGCCCTCACGGCTACCTCCCAATTATCCCTTGTTCAAAGCAGGCAATTTGTATCTGTCCTTTTTTTCTGTCAAGTATCTGGAGGATACTTCTGCCAACCTAGCAGTTCGAAAGCACGTAAAAATGCAAGTAGAAAAATAGGGACCACTACGGTGGGAAGGTAACAGCGTTCCGTGCGCCTTTGGCGTCTAGTCATGCCGGCCACATGACCACGGAGACGTCCTCGGACAAGTGCTGGCTCTTCGGCTTTGAAACGGAGATGAGCACCAGCCCCTAGAGTTGGAAATGACTAGCACATATGTGCGGGGGAACCTTTACCTTTTTATCTGGAGGAATGCTTGGAAGTGGAGTGCTCATTTATTCTTCCTAGAAACATCTCTTGCCCTTGGGACCCTCAGATGCATTTCTTGTATGTGGCTGGATCTTTATTTTGAAAGGTTACTGGGCATCTGGGGATAAAAATGGAAGATACTGGCCGACCTTTTATACAGGTGTGTGAAATTTATATACCTTTTCAGATAAATAGTAGGTAAGCTCTCTTTAAGAAAGTTATTCTGTCCTTACTAAAACTCACTGAGGAAATCACCCCATGGTTTGACAGTGAAAAATATTCTTTAGCAAGTGAAAAGTAAAACATTATCAAGAGTTCATACCATTTATAAAGTAGATTACTGGAAATGATTCCCTTACACTTAGCCTAGTGAGTAATGCTCCATTCTAGAATTTGTTCACTGCAGAGAAAGCACATGTTTCTGAGGAAGTGAGAGCTTTGCTGTGTGTATGTTTTTTTGTTGTTACATAGGGTTTGAATGACTCATTCAGAATTTAGCAAGAATGGCAACAATTGGTTGAAATGGTTTTCAGTGGAAGATTGGTCTTATCAAGTTCCCATCGTAAGACTAATTCATGCAGAAAACAGTGTTCTTTCTTCCCTATTCAAAGAAATTTCCATGTGATTCATAGAGAGAAAGAGATGTACGCCTGCATGTAAGGGCCAATAATCTATAAATGCTTGCCATTTTCTGACAAAGCACATTCCATGTTGGTAATATGTTTTAATTCAGAATTCAGTATCAGATCATCACAGTTAATTTAGCTAGTTATACTTCCTCATTTTAAATACCGGTATATTTTTTATTAAGAACTACATAAGAAAAATTAAAAACCATGGAAACATGAGGGATTAGATGAAAGAAAAAGAATTGAAAAGATAAAAGAAAAAGTTAGAAAGTCAAGGAAAAAGGAAAAAAGAAAAATCTAAAAAAGTGACTTTCGATCTTCTTTACATCATTTACAGACATGATTATTACTATTTCCACCTTCCCAAATTACATATCATGGTTCCCATCTTCCCATAATCAGTAAATCCCAAACCATCCATTCATTTTTGTCCATTTTCAGTAAAAACTCCACAAAATGTTTTGTCTTTTATAAAACTATTTTTCTTTCCCTAAGGAAGTAGATGCTATTTAATTAATTCAAAGGAACTCAGAACAAACAAAGCCCAAAAAAATCTCATTGGTTCACTTATCTGTTTAAAAACTTTTATACCAAAGCTCTTGATATGCTTTAAAAATAATACATTTTTAAATCTTGCAATTCCTTTTCCTTATCTGTTAATCATGCCACAGGCTATGAGAACATTCTCTTGGTGGTCCAGTTTAAGTTCTGTTCTGAACATCTGTTTTAGCTGTTAAATAATTATAATCCAAAGTGATTTAGAAAGTTTCGTTGGACCTAGTACCCATTAAAGGCTCTGCTAAGGCTGCAAACCTCATCTTCCTTCCTTGGTTCCTAGTTTTCTACTCATGCGGTGTCTGCCAAGTCCCTCCAGGTCCTGCAGGCTTTACTAGGAGCTGCCAGGAGGCCACATGAGACGGCTTGGGTTGGCCACATGTGTGTCGAGCCCTGTGGGCCCGACACTCCATGGGGGAAGCAGCCTCGCGTACCGGTCTCGTGTCGTCTTCTCGTCATCCCCGTCTGGGCCCTACTGTTGCCAGCGTGTCTGGCCATCCGCCTCCATCATCCGTCCTCCGAACACATCTGGGGCTTTCGGCCGGCCTCCAAGAACTTCTGGAACAGTGTGGGACCGAATGTCCTGGGGACTGCAGAGGGTGGTTTGGGGTGCGGGTCCCCTGATGTGGCCGGTTACGGTGGGGATGGGTGCCTGGGGATGAGGGTAGGGGTTGTCTGGCGTACTTACCTGGTTGAGGGCAGTATACTGAATGGGGGGTGGTGGGTTGACACACGCACGGGGGGACGGGAGCCTGAAGAAGAAGCAAAAGGACTTGTAGGGGGGGAGGAGGGCTTATATGGGTGTGCCGGCGGATGTCGGTCTGTAGCCTGAGGGCGGAGCCCATGTACTCAACGGCTATATAAGCGTTGGGAGCAATGTGCTACCAACGCTGACTTTGTTTTCCACTGGAGTTTAATAAAGCGACCTTTGTTTCGTCACCCGTTCCTACTGGAGTTGTGTGTGTACTTCTGCCTGAGGACATGGTCTTGATAATGTGACTCATTGATTGTGTGTACAAGTGTGTATTGCAGCTTTCAATACCAAAGTGGTTTGGATGGTTGAAGACTCACAAAGAAGGCTTCTTGCTTCCATTCTTGGTTTTCCTTTAGTATATTACATTAACCCAGTAATTGTGGTTATAAATAATAGTTTATTGGATTTTTGTAGAAACCAAGCTAGCTGAGATGTATTTTATTAGCAATTTGCAAACCGAATCAGACAATAATAATGCTATTGGCTGTAAGTTAAGGGATGATTTATCATTGTATAGATTTTTCCTGTTAACTCTTATAATACAGTGGATTTACTTGAATGCAGAAAGAAAAAACAATACCAAAGATGTGTGGTATTTCAGGACAATGTTCACTAGAAAAAAAACAGTGTTCTTCATGCTGCATTACTGAGTTGTTGCAATTCTACATTTCTTCATTTTAAAGTCAGTTGCACTGGTAATCCATAAGACTAAAATTCTAATTCTATGTACATTGTCTTGAAAGTGAGTTCCACTGACGTCAGAACTTGCGTGTAAGTAAACATCATAGGATCATGCTGTTACTGAGGATTGAGCATAGGACTATAAGCTTAGATAACCAGTTCTTTAAGGTTTTAACATTACAATTCTGTATTCACATCACCTTGCCTGAAGTAATAACATTACGCCTTTCAGATATGTTGGACTTCAGTCTGTAGACACAAAAGACAACAAGTTGGGAAAATTTTGTAAAGATTATGATGACCCACTTTCAAAACATTTCATGGAGTATATTTGCATTTATCACTGCAAATATATTGTCTGGAAAATAATAATGCTTCTTCATATTTCTAGTTGATTTACATGTTCCTGTGAGTCATAACCTATCAAACCAAGCCATTTTTTATAGTTTAGGGAACTCACATATAATGTAATACATATATCACATATAATGTAATATAACTCCTTTATATATCCTACATGCTTCTGTTTAGCAGAAGGTCCTATCTGGTTATTTATTATGACTGTCTGAAATCTATGTCACCCATTGCTGAAAGCAAACTTCCAAAGAGCATTTACCTTTCCCCTACTCCTGGATGAGGATAAATTGCACATGTTTTTATCAACTACCTTTGTAAAGAAAGTTAGCTTGTGGTGAAGAAAGTGTCCCTACTTAATGTTTATAGCTGCAACAGGGCCTGCAGCAACTCATGTCTGCAGGCACAGATTTGCTGTTTCATTAAGGATTTCATGCTATAAAGTTTTATGACGCAGCCGAGTTTCTTATTGATCTCTACTGTTTGTAAATATTCTGTGAACTGAAGCAAAGTCCTAGTGACTTGGGGCATCCAGATTAAGTTATCAACAATCATAAAGGGTCATCAACAGGCCTAGAAGGCATGTTATTTTTGTATCTGCACCTGTCATTGTAACATGGTACTCAGTTGTCATCCACAACATTGAATTCTTACAGTGAAGTATTCAGGGAGTAGCTAATGCTTAAGTGAACCTCCTCCAGTTTGGGTTCCCTCAAGTTATCTTCCCTGCACAATAGAGAATTGTGGGAGTTGAAATCCACACATTTGAGGGGAATCCATCTTGGCAAAATCTAGGTTAGGCAGAGCCGCAGGGAAGGTGTATGCAAACTATACAGTTGTAGGAATCAATTTTTGGGGATCTCAGTTTTTCCAGTCTTAAATTTGGTGCATTGGATTGCCAGCAGTTTGTTTGGCTCATATTCATAAATTGGCTAGAAATGAAGCAGGCTTAAGAAATCCCTTTCTGGATTTCAACTCCTTTTCCCACTTCTGTGACATGCTTATCATAGCCCTTGATTAATCAATCTGCCTTCTTCCTACCATCTCCACCATCTATCACTTTTCTTTCCATGGCCAGCTCTTTGAAGGTACATGGTTTTCATGCATAATTTTTTTTTTACTTTGAATGAACCTTGTACATGATAGGCAGCTCAGAAGCTAAACTAAAATAGTCGTGGAAAACAACAAATAGGTGGACAGAACTTCCTGATCAATACAAGGTTGAAAACACTATTTTTGATAAATAGCAAGAAAAGACATGTGTAAGTACCTTGCCAGGTGGCAAGATCTGCAGAGAGAATAATACCATGATTTTTTGCCTTCAAGAAACAGTTGTTGGCCTATATTTACAATGGAAATATCTTGTCTTACATACTGTATTGTGCATTGCAAAAATATATTGTAATAGATTTTCTTTAAATGAAAACCACAAATATATCCACAAACAATCAAAAATAAACATCATGGGAGTGTGGAAAGATAGCAATAAATATGTGCATGAAAATCTGTATAAACTATAATTTTGGACTTCAATTACTTAAGCATTTGGGTGGATAAGATGCTACTCCATTTGATGTCAGGACTGTGCAAAGCTTTTGAAAGAGATGCTTCACAATACATGTGGCAGCACACAGAAAGCACTTGTTTTCAAGTTGTTGAAACAGCAATATTTGCAGGCTTTGAATGGCTGTTTATCAAATGCTTCTGCATGTACAATTAACTAGGACCAATTTCTGGAGCAACAACAAGAACCTGGGAAAAAGTGGTTACTCTTTTCTTGATTTAGAAAGATACGTTTTGTATAGCCACCAACACATAGTAAAGCAACTATTTTCAAGAGTTTTCATAGCCCTATCTTACATTTTCATGATGGATAAGATTTAGTGTGTGCAGGGGGCAGGGGGAACAAAGTGAAAGGTATGTGTGTGAAAACATGTGGTGATATGGCTAGGCAAACCTTGTCTGACCTGGAAAGCTAAACCATCTGAAGTGGTCCAGGCCAGAAGGTTAGACTGGGAATTCAAGAACATCCTGAGAGAAAGTAGTGGCAAACCAGTTTCACATCATATAAAAAATATTGCATGTTTATACCAATGTCACTATAACAATTACCTGAGCAAAAGCAAAATTCGAATGCTGTAACTTTTATCTGGGTGAGAAGGCTAGTAGGTTTGTCCAAATGCTATACGTGGAAAGATGCAATATCAACATCCTGATTGATCCCCAAATCCATTGCTTCATCCAGTTGATTTCTAAGAGAACGATGTTTCAATTATAATGGTTCTGTATGGTGAAAATCCAGTTCTTTCCTCTGTCCTCAGTCTATCAGTTTGTTATCTTTTCCTAAGGCATCTCCTCAGTTAAATCATTCCTGTCTAAGGAAGGGTGAAAGATGTAGGAAGAGGAGAATCGTGCTTTATTTCAGAGTTTTTTGGACATTGTTATGGACAACCATTAATAGCAATAAATCTACATTTTTCCTAAGTAAGTCATATTTATTTACTTACTTGATGGATGTAAAACACCACCAATGTCAACATACACTGTAATACTACATATGGTACTGGCAGTTCTGCAGCTTAAAGCTCTGGTCAAGTATGATTCAAGCAATATAAATGGACAGAAAATTTATTAAAAGAAATCTCAGTTATGTATCATCCTGAAAAGTGTACTCGTCCCAGCTTCTGCCAACCTAGCAGTTTGAAAGCACGTAAAAATGCAAGTAGAAAAATAGGGACCATTATGGTGGGAAGGTAACAGCGTTCCGTGTGCCTTTGGCGTCTAGTCATGCCGGCCACATGACCATGGAGACGTCCTCGGACAAGCGTTGGCTCTTTGGCTTTGAAACAGAGATGAGCACCGGCCCCTAGAGTTGGAAACGACTAGCACACATGTGCGGGGGAACCTTCACCTTTATGTTTTATCATCACCATATTGGCCTTGCTGCGTCCTATTTTTTCATTGTTCATCTTATGGAATGCATATCAGTTTAGACTCCTTAAACAAGTACTTAGTATAAAATTCTTCCTTAGGTAAATGGGGAAACGGAGCTGCCTTGCAGATCTGAATTTACATATAGGTTAAGTGAAGAAGGGTATCGTCTCCTATGTATCTGATCCAGATAGATAGTTCTATGTAGTGGTGCAGCTATTATTCTAAAAGCAAATGAATAAAACTGGTTTTAATTTAATTTAAATCAGTGTTGGCATGTATTTAAGATTTTAGGAAAAGCCCAATTGCAACATTTTCTGCTGCTAGGCTTCAAAATACTTCCATAATGGAGTTTCAAAAGTAATTGATGCTATGCTTCCCAATGTTACTAGAATTTGCATCAGCTATGCAGAACAGCTTTGCTTTCTGCCAGACAGACAGCAATGCTTCCCAAATATTGCACAGTGTTATTTTTACCCTTGTACTGACAAGACAGAAGAGACCATTGCCACATCGCCTGGTTCCACATGGTTTCAGTACGGGCAAAGGCCATCAGCATGCGGACTTTGGTTTTTAGAGTGAGTGGTCTGATGATTGTTGGCATGGATTTGAGATTACATAATAAAGGCGGCAGAATATTGATCCAATTTCCCTCTCAGTCAAATCTTTCATTACATTTCTCAAATTACACTCATTAAAACTTTTCCCGCCACCAAATTCAGAGAAATCCAGCATTTGCTATTTAAACTAATTTAAAAAATGAGGAAAGAATAAGTAAATCTTCATCACTCAAATGGCAACAGAATAATTTGTTGTTGTTGTAGTAGTAGTAGTAAATGCTAATTTTTAGTGGAATTGGGAGGGGAAAACAACAAATTATTATTATTATTATTATTATTATTATTATTATTATTATTATTATTATTATTATTATTGTTATATTGCCATTTGGGTGATGGAGATTTACTTATTCTTTCTTCATTTTTTAAATTAGTTTAAATAGCAAATACTGGATTTCTCTGAATCTGGTGGTGGGAAAAGTTTTAATGAGTGTAATTTGAGAAATTTAATGAAAGATTTGACTGAAAGGGAAACTATGCCATCCTCTTGATGTTAGAAGCCACCACTTTTAAAAAATGCTCAGGAATGGAAAATGGGGGAAAACATGGGTTTCCCTTAATTCCCCCCTTTTTTCCCTAAGTTTCATATCTTTAGATAAGAGGCAATATGGATAAGAATGATGGAGACCACTTCCAAATTTTATGAATATGTGAAGGTTGGTGCACATGAGCCTATCCTGTTCCCTATGTGCTTGACAATGAATCTAGAAGTGGTTAAAAAGAAAATACAGATTGGGAATGGAATAAAAACATACTGCAATTGAGTAAATTAAAAACACAGAACATAGCATAGGACAGAGCCTTGGTGGAGCAGTGGGCTAATGCCTCCTTAAGTAACACCAGCTGCCTGCAATTAGTGCAGGTTCGCATCCCACCAGGCTCAAGGTTGACTCAGCCTTCCATCCTTCCGAGGTAGGTAAAATGAGGACCCAGATTGTTGGGAGCAATAAGCTGACTTTGTAATAATGCTGCTTGGGGGTGTGTGTGAAAGCCCTAATAAGCAGGCATATACATAGAATGAAGGCTACTGCTAAGCTTGTAAGCTGCCCTGAGTCTTCGGAGAAGGGCGGGATATAAATGGAATTAAAATAAAAAATAAAAAAGTGTAAATATTAAAAAGTGTAATTTGATAGAATTCAATATTTCTTCTAAGTGTGTGCTCCCCAAATTAGAAATTTATTCATTTTATGCTGGAATATTAATGAGGTTTCTCCCCCCCTCATCCTCTTGCAGGAAACATTTCAGCAGACACAGCAAGCAAGAGAGTGGGTAGATCAAACTTCCTCAAGATGATGCCATGCTTATATCCTTGGATTACAGTTTCAGCCCATCAATCATCTCTAACTATAAGCCATAGCAAATGTAGTAATTACATTATATCTGGAAGGTACCAGATTCGAGAAGTTCCCATTAGATATTGGCTGCTTTTGCGTTTCCATTGATCTCTGTAGTTCATAGCAGAACTGTAAGCAGAAGTTAATAAAGCTTAACTGTAAAATCTGTCTGTTGAAGTACTGCAGAGTTCAGTTCTCAAAATATATGAAACAAGAAAGTAGAAAAGAAGGAAACCATTGTGCTCCTTTCAGCAGATTTAGGAGAGGAGCTTCAGGGATTAGGAAGAACAGTTCCTTTACTGGCTTTTTTACATTAACATTTTGCCTTTCATTTTTGGAAGGGTGAATCAACATATCATGCAATGCAGCAAAAAAGGTGCGCAGTCAAAAGATCTATGAGGTACAAAAAAGGAGATGTCATATAACTTACATAATGCTCCTTTTATATCAGGATTCACTGCTTTTAGGAGTTGTAGGACTCACAAGAAGCCTTCTTTCTGGCAAGGAAGAAGTGATAAAACAAGGTCATGAACTCAGTCTCTGAATTGATATGCCAAATGTGGAATTCATGGATGTGGAACTTTACCAATGTCTAATCTCATTACCAGCAACACAAAACTAGAAGATAGGAGACTGAAGAAAATGTAGCTTGATGGCTTTTGCACAGTGAGGCCTTGCATTGTATTTAGTGACTCCACATGAAACATGGTGTCAGAAGCATCTGAATCTCCATACGTTTGATGCATGCCAGTCCAGCACTTGCGGCCCTGTCCTGGAAGCCAAGCATTTGAAGCCAGGAAACCAGCATCATGGCAGCTGTTAACAACATTCCACCGCCTGAGGCAATGAGGGTGAATGGAAATTGCAACTTCAAAGCAGAGTTTGAGGATTATTCCCTAGCCACAGGTTTAGATGACAACTGGCAGCAGTGCAGGCAGCCACACTGAGATGGCTGATGGGCAGCGAATGCCTCCATGTTTACAAGGATAATTTAACCCTTACAGAGGAGCAAAAGAGTGATACTAAAGCCATCCTAGTTTCCTTAGAAGTCTTTTTTCAGACCCTCTAAAAATGTCATATATGAAAGGTATGTATTTGGCAGCTGTAAGCAAGAAGGTGAAGCAATAGACAGTTTTGTCACACGGCTAAGAGAAAAAGCTGCAAGCTGTGATTATGACTCTCTGAGAGATGAACTTATTTGTGATAAAATAATTCTGGGTATCACTAGTGAAAGTACACGCCACCACCTTTTGAGAGAATATGATTTAAGCTTACAAGCTACAATTGAGATATGTTGTACCACAGAACTTACAGACAAAGGGTTGAGAGCCTTGGAGCAGGATAAACAGATTGGCAGTGTCAATGCAGCCTACAAACAACAGCTAAGCATGAAGAACCACCAGCACAAACATCAGCACAAAATTCATCTATGCAACTCACGTGAAGGCAACCCAGTATCATGCAAGTACTGTGGCAGTGTGCATGTATGAGAGAAAGAGCAGTGTCCTGCATATAGGAAAACCTGCAGAGCATGTGGGAGACCAAATCATTTTGCATGAGTTTGTCTCTCAAGTAAAATGGAAATGAGGAAGCTGCACACAATTGAGCAAATGTCAGATCCTAAGGATGCACACTTGTTTACCACCAATGTGGTTTACACAAAAGAATGCATTGGTGTTGTAAACTCCAAGGGCAAAAAATGGTTTGTAAATCTCAGTTTAAACAATATAATCCAACCCTGTCAGCTGGACTCAGGTGCAACATGTCATGTCATGAGTTTAAAGAACAAAATGAAACTGGCACCTGAGATACCTCTTCAGCCTAGTAGCACCAAACTGAAGTTATATTCAGGAGAAGTAATGGAATCATTGGGACTTTTCCAAACAGAATGAGGCATACATGGGGGTATCCACATACTTAAATCTGAGATTGTGGAAGGCGATCAGAAACCGCTATTGTCTGGATCAACATGTGAGCGTCTGGGTTTGATGCAATTCACCATTCCGGCTGAGTTACACAATGTCAAGTTTTACCCCTCAAAATCGTTGGCGAGGCCACTGACAAAACAGCAAATCCTCCTAGTCTACAATGAGGTGTTTGAGGGCCCCATAGTATTTGTTGCAGGAGAGGTTCACTTTGAACTTGATCCTGCCATTTCACCAGTACAATGTGGCCCACGCAATGTGTCAATAGCCATTAAGCTGCTGGTCAAAGCGCAACTTTGACAAGTATGAAGCTGAAGGACATATTACTTCAGTATCTGAACCTAGCAATTGATAAGCAACATTACTGTTATTAGGAAGCCTGAGAAGATCAGAATCTGCATTGATCCTAAGTTTCTGAATATGGCCCTGAAACGGTCACACTATCTAATGCCAACACTTGATGACATTTTGTACAAACTACCCAAAGCACAAGTTTTTACACTTGTTGACGCTAGAAATGCCTTTTTACAGTGCAGACTGGATGAAAAGAGTAGCTACATGACCACATTCTGGACTCCTTGGGGCAGAAAGTGATGGTTCAAACTACCCTTTGGAATCTCTGTAGCACCAGAGGTGTATCAATGAAAGCAGCATGAATTTTTGAGTGGACTCCGTGGAATTGAGCCAATAGCTGATGACATTCTCATAGTTGGCTGTGGTGATACAGAACAATGCTACATATAAGGTAAACATAACACCCAAAACAATCACTATGTAAGACAGTGCTTGATCCTGCTACTTGTCTGAGTAGAGATCATATACTGTAAGCCCTGTCTGTGTTTTGATTTGTTGGTGCCATTTACACCAAACAATTAGTTATTCTAATTTTTGCTGGGTGTCAGCATTTTTGAGCCCCACAGGGCAAATTGTATGGAAAAAGATCTGATCTACAACAGTTATTTCAATTTTCTAATGTTAAAAAATCCAGATATACCTGCAAATTTTGGGGTGGGGTGGAGGAGAGATGTCTTACAATTATAAATACTGGAAGGTATTCCTCTCATTATAGGGATGCAGTGGCTCAGTGGGTTAGGATGCTGAGCTTGTCGATCAGAAGGTTGGCAGTTTGGTGGGTTGAATCCCGAGTGCCGCATAACAGAGTGAGTGCCTGTTACTCGTCCCAGCTTCTGCCAACCTAGCAGTTCGAAAGCACGTAAAAATGCAAGTAGAAAAATAGGGACCACTATGGTGGGAAGGTACTAGTAATGGTGTTTAAAGCCCTACATGGCAGGGGTCCGGAGTACCTCAGGGAACACCTGCTGCCGGCATCAATCTCCCTGCACCCTGTGCGTTCCCACAGAGAGGGTCTCCTCAGGGTGCCACCGATCAGAGAATGTCGATTGGTGGCCCCCAGCGGGAGATCCTTCTCTGTGGACGCTCCGGAACTATGGAATCAGTTACCAGTAGAGCTCCGGATGGCGCCTGATCTTTGCTCCTTTCGTCCCGATCTGAAGACGTTTTTGTTTGTACAAGCCGGCCTAGCCTGATGGGGGATTGGTGTGGTTTTTTATTCTTGTATTCTTAATATTGTATTTTTGGGGTTTTATAATTGTAACATATCAATTGTTTTAAAATTGGGCAATTATTTAATTCCTTTTTAATATTTGTAACTTTGTATTTTATTCTTGCCCTGTGAACCGCCCTGAGTCCTTAGGGAGAAGGGCGGTATAGAAATATTATTAAATAAATAAATAAATAAATAAATAAACAGCGTTCTGTGCACCTTTGGCGTCTAGTCATGCCGGCCACATGACCACGGAGACGTCCTCAGACAAGTGCTGGCTCTTCGGCTTTGAAACGGAGATGAGCACTGGCCCCTAGAGTTGGAAACGACTAGCACACGTGCGGGGGGAACCTTTACCTTTACCTTTATTCCTCTCATTGGAGACATAGCCTGCCTTCTGCTACAGACAGAGCTAATCAGTGGTTACCCCTTGTAATTCAGTAGCCCTAAGTATATGACCTATCATGCAGACATTGGTACTGTTTAAAGTCATTGTCTACATATTTCTTTAAAAACTTACAGACTGAAACAGAGAGCCAACTTTAGTGATTAAGGCACCAAAGAAAATTGCAGGCAACTTTGCAGGGAGTCTCTAGGAATTGTACTAACATAAATGCACAACATAATAATGGACTAGAACAGGGGTGTCAAACTCACCATGTCATGTGACATGTCACAACATATTGCAACTTTTTTTCTATTGTAATGGGGGGGGGCTGGTTTCGCCATGACACATCCTGCCTGTGGGTCGGCAGTTTGACACCCCTGCCTTAAACTCTCTTTTGCATTATGAAAGAAGCTGAAATATATATTTTTATGCATTCTTCTAAGAGCTTTATTTCCTTTCTATTGTCCAGCCTTGGATCATTTTTACATTTGGGCATTTTTTTCATTAAAAAAATGCTGTCAAGGCAGAAGATGCTTGAATTCAAATAGCTATATGCAGCTGTCAAACTGAATATTAGTCAATAATTTCAAACAGGAAACAGTTCTGTTTGCTAAGTTAAAAAAAACCAACCCACCATAATGATGAGCTCAGAATACTCCTCACTTCTGGTCTGACTTAAGCAATGCAATAATCACCCTCAAGAGTAGACTCATATTTCTACACCTTGGCCGGCTGACCTGCAATAGGCCAGACTGAGGTCAGCTGTCTGGTAAAGAGGATTACATTTTTCAATACAGATAAGATACAACAGCAAGAATGATATTAGGAAGCTAAGAATGCACAGTAATGTTGTATGCCAGAAGTGCTAAGGGCCCTACAATGCATAGTGTGACAATGCAAAACGAGTAGACCAGAATTTATATGGTAATTTTTGTCCTAGCATTTACAAGATTGGGGCTAGTTTAAGAGCAAAAATACTTTTAGAATGTAAGCACCCAATACAAACTGATAATTCACAAATGATGAAATAGGCATAGTAAAAGAAGATTGGGGACTGAGGTTGCCCTTTCCTGACAGCATTGGGATCCTATATACTTGTATGTGTGTGTGTGTGAGAGAGAGAGAGAGAGAGAGAGAGAGAGAGAGAGAGAGAGAGAGAGAGAGAGAGAGAGAGAGAGAGATCATAATAAAAGAATTGGGGACTGAGGTTGCCCTTTCCTGACAGTAAAATGATTACCGTAATTAGTGGAACAGCTTGCCTTCAAACGTTGTGGTGTTCCATCACTGGAGGTTTTTATATTCTGTTATAAATAAAAATAATTACGTATGTACAGTTAATACTATAGATATTCATACAGTTAATAATCTTCTAATACATTAAAAATAACCATTTGGTGGCAACTTAAGACTTTTTTCTGTTGCACGTAGCCCTGAACCTCAGTGCTCCTAAAGTAGTTTGTAGTATTGGCACTCTTGGCATTTCTTATTTGCTAGCTGGACATTATAACACTTTAGCTCAAGTGGGCTCAAAGTGGTGATAGACTGGTTTTTAGCCGATTCATATAGATGCATGAGATGGTAGAATGAATGAGAGATGTTCAGCGATCAATCACAGGTATAGTTCTATATTTAAATGGTCTGTCTAGTTGTTTCCTTCCTATAGTATCCTGTATGACAATTTAGAAAGAGAAAAAGAAAATGTTTTTGCTACTGGTATTTGACTAGACTATTTGGATTTATTCTTTTGTGGAATTATTTTTTAATGTAATGCTTTTTTGGGATGTTGTCCTCACCATTTTGTCTTTTGCTAGTTCTGCTAATCTTCTTTCGGCATGCTGAGAGCTGTAGTCTCCAAGGTGATTCGTTGAG
This sequence comes from Vipera ursinii, assembly GCF_947247035.1. Lineage (NCBI taxonomy): Eukaryota > Metazoa > Chordata > Lepidosauria > Squamata > Viperidae > Vipera > Vipera ursinii. The sequence goes on from NC_139516.1 coordinate 40,291,982, forward strand.
CTAAGATTCCACAGAGAAAAAGTTGGCATCAACGTATGAGTAATTGGAGTCTGAGCAAGCAGTATAAAAGCAGGCACACCCAGGATCTCTACCCATTTATCAAGCATTCTTGACACACCCAAGAAGGAGAAAATCCCCAAATAATCCTTCAGATTTTATATGCCTAAGGACACAAACTGATTTTTTGATTTTTTTTCTTCTTTTTCAAATATCTAAGATATATATCTTGTTTTTCATTTTAAGAGTTAAAATCTTAACAAATTGGTAGCTGGTTCACATATATATGTACTAAACTATTGTTTGTTTAACCAAAGATTCATGCAACATGATGAACCAAAAATCAAACAAATAACATTGGGACTCTTAGTGTGTTTTGTGAATCCAATTGTTCTAGTTCTATAATCAGCAGCATAGTAGGAGTTTCAAGGCAAGCAAGAAAATGCTCATGGCATTGCCATTGGTGCCTCACTTCTGGGAATCTAAACTACATTCCATCACAAACCACATCCCTTTTGGACTCACCATTTTGAAGCTAATGCTCATTATGATGTTCATAATAAAGGTAAAGGTTCCCCCGCACATGGGTGCTAGTCGTTTCCAACTCTAGGGGCCGGTGCTCATCTCCGTTTCAAAGCCGAAGAGCCAGCGCTTGTCCGAGGACGTCTCCGTGGTCATGTGGCCGGCATGACTAGACACCAAAGGCGCACGGAACGCTGTTACCTTCCCACCAGAGTGGTTCCTATTTTTCTACTTGCATTTTTACGTGCTTTCGAACTGCTAGGTTGGCAGAAGCTGGGACGAGAAACAGGCGCTCACTCTGTTACGCGGCACTCGGGATTCGACCCGCCAAACTGCCGACCTTCTGATCGACAAGCTCAGCGTCCTAACCCACTGAGCCACCGCGTCCCTCTGATGTTCATAATAGACATTAGCTAATTAGTCCAGTTCTGCAACTTGATGCTCTTAAAAATTGTTGATTTCTACTTCCCTAATTGATTGCTATTTGGACCAATTCCCATAAAACTCCATGCTGGTTAATGAATGTGGAAGTTAGTTCAAGTTCAGCTGGAAGACATCAAGTTGATTAAAGCTTGTTATTTTTATTTTCTGGAAATAGTGTGCTCATCTATGCAGTAATTTCTCTTATCAATAGTGATATCTGTAAAAGCCATACATATGCAAACCTCAGTGTGGGAGGTATTGTTTATCCTTATACCTATACGTGTATCTATAGGTATATCTAGTTCCTGTCCTAAAGGATGTGTGTTATTAAGCTATATAATATGCATGAAGTAGCAGTGTAATTGTTGTGTGTTACCCTCCACCCATTTTATTTGATCATATCTGTAGTTCTTTTCCTTGAACACTGGTTATACTGTATGAATTGGAATTCTACCAATACTGTATATACATTTACTGTGTATATATGTTTTTATTCCTGGGTATCTGAAAGGTGTCCAGCTTATGAATTGCTTTCCTTGAGTATATCCCTGTATGAAAAGATCCCGTTCTGTTTTGCCATTTCTTTCTGCTTCCCTTGCTTACCCATTTCACTCAGTGAAAAGATTTGTTTTGGCCAATGGCTTTCTCTGCTGTATGCAGTGAAACAAAATCCAAACTTCTCTCATGGAGTGTTTGCAAATTGATAGAAATGTGTATTCTTGAATGTATAATGACAAATATCTCTTCTTTTACTTGCAGTGAGCTAACACAAATTCATAGTCTAGGCTCTATAATGAATTTTACAGTAGATGGGTGTGTCTGTCTGAAAAGGTCCTTGAATCACTCCTTATATCATTATTACTACACCCACAGGAATTTACATCCGCAGGTAAGATGTGTTTAAAACGGAGAGTGAAAGACTACAGTTAAAGAAGCCAGGCAAGGGATTCCAGTTGACCCCTGCACAAAAGAGAAGGAAAAAGACACAAAGTGCAGGTATGTTTTATGTAGTAGTAAATCATTTATCTTAAAAGACATGCAGCTTTTGGGAAAGATAAAGGAGATATTGTTACCCAGAGTGAAACAGATATTTTTTAAAAGCACTAAAAAGTAGGGATTAAAGTACATGCTCCAGGTAAAGTTTTTAAAAGCTCCCTGCTCGCTTTAGAAAATTACATTTCAGTGTGATGTGCATGATCTTGTTCTTATACCTGGTGCTTCAAAGGTAGAAAGAGTAATCAGATTTCTCAAAGTCAGATAGAGGTTTAGTCCACTTTGCTCATTGGAAAGAATAGGTTAAATCTTGGTTAGTGCTTAGTGCTTTGCAGTTGATTAATGCTTTGAAAATGGCGAATACTTTGAAAGAAAGTGCTATGTTTGTAAGATTCCCCCCCCCACCCGCTCCCTGAGAGATTTGAAATAAATGTGCAAAAGGTTAACGGAGAAAAAAATGGTAAGAGATAGAGGACATAAATGAAAATAATGTTCTGGCATTGTTTTTTTCTCTTTGACCAGGAAGACTGAAAGGTTATTAATTTTTATTTTTTATGCTTTTGTGGTAGTGTTGATTCCTGGCAACTGCCTGGACTAGACTGTGTGTATTTCTGGCATGGTTTTGCATGGGATACACATAAAAATAACACCCAGTATAGCATGTGATTTTTTACTGGGCCATGGATCAGTCAAGCACTAGTTTACATCAAAATGCAATGGATTATAAGACATTTATGCCTAGTTGTATACTTATCTTTCTCTTGATATCTGTGCTATTAGCAAAAAATCATTCCAGGGTTGATGAAAGTTTTCAGTGTCACTGTTAAACCAATGATATTTGGGTCTATTATTCTTGATGAGAATTCATGGCTAACCATGATAGAATGCCTCAGGACAGTAGTGTTTCATCTTCTCTTTTTCATCACTTCAAGAAAATGAACAAGACAGAGTATATTGTGTCTCCACCTGCTTATTTTTCCCATTTTTATTTCTTCCCATTTATTTCTAACAGGGCTCCCAGATTGTTCTTCTGCTTACACTCTTGGGAGTCTTCACCAATGATCAGCTGTCTTTGCATTTGTTTATTGATCTTATAATGAATCATATAACTGTTCATAGAACCTGGAAAGCAGGATTGATAGTGGTGACCATGGCTTTATTGTGTATGCTTGTTTTTTTCATGCTTAGATTTTGTAGTAGTCTCTTGGCAGTTCATCTCTATTGCTGTGGTTGCTGAATGCTCAACCTGAAAGTCACCTGATCCCAGATTGTGGGAGGTGGGGAAACCCGACTGTCAGAACTTTGAATCCGGGTTGTAAGTCCCTTTTCTTGGGTTTGTTGTAACTTCGGCCAGTCGTAAGTTGAGGTCTACCAATATTCTCTTTCATCGACACTTCTTCTTACTTCTTAGGACTGTTTTGCAATTATATAACAACAACATTGCAAAGCAATGTTAAAGAAGGGTTAATAATTTGCCATATCCATGTTATCATCTTTGTCATTGAATATATGTTTTATGTTCATTTAAGGTAACTCTTGAATGTTGTGAAGCTCATCATTATGTGGATATTCCTTCTTCTGGGTAAGTGTTTTCCCTGTATGCATGTGAAAAACATTAGATGGACTGGATAAGGTAAATCCAGACAATAGTTAATATCTCCTGTTAATGCTAGTTAACCTCAAGAGACTTGCCTTGGATCTGTTTATGCTGAATAATTATCCTTTATTCAGCTTTCCCTATGTGGAGAACCTAGTGGGGTAATAAAGAGAACACTGGAAGAAGAAGCAGATTATCTCAAGGTGTGATGGAATGTGTATCTGGAGAAGGAGTGTGTGTGTGTGTGTTTGTGTGTGTGTGTGTGTGTGTGTGTGTGTGTGTGTGAGAGAGAGAGAGAGAGAGAGAGAGAGAGAGAGAGAGAGAGAGAGAGGGAGAGGGAGAGAGAGAGAGAGATAGATCCTGGCCGTGAGCACCATGGTTTCCCAGAGAGGAAATAGTGCATTCCAAAGAGAAGCTCAAATTAAGAGACTTCATAGTCCTGGGCTGGTTGGAGGAAAGGAAGGAAGAGATTCAGGATAACCACACCCTAGAATCTCTTAGGGTATATCTAGTAGGTTAGAAGGTTACAGTTTAGTTTGGCAAGATCTGTTCATTAGGTATAAGCAATTTTTTTTTTTTAAAAAATGACTCAGTTGGATTTCACTCTGCTGTTTTTGGGTATGGGCCCGAAACAAGGTTTGTAGATGTGTCCTTATTAAATAACTGTGGGCTAACAACAACTGAACAAATAACAAAAGATCAAAAATGATAATAATAAAAATATTTCAAACCACCAAGAACAATCCATCACAGGGCTTCCCTTCCCTTCTGGCACAGTACCTGAGGGAAAGCCAGGTTTTCAGGGCCTTCCAGACTGTAAGGAGTGTAACGGTCCTCCTCCTCATATCAGGAAGAAGCTATTGTAGAAGGTAGATGCAGTTACAGAAATGGTTGGCTTTCTAGGTCCCACCAGATGACAACATTTAAAAGCAGGGACCTGGAGTGAGTCCACTCTATCTAACATAGTGGGACCGGTATATGTCTTAAGGGAGCTGGTTGCATGTTATATTTGTTTTTAGCAAATATGTATACTGTCACAATAAAGAACATTTTATTAAAGAATAGTTCTGGTTCACAGATACAAATGATTTATTTTGTGTTTTCTAGGTCCATGTGTCTTTTATACTATTTTCTAAGAAGGGCATTTTTGAATTAATGAAATAACATTGCATATTGCTATGTCTGTGATAGGAGAAAATTAAGTCATTTATTGGATGGGTGAATAATATTTTGCACGTCTTTACTGCTTTTACAACTGTTGCATTGTTTAGCATACATGGTCTGTCTAATCTTTATGACAGTGCTATAAGGTAAAGCCATAGAATTATCCACACATTGCAACTTAGCAAGTTAAGGCTAACAATAGGAAGCTCCACAGAGTTCTTACTTCTAGTTTGATATACACAGAGGGTTACAGTTTGAATGACTTTTTTATGGCTATTTAATAGCTAGCTAAGTGCAGAAGCAAAATTCAAAGTAGCAGTTCCTTAATTCTGTAGACAGTCACTTAACTTGAGTAGCTATTATGTTATTTTGCATTACTTCTTTGAAGCTGCTCAATATAGAAAAAAGGGGCAACATTTCTATTCTGTTTTCTCTTAATGAATACTGTTGTTAAAGTTGATTCTGGATTTCTTTCTAGCCTCTCCATACCTCCTGGTTGCACAAAGAACCTGTCTGCATGGGGCCTGCTACCCACATGCGCAGGATCTTCTTATAGGAAGAATCCATTATTTGAAGGCCTCTTCCACATGTGGACTTACTCAACCTGAAACTTCCTGTACTCCATATGGAGAAGTATGTATGACCCAAATATTATTATTCATTCAGGAAGGACAAGACTTTCATAACTTAGTGGCATTGGTTTTGTGGTTGTCATTAAACAGAACAGAGATTAGGTGCTTGACTATGTTTGATTCCTGATGATTGCACAAATAGTCATCTTATCTGTCCATCTCTACAGATAACTTGCTGCTCTTCCAAGGACATTCTTGTAATCTTTTTGATCCCATTCATCTATCTTATCTGTGATTTTCCAATTCTTGTACTATTCTTATATTTGGGTTCACAGGTTATGATACAGTTTTCGATTTGTCTTGGTTGTGCATACTCAGCTGTTGTGGTATATAAACCATGGTTTATGACTTTAATATGTAATGGAGTTTTAAAGAAATAATGCTTAATCAAACCATAGTTAGCACAATATGTGAACTTTCAGTATGATTTTGGGCACTGGATATTTGTAAAGATTTGAGTCTACATGATTGCTATGGTGAGTTAAGAACATAAGGTTTCTTCACCCTTCATGAATAAGATATGCCCAAAGCCAGAATTTTAAAGTAGAGTTATTATGTTCACTATGTTTCAATGCAGGAAATAAATTTGGAGCCCACCTCACTTCCATGGAGTTTAATTCTATGTTTTGGGTGTCCCAACAGAGGTTATTCTCTTTGCCCTCAACACAGCCTGTACAAGAGTGACTTCTTTGGATAAGCAGTGATGTTCTTTTTCTTTTAAGTCAACTCTTACAGGCCTCAGTAACTAGAGAAGAAATGGATTTTATGCCAACTATTTTCATAACTTTTTCATATTGCCCTTATACAATAAATAATTTCTTGTTTATTAATTTTTATTTTCAAAGTTTCTCCCAAATTAAGAGGTGTCTGGTAGCATGTTTTCAGATTAAGAAATAAATTAAAGCTTATGTTTTTAAAGTAAATTTTGCTATTTTGAAAAGATGCCACATGACCCTTCTTGATTTTTGACCACCACAAACTAACATGGCCCTTCCAGAAGGATGATTTCCTTTTCTTACATATGTTTTAAGAAAAAGAAGGAGGTCAAGCTTTTCTTCCTCCACTGCTATCCCATTTTAAAATCTCAGGTTAAGGCATTTCCTGTCTCTGGCAAATTTTTGATTATATCCTCTTCACATACAACACTTTGAATAAATGCTGATCTAGCAGAGACCTGTTGGGACTGTCATTGGCAGGTAGCTCTACCCTGTGTAGGTATAAAACTTTAAGATCCAGAGCAACTTTCATAAGCACATAATGTTTCACATAATGTGAAAGAAAGAAGCAGAAGCAGACACTTCTGAGCACAGAGAACAATAGTTCAGAACCCGGGTAGTAGCTCTTAAAGCACAGAAGCTTGAGTATCCAAATAAAGTCCAGGATCCAAATAAAGTCCAAGAGTGAAAACCTGGCAGCTACATGCCTTATTGTTTTCATCTTGTCACTGTGTTTGGCGGGAAAAAGCAAATAAAAATATCCCCTCCTTTCCAATTTTATCAATCTCTGTACAGGAATTCAGAAGTGATTCCCCCCCCCCGCCGTAAAATGAATCCAAACTTTTGATGTGTTTAAGTTTTAGAGCAACTAGTTCCCATTCATTTTCCAATAAACAGATGTTAAGTGGGTTGCATATATAGGTCTGAATAGGTAGAGGGGGAATGTGACATAGGAATATACTTTGAGTTTGTATAAATTCCTCTACTATGCAAAAAACATTAAATGAGTTTTCAGACGTATTTATGAGCCAAGATTACCTGCAGAATCTGTTCTAATATGTACATTTTTATTATCATTGGATCACAGGAAAAGCATAAATTAACAATGATCTTTCTATTAACCTCCCCATTTCTCATTAAATAGTAGGGTGAGGAAAGTGAGAAATCCTGCATTTGCACAGCATGGAAATCCATGGAATGTTTGGTATTGGTAAAGGCCCTTCATATTGCACTCATATGCTACACTTCTTTTCACCACAAGCAATTTTTTTGGGGGGAAACTCAGAGCCATAAATTTTGTCCAGCAAAAAATCTACTTATTCATGGCCATTTCTGTCTTTTGCACTGTTCCCTGTTAACCAAATATTCATAACATTGATTTCATTGAAAGGGAACAGGTTCAATCACTATATAAATTAGTTAGCCACTGGACAGACATTGTGGCTGGTAATGCTGTCTGTTTCTAGGTCCTGACTCATGAGAGCTAAACTGAAAGCCAATAAAAAGTGGAAGGTAGGTTCACAGCATGTTTCAAGCAAGATTTAAGTCAAATAAGATTTTGTTGGCCATTTCTAGGTGTCTTTATGTATAGGAAATCTTTTATGAAGCAGAACCCATGTGACTTTCAAGGAGAATTATTAAAGGAGATGGTATGTTACTTAAAATTGTCTTTGAGAAAGGATTTTGGGAATAGCATACATATCAGTGCTCCACGTTCATTGTATCAGCATACAACTCACTTAAAAACATGTCAAATTGGATTCTCTGATTGTCCATAAAGATATTTCAGAAAGTTGGACAAGTACTCCTTCCCTTCATCTTTAATTGCTCTGACCATCAATAAGTAGGTTAAAGGGAACTTAATTTCTGCTACTGTTTCTGTAGCTCATCATTATACTGGTTTTTACTGCTGAGACTGACTCATATTTCATGGTATGAGTACTACTGATTAAAGGGTTTATTGATAGACATTGTAAGGTTTTCCTGTCCTCCTTTTTTTTATTAAAAAGTTTTAACATACATTTTATCTTTAACAATCCCCCCTCCCCCTCCCGTACCCATCCCTCCCTACCCCTCCCCCCTCCCCCCCGACTTCCCAGAGCTAAGTACAAGGTATAAAAAAAAACAACAATCATAAACATCCATATGCTAACAACCATAAACTCTAAAATCTATCACTCTCTAGCTCATATAGGATAACTACAAACACTATTACTATTAAATATAAAAAGAAAAGAAAAAAAGGAAGAAAGACATATTCAAATGCTACATGAAACTTTTTAGTCCCATATTTGTTCTGGATATACTCAATCCATTTTCTCCACTCCATAATATAACGTTCTTGCGAGTGATCTTTCAAGTAAGCCGAGATCTTTGCCATCTTTGCCATTTCCTGTCCTCCTTGAAGCATATGAATTTTAAATGAATTAGTACCATTCAACATAATGATTTGCACTTCAGAGGATACTACTTAAAACGTGTTGTTAGACCAGCTAACGCAGCTCCATTTCAAGACTGTTTAATGTGCTAAGCCCCTTCATGGATTACTGCCTTGTCGTGGCGAAGGGGCTTGCGTAATTCAATGAAGCTATGAGCTATGCCGTGCAGGGCCACCCAAGACGGACAGGTCATAGCAGAGAGTTCTGACAAAACATGATCCACTGGAGAAGGAAATGGCAACCCACTCCAGTATCTTTGCCATGAAAACCCTATGGACAGTACCAAAAGGCAAAACGATATGACGCTGGAAGATGAGCCCCTCAGTTCGGAAGGCGTTCAATATGCTACAGGGGAAGAGCAGAGGGCTAGTACTAGTAGCGCCAGAAAGAATGAAGCGACTGGGCCAAAGCCGAAAGGACGCTCAGCTGTGGATGGGTCTGGTGGTGAAAGGAAAATCCGATGCTGTAAAGATTTTTTTCTCCATAGGAACCTGGAATGTAAGATCCATGAATCAAGGCAAGCTGGACGTGGTCAAACAAGAGAAGACAAGACTGAACATCGACATCTTAGGTATCAGCGAACTAAAATGGACAGGAATGGGTGAATTTAATTCAGATGACCATCAGGTATACTACTGCGGGCAAGAATCCCTCAGAAAAAATGGAGTAGCCTTCATAGTCAATAAAAGAGTAGGAAAAGCAATACTGGGATACAATCCTCAAAATGACAGAATGATCTCAGTTCGAATCCAAGGCAAACCATTCAATATCACAGTAGTCCAAGTCTATGCCCCAACCACCAGTCCTGAAGAGGATGAAATTGACCAGTTCTATGAAGCCCTACAGCACCTTATAGAACTAACACCAAAAAATGATGTTCTTATCATCATGGGGGATTGGAATGCTAAAGTAGGAAGCCAAAAGATAACTGGAATAACAGGCAAGTTTGGCCTTGGAGTGCAAAATGAAGCAGGGCACAGGCTGATAGAATTCTGTCAAGAGAATACGATGGTCATAGCAAACACTCTTTTCCAACAACCCAAGAGATGGCTCTACACATGGACATCACCAGATGGTCAACACAGAAATCAGATTGACTATATGCTCTGCAGCCAAAGATGGAGAAGCTCTATACAGTCAGTAAAAACAAGACCAGGAGCTGACTGTGGCTCAGACCATGAGCTTCTCCTTGCAAAATTTAGGCTTAAACTGAAGAAAGTAGGGAAAAGCACTAGGCCACTCAGGTATGAATTAAATCATATCCCTGTTGAATATACAGTAGAGGTGACAAATAGATTTAAGGAATTAGATCTGATAGACAGAGTGCCTGAAGAACTATGGACAGAGGTTCGCAACATTGTACAACAGGTAGCAAGCAAAACCATCCCAAAGAAAAAGAAATGCAAGAAAGCAAAATGGTTGTCTGAGGAAGCTTTGCAAATAGCTGAGGAAAGGAGGGAAGCGAAAGGCAAGGGAGAAAAGGAAAGATACACCCAATTGAATGCAGAATTCCAGAGAATAGCTAGAAGAGATAAGAATGCCTTCTTAAATGAACAGTGCAAAGAAATAGAAGAAAACAATAGAATAGGGAGGACCAGAGATCTTTTCAAGAAAATTGGAGAAATGAAGGGAACGTTTCATGCAAAAATGGGCATGATAAAGGACCAAAATGGCAGGGACCTAACAGAAGCAGAAGAGATTAAGAAGAGGTGGCAAAATTACACAGAAGAACTATACAAGAATGAGCTTAACGTCCCTGATAATCACAATGAGGTGGTCACTGACCTCGAGCCAGACATCCTAGAATGTGAAGTGAAGTGGGCCTTAGAAAAGCTGAGCAACAACAAAGCTAGTGGAGGTGACAGTATTCCAGCTGAGCTATTCAAAATCTTAAAAGACAATGCAGTAAAAGTGCTACACTCAATTTGCCAGCAAATTTGGAAAACTCAACAGTGGCCACAGGACTGGAAAAGATCAGTTTACATTCCAATTCCAAAGAAAGGCAGTGCCAAAGAATGTTCAAACTATCGCACCATTGCACTCATTTCTCATGCTAGTAAAGTCATGCTTAAAATCCTACAAGCTAGACTTAGCAGTATGTGGATCGAGAACTTTGATTGTGTGGATCATAACAACCTGTGGCAAGTTCTTAAATAGATGGGAGTACCAGACCATCTTATTTGTCTCTTGAGAAACCTATATGCGGGTCAAGAAGCAACAGTGAGAACTGGACACGGAACCACTGATTGGTTCAAAATTGGGAAAGGAGTCCGGCAAGGCTGTATACTGTCGCCCTGCCTATTTAACTTATATGCAGAGCACATCATGAGAAAGGCAGGGCTAGATGAATCAAAAGTTGGAATTAAGATTGCCGGAAGAAATATCAACAACCTAAGATACGCAGATGATACCACTCTAATGGCAGAAAGTGAAGAAAAACTAAAGAGCCTCTTGTTGCAGGTGAAGAAGGAGAGTGCAAAACTTGGGTTGAAACTTAACATTAAGAAAACCAAGATCATGGCATCTGGCCCTCTCAATTCCTGGCAAATAGATGGGGAAGAAATGGAGGTAGTGACAGATTTTATTTTCCTGGGCTCCAAGATCACTGCAGATGGGGACTGTAGCCAAGAAATTAAAAGACGCTTGCTCCTGGGGAGGAAAGCCATGGCAAATCTAGACAGCACACTAAAAAGCAGAGACATCACCCTGTCAACAAAAGTGCGTATAGTCAAAGCTATGGTCTTCCCAGTTGCAATGTATGGCAGTGAAAGCTGGACCATAAGAGAGGCTGAGCGCCAAAGAATTGAGGCCTTTGAACTATGGTGCTGGAGAAGACTCCTGCGAGTCCCTTGGACTGCAAGGCGATCAAACCGGTCAGTCCTAGAGGAGATCAATCCTGACTGCTCTTTAGAAGGCCAGATCCTGAAGCTAAAACTCAAATACTTTGGCCACATAATGAGAAGGAAGGACTCACTGGAGAAGAGCCTAATGCTGGGAAAGATCGAGGGCAATAGAAGAAGGCGACGACAGAGAATGAGGTGGCTGGATGGAGTCACTGAAGCAGTAGGCGTGAGCTTAAATGGACTCCAGAAGATGGTAGAGGACAGGAAGGCCTGGAGGAATGTTGTCCATAGGGTCGCGATGGGTCGGACACGACTTTGCAGCTAACAACAACAATGTGCTAAGGTTTCATGATAATCTGTACTCATAAAAGTAATAGTATAATAATATACTATAAGAGTAGAATAAGATAATTGGTTTCAATCAAATTATAGGAATTTATTTTCATGGAGAACCACAAATATATTCATTGCTCTTTGGCTTTGATTGTCCTATTATGATTGTCAAGTCAAAATATCACAGTGGGCCAGAAGCTATTGTTCTTGTGCCCCTCTTTTGTATTATCTAGGTCCCCAAAAGTACAAATAAAAAGGTTGTTCTAAAACAGAAGCACATACCGGTATGTTTCTAGTAGTCTTTGGTTCAATGCAATCCCAGTAGAAGGGACTTTTGTGAGAGCACATGCATATTCAGATAACATTTAAATGTTAAAAACAAAAGCAAACAAAAGTCTCACCACTCAAGAGAAAGAATTCTGAACATACCTACTATGCTTCCAGTGATCAATTGGCATGAATAAATCTAGTTTATTTATGTATTAATACTGTAAGATACAAAAATACAAAAGAAAATAATAGGAAAAATAGGGGAGGAAAACCAGAAATAGGAATTTATATAGAACTTTACCTTGCCCCCCACCTCTGTGTATGTGTGCTTATGCTTTCAAATCATTCTTACTGCCTAGACAAGTCCTTACAGTTTTCTTAGCAACATTTTTGGAAGTGGCTGCCTTCCTTATAAAGCTGAAAGTCTCACCTAAAGTCATCCCAACTGCCTCATGCCTGAGAACTCACAGTCTCCTAGCTTCTAGCTTGGTGCTTTTAACCACTGTACAAAACTGGCTCTCTTACTACAAATATAATAATAATACCGTATATACTTGAGTATAAGCCGAATTTTTCAGCCCACTTTTTGGGCTGAAAAATCCACTTCGGCTTATACTCCAGTGAACAAAAAAAAAAGAATTTACCGAGGACTTGCGTGTGGCCGAGGCTTCGGTGCTTCCCTCCAGAGGAAGAAGGCGCTGGATGAGGCCGGCTCCGCGGGGAAGGGGGAGCGGTGGCGGGGGCGATGGAAAAGCCGCAAAAACGGTAGGAGAGATGCTGACTGGCGGCGGCCTCGGAGGAGGCGGAGGGGGAGGAGGGAGGGAAGGGTGACCGGGCGGGGGAGGGGGGGTGAGCCAGAAGGAAAAGGGAAACTCATCCCGCAGAGTGGTTGCGAAAAGAGGGAGGAGATAAGCCAGCCCGGTACCTGGATCCGCTTCCTGTGTCTCCTCCGCTCTGCCATGATGTCCCCGTTTTGGTCTCCTGGTGACATGGGGCTGAGCCGGAAAAGGGGGAGGGGGAGACCGAGGGAGGGAGGAAGGAAGAGAGAGAGAGAGACGAGCCAGTGTCAGCTAGCAGGCTCACGAGGGGCAGCAACCTCGCGAGAGGCTGCGCGCAAGCCATTAGGAGCCCTTTCCCCAGCGTGCACCTCCCCAAACGTCGGCAGGTCTCCCGTTCGCCCGCTGCCCCGCTTTTTTTCCTGAATTTTGCGCTTCCTTACCCAACTCCAAACTTTCTCTAGCGCCCCTGTGCTTTAGGAGGGGGAACCAAAGGCGGAGCCATTTCTCTCTCCCACCCCCCCCGCTTTTGCCGCTGCCCCACCCAACCAGTATCCCGCTTCTCCTTCCTCGGCAGCTTTGCAGATGGGACACACACACACACACACACACACAAAAGCAGAGAGTTCCCCTTCCCCCTTGTACAGGAATGAAAGGCCCCACGAAGGAAGCCCAGCCTCTTCACCGCACCGATCCGCTGAGGAGGAAAAAAGCTTATTTCTATTGCCACGTGCAAACTACCGTAAATTAAAACAACTTGGGAAGCTCGCCCGTGGGCTGCATTTAGAAGGATTTGGGGGCTTTTGTGATTTGCTTCGCCTACAAGTGCCTTAACCACGACTAGCCCATGGCTCCAATTCAACAAAAAGCGCTCTCTTGGTGCCTTCCAGATGCGCGAAGGTCACCCTGACTACAACCAGCCTGGGATTTGGAAAGGCTTCCCAGGTTATTGGGACAGACTGGCTTGAATACTTGGGGTAACATTTTTCAGGAGGAGGATCCTTATGTCCACCCCAATAGGGCATCTTCCCCTCACAAATCTTCCCTTTCCTTCCCTTCCAAGCGGGAGCCCCGCAGCAAATGACCAGCGTTTGGACAGCGTGTGAATGGGCGAGCGTCGCCGTCCCCAAACAACGCAATTCCTTGCAGTGATGCGGACAAGAGGGAAAGGAAGCCCAGCGGCCGGACTGCGCTCCCGCCCTGCCTCCCCAAGGGCTCCTAATGGCTTGCGCACGGCCTCTCGCGAGGTTGCTGCCCCTCGTGAGCCCGCTGGCTGACGCTGGCTCGTCTCTCTCTCTCGCTTCCTTCCTCCCTCCCTCGGTCTCCCCCTCCCCCTTTTCCGGCTCAGCCCCACGTCACCAGGAGACCAAAACGGTGACATCCATGGCAGAGCGGAGAATATACTGATAATATATTGTTTTTGTTGACCCTCTTTTCTACATGCCTCAATTAAAGCAATTTTATTGTTATCTACCTGTATTTTTATTTTTGAAATTTACCGTGAGCTGCTGCATTTCCCAGCCTCGGCTTATACTGGAGTCAATAACTTTCCCAGGTTTTTGGGTAAAATTAGGGGTCTCGGCTTATACTCGAGTCGGCTTATACTCAAGTATATACAGTAATAATAATAATAATAATAATAATAATAATAATAATAATAATAATAATAATAATAATAATAATAATAATAATAATAATAATTTAATTTTTATACTGCCCTTCTCCCGAAGGACTCAGGGCAGTGTGCAGGGCAATACAATAAAATACAATATATAAAAATTAAAAGAAATATTAAATACAATAGCCCAATTAAATAGATTAATACAAAATGTTAAAATACCCCTAAACCCATCAGACCAGGCCGGCTTGTTCAAATAAATATGTTTTTAGGTCACGTCGGAAGGAGCGAAGGTCGGGAGCCATCCGGAGCTCCACCGGTAAACGGTTCCAAAGGTCTGGCGTGCCCACAGAGAACGCCCTCCCCCTGGGGGCCGCCAGTCGACACTCTATATAACCAGTTATTGTTATATTGAAGTTAAAAGGAATCATTTCTAAAAAGGTGCAGTGAATGGATGAATTTAATATTGGGCATTGTTTTCTAAGTGAAGTTTGTATTCCTTGTTTATTTGCTATGTATACGGATAACATTTCAATATTTAAAATGTGACCTGCACACTGCTTCCCCCTAAAATGTGCATATACTTTAAAGAAGGTGCAGAAATTTCTGACACGTCAGATGCTAATGAAATACAGCTGCCCGAAGCCATAACATGTGCAATAAAAAATGCTGGCAACTATATGGGCAAAAGACTACCAGTTACAAGCTTTTGCTTTACATCATGGGTAGAAAGGCAATCTACAAGCCATGGGCAGTGTGAGCCCAGTAATCGGATTCACCTCTTCCAAATGAGCTTGACTACTTTCAGCAAAGGACAGTAAAAATGTATGAGTTGCATAATTTAGGTATTTTTCCATTGCTCCTCACTGAAATTTTGCAATGGAAAACAGGAGTTGATACAGAGTAATTGCAAATAAATTGCATAATACTTTGAATATAATTCTGGACTCAGCCCCCTGGTGTCCATTTCCACTCTTTATCCTACTTTGCCTTTTCTCTTTTATTGCTGAGTAGTTTATTGAGCCAATACTATAATTTTAATGTGAGACTTGTTTTATATTCTTTCATTTCTACCCAATTTTCCTCTCTGCTGCAAAGTAAAGTTTTATTTAAATTCCTATTTCTGGTATCAAAAGTTAAAAAAAAACAAACTCTTTTTTTGGTTGCTGTTTTTTTTTTTTGCAACCTCTGCACAGGGTATGAGCGGAGGGGCCATGCTTGCTTGCTTGCTTTCCTTCCATTTTGCCCTGTTGGCCAGCATGTGCTGTCTAACTCTAGTGCCAATCCACGAAGTGTCCCAAAGTGTATGTTTGCGTCCTAGAATATTTTGCAATACTGGTAAGTTTCCTGTTGATGGAAACACTCCAGAATTCTGCCTTGGATTTGGCTTCAATTCCTTCTAAACTTTATACTTTGTACCCCCACAGTGGAAGCTTGTTGGACAGGTCTAAAGCATCTTATCTATCCTGTGTAACACAGTATATATTAATTTGATGATTTATTGGGAAATGCTTTATTAAATCCTTGCCTGTTGGAAAATAAAGCCTGGTTTCACTAAAGGATTATTACACCTACCTATGTTGAATAAATTGATATAAAATGGGGAATGTGAGTTTTTAGTTGTTTTTTTTAAGGGGCAGATTACCTAAATTTAGGTGCTTTAACATAGCCAGGAATTCAACAAAGGTCTTTAAAAGAACACAATAATCTCCAAGCAGCCAGAAACTGCAGTCTTCCACTGAACAAGTTTATTCATTTGTATTTCATTTATAGAAGTATTTACTCAGCTTTTCACCTGAGTTTTCCAAATTGCTAAAAAAAAGTGATTAAATCACTCAACTATTCTATTAAAACAGAGACCTGAAGATAATACACAATGCAGTAAAAGAGAAGAAACAAATTGATTGTGTTCATAAGGATAAAATCATTTGTGCTGAAGCAAATATTCTTGGAGAGAGCACTAAACGATTCTGCATAGATTCTGAGCAAATGAAGGTCCCATCAAGTCCAAATTTCTGTTTCCATGATAGTACCGAGTGTAATTATACCTTATCACAGTGTTTAGATACTGTATATTCTATTCCCGGGATTAGTAGTAATATAGAGTTATCAAATTGGGTAGTCACTGGTAATAATATCTCCTGTCAGTTTGTCTGCACCCTTTTTAAAGTTTGTACGTTTGTTCTGATAACGTGCTTAATTGGGCTTATAGTTTGCACAAAATTCTGTGTTCTGAGTTGGGGACAGTGGACAGGATAGAAACATCCTTACTTTCTCTATGTTCTATATAAATTTATGCACCCTTATTTAATACTTTTTAAACTAAAAGATCCCGTTGGTCAATCCTTCTTCATAGTAGAGTTCTAGCTCTCATGGTTGACCTTTGACGTGGAGGAATCAGACGGTCTTGAGCATGTTATCTGGACTGAGTTCGATCCTGTTTCCCCTGATGATGTGGACAGGATCATGGGGAGGCTGAGCTCCACCACCTGTTTGTTGGATCCGTGACCCTCCTGGCTGGTTTATCCGGCTCGGGAGGGGACACGAGGCTGGTTCCAGGCAGTAATAACTGCTTCTTTGAAGGAGGGTGTCTTCCTCGCCACCTTGAAGGAGGCGGTGGTGATACCCCTCCTCAAAAAGCCTGTCCTGGACCCAGCTGTTTTAAATAACTATCGTCCAGTCTCCAACCTTCGCTTTCTGGCGAAGGTTGTTGAGAGCGTGGTGGCGCATCAGCTTCCTCTGTTCCTGGAGGAAACTGATTATCTGGACCTGTACCAATCGGGTTTCAGGCCCGGGCACAGCATGGAGACAGCATTGGTCGCGCTGGTGAATGATCTCTGGCAGGCTCGGGACAGGGGTTGCTCCTCTGTCCTAGTCCTATTAGATCTCTCAGCGGCTTTCGATACCATCGACCATGGTATCCTACTGCGGCGTCTCAGGGGGCCGGGAGTGGGAGGCACCGTTTTATGGTGGTTCTCCTATCTCCTGGGCCACTCACAGTTGGTATTGACGGGAGGGCAGAGATCCACCCCGAGGCCTCTCGTTTGTGGAGTTCCTCAGGGGTCAGTTCTCTCGCCCCTCCTGTTCAACATCTATATGAAGCCACTGGGCGAGGTCATTTGTGGCTTTGGGGTGGGGTATCATCAGTGCGCTGATGATACCCAACTTTTTTTCTCCACCCCAAACCAACCCAGCGATGCCCTCGCCATGATGTCCCATTGCCTGGAGGTGGTCCAGGTCTGGATGGGGAGAAACAGGCTTCGTCTCAATCCTGCCAAGACTGAGTGGCTGTGCATATCGGCATCTCGGGCTAACCAAACTATTCCATCTTTAATGATGGGGGGTGAGGTGATACCCCCCGTTGATAGGGCTCGCAACCTGGGTGTCCTCCTGGACTCACGGCTCAATTTTGAAGATCATATAGGAGCCGTGACCAGGGGGGCTTTTGCCCAGGTTCGCCTTGTGCGCCATTTGCGACCCTACCTGGACCGAGATGCCCTACGCACAGTCACTCATGCGCTCATGACCTCCCGTTTAGACTACTGCAACGCTCTCTACATGGGGCTGCCCTTGAGGACCACTCGGAGGCTTCAACTGGTGCAGAATGCGGCTGCGCGAGTTGTGATGGGGGTTTCCCGATATTCCCATGTATCACCTCTACTCCGCGAGCTGCATTGGCTTCCGGTTGCCCTCCGGGTGAGATTCAAGGTGCTGGTGATGACCTATAAAGCCCTGAATGGCTTGGGTCTGGGATATTTGAGGGAACACCTGCTGCCAGCATCAAGTTCCCTTTGTCCAGTGCGCTCACACAGGGAGGGTCTTCTCAGGGTGCCGCCAGTAAAAGATTGCCGGCGGATAACACCCAGGGGGAGGGCCTTCTCTGTGGGTGTGCCTGCCCTCTGGAACCAGCTGCCCGTGGAGCTCAGGACTGTCCCTGACCTGCATTCATTCCGCCGGGACCTGAAGACCTGGCTCTTTGAGCTCTCTGGCCCAGGCTGAGAATTTTTAACTGGGGTTTTTTTATTTTCAGGGATAATTTAATCTTTTTAATTGTTTTTTAACTTTTGTATTTTGTATTGGTTTGATTTTACACGCCCTGTAAACCGCCCTGAGTCCTTCGGGTAAGGGCGGTATACAAATCTAATAAAATAAAATAAAATAAAATTAATTAAATTTTTGTCTGCTTTCTGTTTTATATGAATTATAATGTAATATGATTTTGTGACCAAAACTATACAGCACATAGAATGTTCTTGTACCATCATTAGTGTCAGACTTCTCACTCCCAATGTAATTTTGCCTTTTTCATGGGTGATGCATTGTGCATATTTTTTTCCATCAGCGAAAAAAATAAAGAATACAAGTCTTTTCTGATTGATCAGTGCAAACTCTGATACCATCCATCAATATACCTTCCCCATTCTCTAATTTAGGTTCAGCTATGGAATATAACTTTTCTTGGGATTGTTACCTGTCTAATTCCTTGCAGCAGAGTAACCCAAATAAGGTATGCCAAGGCGAGTCTGAATCCATTGGCAAGTGTGTATATTACAAGTACTAGAGGATGCTTCAGAGTAGATAAAATCTGGAGTAAGTATATTACACATGGTCCATATTGTTTATTCAATGATCTCAGTGCAGTCCCCTCAGCACTGTTTTATTTTCAGAATAATCATTTTAGATTAAGATATAGAGATGGCATTAAGTCTTATGTTATATAATATTATGATTTTTGAGGCACAGACCAGAGGCAAAGAAGATCTACTTGGAAAAAAGTTGCAACTCTAGGAGCAAGTATCAGCCTAGCCTGTACCAAATTAACATCTACTTCTAGTGCCTCATATCCCATGCTATAACAATGTCTCTCTGTTTAAATATAAAAGGGTGCCATATTTCCTGTGATTAGAAGAGTGGTAAAGGAGTACACTATTAGATATGGTGGCTTTTTTGGACCTTTTCAGGTTTCTTGAAAAGAAGGTTTAGGTGAACTAAAAATACTCTGTTTTCATCTTGATGTGAAGTATTTCTCAGCGTTCTACTGATGAAGTAGATAATTTTGGAGACTTACTAATAAACTTAGTACCATAACTTTCTCAGTGTTTATGGAGTGAAAGACCTTGAATATTAAGACATTGTTTGCCTTAGGTCAAGGCTATTGGCCCACCTGATTAACTTGCCTAAAGATCATTTAGCACATGATAATTTCAAAAGGTGAGAAGATGTTTTTATCATCTGAGATAAGATACACGGGCACACTAATGAAAAGGTTTCAGATAGTATGTTGATATACCTTAGCTATTACTCAAATGACCTTTCCCCCTACTGAGTTAAATTTCTGACTTTCCGTCCTCAGCTGGCAGAAAATTGTTTGTACAAAATTTGTTTTCCCCATTGCTAATCCCTACCCTGCTTCTCTTGCATGTGTCCTGAATGATCTTGCTCTGTGTCCTCCCTATAAGCAGTGTGATTGATTTACTCCTTTACTCTCTTGGCATTGCTACTGTCTCCAGCCAGCCAGGGAACACCCACTAATAAGGGCACTACAGCAGGAATGGAGCCTGCCTCATTTCATGCTTCTGCCTGTTTTTTGTACTTGTTTTTCCTCTCATTCCATAACCACTCAGTTTAAAATAATGGGATATGAAGAAACATACAGGAAGATCCTCAAGGAGAATAGCCCCAAGAAAAGAGAGAGGAAGGGAAGGAGGAAGGGGACCTGCCATGGCCTGGGCAACTATCTGGGTGCTGCATAGTGAGAGAACTCAAACTGAGTAGCTACTTCACAGGGAGACTAGGATAGATAAGAAGTGACTGAAAGTGAGTGGTAATTATGGGGAAAGGTAACAAATAAGCACAACTGTAATTGAGATCAATTGAGGTTACATGACCAGTGTGAAAGAAATTCAGGAAATAAAGTCCTAACGGAGGGGACAAAGGTTAGAGCAGAGGTGTCAAACTGCCTGCCCACAGGCCAGATGCATCATAGCGAAACTGTGCACATGATGTTGCAAGTTGGACACTCCTGGGTTAGAAGATAAAATGATTGAGGTGGAGACTGGCTAATTAACAGAGAGGAGAAGTATCTTAAGTCTGTCTTACTCATGGTAGGGGACCAAGACAAAGACAATATTTTGGAGGGCAAGAGAGTCATTTGTGCAGTCAGGACTATTCTGAGAATGTAGAGGAACATACATATTTAGAAGTATAAGAGCAAGGTTATAATCAATCATGAAATGTGGAGATTTTCAAGGCAGGTAGGAGTATGTTTTAATTATGAAGCAATTTACCGTGTTTGTACTTTCTTAGAAAGGCAGTGTGATGCACTGGTAATTTATCAGTCAAGGTCTAGAAGGATACAATTTTCACTTGTAGTGATTTCATGAGTTGACCCATGCACTTTTCTTGGCAGTAATTCAGAAGTGGCTTCCCATTGCCTTGAACTGGGATTTTTACTTCCCACTCCAGTGTAAATTCTTGAGATTCCCCGGTGATCTCCTATCAGAATACTGACTAATTCCAACCCTGCTTAATAGTTTTCAAGCCTGATTAAGGTCAGTGTAAAGCTGCTACCTATTAAACATAAATTTAAATCCTTGCATAGTTATAAATCTACTGTAACTGATTGGAGAACAGCTCCATGATGTTATTGCTGACGTATGAAGAATCATATACAGAAGCAAATCAGCAGGGGAAAGTGGAATCCAGAGTCACTGAATAAAATTAACATTTAAATGTGGCAGAATAAAGTGATTTATTTTGGGTAGTTAATTTGATGTGATAGTTTTTAATCCTAACGTGCTTGAATGCTCACATTTAAAAACAACAGCAACAGATGACCATTTACAGTATGAATGTGTAACTACTGAGCCTTCTGTTGGAGAAAAAGAACCATATCCATGTATCAGAAATCTCCAATAACTTGTCTATTAATATGTATTTTTCTACTGTAAACGATATAGTTTTGGACTGAGTAAAGAATTCTGAAATATTAACCACTTTTATCACAAACCAACGTCACAATGATCCTGATTTGTAAATAATAATAATAATAATAATAATAATAATAATAATAATAATAATAATAATAATAATACTGAGATCTTCAATTTTCCTAGTGCCACCAAACATATAGAAAATGATGCCAATTGCTGTACTTAGAACACAGAATTACATTCCCATATTGCCCTTGCAGCTGGGCATTTCTAGTCTGTATAGCTTTTGAAAAACACATGTTAAAACAGCACAGCACCAGTTCTTTACTTTCTGGTTACTTCATCTGTTGAGATTATTATCTCCTACAGAAAGAAGTATATAATCTTCAAGTATATGTCATTGGGTTGGAAAAATTTCTTGCTACTCTGTATTATTCTATAATGTATAATTTTTGAGTATTGTGGTTTCTATATCCTCTTGATAAACAGTTTTTTTAATCAGATTTTTTTTAGGCAGCAAAAATGTTATGTGAATGCACCTTAAAGACAAGCACTGGCATGTTTATAAAGGAGAGGTATGAAAATTGTTGCTTTATCAAATTCAAGTGGCACCACTGATGCTGTACATTCTCAGTTCTTCAAATATTTATTTTTTTATGTAAAAGCAAACACATGGACTTGAAGAAACAATGATTAATAAGTGCTATAGTGTTAATCAAGTTGTAGAAAGAGGGATGGAAACAAATAGATCTTAAGCAATCAGAATAGCTGTACAAAGGAAATGATGTCAGGAACAATGAACATTTTTGTAAAATATTATTCCCCAGCTGGCTTCGTTGGAATATCTTCATGTGATGGAATACTTTTTTCAGAATTCATTTGGACTGGGCTGTTCTTACAACCAGAAAGCAGAAAACATGCATCTTAGCATAGTAATTTTCAAAATTCATCTGGACTGGTCCTATCATTCAGTAGAATGACATATTAGGGGATAGCTGGGAAAGCGTTAGCAATTCAGATTGCTGCTTTTAAGTGTAGCAGAGACTTTCCTTGTTAATATTGTCAGTCAATTTTTTAAATGAAAAGTGAGAGGGCATTTCCTTGTTCTCTTCCTCAAACACAAAAATATCTAGAATTGCCCCAGAAGTTCATGTTACTATGCTTGATGTTATTATGTGTAATGTGAATCAAACTGCTTAGAATGGCACACTAATTTGTCTTTTATGTACATTTTGTATTTGCTCTTAATAGTATTCTGCTGTTGTCAACTGTTCCTTTCAAGTTAGTGTTTCATTCTAGGCATGTGCTATTAACTTTATTATGAGATCAAAGTGTAAATATGTGTTTTAAGAGAGAAAAACAATACACTGATAGGTATCACACTGAGTTAAATAGCAAAGTCCATTGCTCTTTCCTCTCTTTAAAATGCTGGCCTGTACATCAGATAATTAATATGAACCTTGATGGAATTAATTCTTGCTGCAGGTTCTATCATTGTGACTGTTGCTTATTGGCAGTTATTAATCCACTTATCAACTGCAAAATTAAGTGTTCCTTATTTATTAATATTGTGTTATTTGCTAATTCTGAAAAGTCAGTTAAATGGCTCTACAGAATGTAAACTACTGTTGGTGAATGGTATTTTCAGGTATCGTCCATTTCCCAACTTTCTATAATTTTTTACTTGTTTTTTTTTTGCCATATCAGGATTTAATGAGACCTCAAGGGTTTTCTTCCCACTATTATCTGTTTCAGAATATTACAGAAATTCTTTTCAGACAATGATAAACTCATCAACTAAATCTGCTCCTCCTCCTGGGGCTTTTACAAGAATATGATATACAGAAATTTGTTATGCTTTTCATAGCTCTGAACTAAATATCACTTGTTAACTGCTGCTGATCAGAGGGACAATTTGAACATTATTTCAAAATCTGAGAAAACTCACATCCCCCCCCCCCCGCTCCCCAAAACTAATATGAATAAGAATCCCAGATGCTCCAGTGACATTTTCATATTGGTAAAAAGATCAAACTATTTTCTAAAAACATCTTTCATGCCAGGTTCCTTGTTGACCAAATTTATAGAAACAACTATCATCTTAACGACATATTCCTGAAATGAAACACTGCATATATGAAAGATTATTTAAAACATTGCTGAGTATAAAGTGGTTTTAGGATTAGAGAACTTATGATGCAATTTGACCTCAGTAGAGAAAAGTAAAGTCTTACACAAAGGCAAGAAAAACCAAAAGTACACCTATAGATTGGGTGAAACTGGGCTCAATAGCTGTAACTGTGAGAGAGATCTTGGAGTCTTAGTGGACAATCAATTAAATATGAGGAAACAGTGTGGGGTGGCAGCCAAAAAAAAAGCAAATGCAATCTTAAATTGCATTAACAGAGGGATTCATGTGGTACTAATGAGGTACTAATACAACTCTATAAAGCCTTAGTAAGACCACATCTAGAATACTGCAACCAATTTTGGTCTCCACACTATAAAAAAAGATGTTGAGACTCTAGAAAATGTGTAGAGAAGAGCACCAAAGATGATTAGGGGACTGGAGGCTAAAACATATGAAGAACGGTTACAGGAACTGGGCATGGCTAGTCTAATGAAGAGAAGGACCAGGGGAGACACGATAGTAGTGTTCCAATATTTGAGGGGCTGTCACAGAGAGGAGGGGGGTGAACCTATTTTCCGAAGCACCTGAAGGCTAGACAAAGAATAACAGATGGAAACTGATCAAGGAGAGATTCAATCTGGAAATAAGGAGAAATTTCCCGACAGTGAGAACAATCAGCCAATGGAACAGATTGCCTTCAGATATTGTTAGTGCTTCATTACTGGAGGCTTTCAAGAAGAGACTGGACTGCCATTTGTCAGAAATGTTGTAGGGACTCCTGCACCTACAAGGTCCCTTCCAACTCTTGTTTTTCTATTCTGTTCTGTTCTGTTCGCAAAAATGTTAATTCAACAATATTTAAAAGCTTACATTTCAAAATGACATTGTACTCGTAAATCAAGCACAATTTATTTTCATGAAAATACATTACATGAGACTATAAAATGAAATTAGACCCAGATTTTGTACTCGTCCCTTACAGACAGCATTCTTTTAAAGTGGATTCAAAGACCCCATCCATAAAGGCCCCATCCATCCCTGCCCTATAGTGGTCAGTTGTATACTGCCAGAAAAGAAACTCATAACTGAAACAAATAAAAGGAGATGGAGATTTTCATGTATAAACCTAAAATTAGGCAGGCAGACAACAATTTGCTGTGGGGATTTTTTGTGTAAATTATGATGGTATAAGTTATTTGCAGTTAAAAGCATGCACCGAAAGGATGGTGCTAAAGCATCCTATGATTTTTATCTGCATATTCTAGTTTTTCTTTCTTGTTTCTTTCACCCAGGCATAAGTTCTTCTTTCTATTTCTGATGAAAATATGGGTATAGGAGGAAAGGTAGTTCACAGGAAGTGCGGGATGATAGGAAATGTTACTCAATTAATGGCACTCTGATATTTTAGAGCATGTCATGAAAATGTTTACAAAACGGTTGCTATAAGGATAAGACACAACATACATATTATTTAGAAGTTTAACTAGCTCCCACCCACAGGATGTTTGTTACTGCATAGAGGGAAATTAATGTGACCCAAAGGCATTTCTGTAACTTTATATGAAATAGAAATTGGTCATTTTCTTCCTAAGGAGATACTGTACCTCTTGCTTACTCTTGTTATAGTTGAGACCCGGATAAAGTTGAACAAATAATTGAAAGGAAAATATGCAATCAATAGAAAGAAAATTTAACTGTGTAAGTTGGTGTATTCCATGAAAACATTCTACTTTTCTTGATTGCTCTCTTATCTTAGTATTGAGGACCAAGTCTTTGATTACAAGAAGACCAAGTAAGATATATGTATTGCTCCTAATTAGGGACCTCTTTGGACCTCCATTTATACAGGGTCAATTCAACTGCTACAAGGAGACAACTCTTGGCTGATTGCATAATTTGAATGTTGTTTTTTTGTCATTGGCTGAATAATCTCCCTTCCTTTAGTGTAGATTCTGTTTCAGTGATCTGTAGTATCAGTGGGATACATACTTTCATGCATGTACCTGCCTCCTTGATCACAGAAATTGTGTTGTGTCCTTATTCCCAGGAAACAGCAACAGATACAGAGAAGGATCTGAACATTTCTCCCTAAAGCCAGTGTCTAGATGAGAATGTATCCAACATTCTTGTTAGGAAGAACACTGGAGAGAGTTCTCCAAAGTAGCATGAGCTTGTCGAGAGCCAAAATAAAAGCTGGTCAGAAATATTGTCTGACCCAGGGAACTTTGAGACATGCACCTCCTCTGGCAAACTTTAGTTTGGAGCATGGACAATTTTTTCTCTTAAGCAATAAAATGTTACACAACTTATTCAGTACAGCAGTCAACCCCTTACATTTTCATCCAGTGTTAATTTTAGGTTTCCCAAATATTGAAAGAGCAGCAGGATTTCAACACTGGGTGCACTGTCTTGTGAAATGTTTGTTTCAAATGTCCATGAGTGTCAGGTCCAAACTCTGGGGAGACCAAGCTCAGCAGACAGACCATTTGTGAAGTCATGGCCATATGAGACAATGAGATTTCCTTTTGGAAATATACAGTAGAAAAGGTTTTACACAATGTCTTGTGCTGAAATGGATAGAAAAAGCTTCTTCCCTGAGCCATTTTTATTACCATGTGACAAAAATGCAGTCCACTCTATGCTACTGTAATATATCTGAAGTTATGCTCATTTTACTATCTAATAAGATATTTTATGCTCCAGTGTATGGAGGTGGTAATGACAACCTTTTCAGAATTTAACCTGTGCACCTTATGGATTTTCATCTGAATTTAATAACATAATAAATTAATGTCATGTGTCTGCCAAATCTGTTTGTCTACCAATGTTTCAGTTTCTTCTATATTATAACCTTCCAGTTTCTCTCTATCCAGACTCAGACTGGCAACATGATTTTTTTCCACCATGCAACTATTTTTAATCATGTGATTGCTAATAATGGTATAATTGTATTTATCAGTGTATACTAATATTCTAAGCCAGGGGTGTCAAACTTGCAATGTTTCGTAACGTGTCGCGACGTATCATGACTTTTTTTCCATTGCCAGCAATGGGATGGGCATGGTTTCACCATTACGCATCCAGCCGGCGGGCCTGCAGTTTGACTCCCCTGTTCTAAGCAGACTCTTGTTCTGCTGGCATTTGGTTCATTTTACACCATTTCTTTCAACGTGCCTTTGTCAGAATCAATGGAATTAACATAAAAGCCAGGATTTAGCTTAATCTGTCATCTTTTAGTATTTGTTTGTCATGTTTGGGCTGAAGTCTCTTTAAGCCTTTTGTGCACAAACCTTTTGAGATAGCCCAGTCTGACTTGCTCCTTGAATTACTCACTCAAGCTAAAGAGGTTTGACTTTTCACCTATTAACCTTTCACTCAGTAAAGCCACTTGTCTTCTGATGCTTTCTGAATTTAGGAAGTTGAGATGGATTTAGGCTCAATCTATTTTGAGATTTAAATAAATGCAATTTTGTTCACCCCTTCATGGATTACTGCCTTGTTGTGGCGAAGGGGCTTGCGTAATTCAATGAAGCTATGAGCTATGCCGTGCAGGGCCACCCAAGACGGACAGGTCATAGCAGAGAGTTCTGACAAAACGTGATCCACTGGAGAAGGAAATGGCAACCCACTCCAGTATCTTTGCCATGAAAACCCTATGGACAGTACCAAAAGGCAAAACGATATGACGCTGGAAGATGAGCCCCTCAGGTCGGAAGGCGTTCAATATGCTACTGGGGAAGAGCAGAGGGCTAGTACTAGTAGCTCCAGAAAGAATGAAGCGACTGGGCCAAAGCCGAAAGGACGCTCAGCTGTGGATGTGACTGGTGGTGAAAGGAAAGTCCGATGCTGTAAAGATTTTTTCTCCATAGGAACCTGGAATGTAAGGTCCATGAATCAAGGAAAGCTGGACGTGGTCAAACAAGAGATGACAAGACTAAACATTGACATCTTAGGTATCAGCGAACTAAAATGGACAGGAATGGGTGAATTTAATTCAGATGACCATCAGGTATACTACTGCTGGCAAGAATCCCTCAGAAGAAATGGAGTAGCCTTCATAGTCAATAAAAAAATAGGAAAAGCAATACTGGGATACAATCCTCAAAATGACAGAATGATCTCAGTTCGAATCCAAGGCAAACCATTCAATATCACAGTAGTCCAGGTCTATGCCCCAACCACCAGTGCTGAAGAGGATGAAATTGACCAGTTCTATGAAGCCCTACAGCACCTTATAGAACTAACACCAAAAAATGATGTCCTTATCATCATGGGGCTTGGAATGCTAAAGTAGGAAGCCAAAATATAACTGGAATAACAGGCAAGTTTGGCCTTGGAGTACAAAATGAAGCAGGGCACAGGCTCATAGAATTTTGTCAAGAGAATACGATGGTCATAGCAAACACTCTTTTCCAACAACCCAAGAGACGGCTCTACACATGGACATCACCAGACGGTCAACACAGAAATCAGATTGACTATATGCTCTGCAGCCAAAGATGGAGAAGCTCTATACAGTCAGTAAAAACAAGACCATGAGCTGACTGTGGCTCAGACCATGAGCTTCTTGTTGCAAAGTTTAGGCTTAAACTGAAGAAAGTAGGGAAAAGCACTAGGCCAGTCAGGTATGAATTAAATCATATCCCTGTTGAATATACAGTAGAGGTGACAAATAGATTTAAGGAATTAGATCTGATAGACAGAGTGCCTGAAGAACTATGGACAGAGGTTCGCGACATTGCACAACAGGTAGCAAGCAAAACCATCCCAAAGAAAAAGAAATGCAAGAAAGCAAAATGGCTGTCTGAGGAAGCTTTGCAAATAGCTGAGGAAAGGAGGGAAGCGAAAGGCAAGGGAGAAAAACATAGATATGCCCAATTGAATGCAGAATTCCAGAGAATAGCTAGAAGAGATAAGAATGCCTTCTTAAATGAACAGTGCAAAGAAATAGAAGAAAACAATAGAATAGGGAGGACCAGAGATCTTTTCAAGAAAATTGGAGAGATGAAGGGAACGTTTAATGCAAAAATGGGCATGATAAAGGACCAAAATGGCAGGGACCTAACAGAGGCAGAAGAGATTAAGAAGAGGTGGCAAAATTACACAGAAGAACTATACAAGAATGAGCTTAACGTCCCAGATAATCACAATGAGGAGGTCACTGACCTCGAGCAAGACATCCTAGAATGTGAAGTGAAGTGGGCCTTAGAAAAGCTGAGCAACAACAAAGCTAGTGGAGGTGACAGTATTCCAGCTGAGCTATTCAAAATCTTAAAAGTGCTACACTCAATTTGCCAGCAAATTTGGAAAACTCAACAGTGGCCACAGGACTGGAAAAGATCAGTTTACATTCCAATTCCAAAGAAAGGCAGTGCCAAAGAATGTTCAAACTATCGCACTATTGCACTCATTTCTCATGCTAGTAAAGTCATGCTTAAAATCCTACAAGCTAGACTTCAGCAGTATGTGGATCGAGAACTACCAGAAGTACAGGCAGGATTTCGAAGAGGCAGAGGAACTAGAGATCAAATTGCCAACATTCGCTGGATCATGGAGAAAGCTAGGGAGTTCCAGAAAAACATCTACTTCTGCTTCATTGACTATGCTAAAGCCTTTGGTTGTGTGGATCATAACAAACTGTGGCAAGTTCTTAAAGAGATGGGAGTACCAGACCATCTTATTTGTCTCTTGAGAAACCTATATGCGGGTCAAGAAGCAACAGTGAGAACTGGTCATGGAACCACTGATTGGTTCAAAATTGGAAGAGGAGTCTGGCAAGGCTGTATACTGTCGCCCTGCCTATTTAACTTATATGCAGAGCACATCATGAGAAAGGCAGGGCTAGATGAATCAAAAGTTGGAATTAAGATTGCCGGAAGAAATATCAACAACCTAAGATACGCAGATGATACCACTCTAATGGCAGAAAGTGAAGAAGAACTAAAGAGCCTCTTGTTGCGGGTGAAGAAGGAGAGTGCAAAACTTGGGTTGAAACTTAACATTAAGAAAACCAAGATCATGGCATCTGGCCCTCTCAATTCCTGGCAAATAGATGGGGAAGAAATGGAGGTGGTGACAGATTTTATTTTCCTGGGCTCCAAGATCACTGCAGATGGGGACTGTAGCCAAGAAATTAAAAGACGCTTGCTCCTGGGGAGGAAAGCCATGGCAAATCTAGACAGCACACTAAAAAGCAGAGACATCACCCTGTCAACAAAAGTGCGTATAGTCAAAGCTATGGTCTTCCCAGTTGCAATGTATGGCAGTGAAAGCTGGACCAGAAGAAAGGCTGAGCGCCAAAGAATTGAGGCCTTTGAACTCTGGTGCTGGAGAAGACTCCTGCGAGTCCCTTGGACTGCAAGGCGATCAAACCGGTCAGTCCTAGAGGAGATCAATCCCAACTGCTCTTTAGAAGGCCAGATCCTGAAGCTAAAACTCAAATACTTTGGCCACCTAACGAGAAGGAAGGACTCACTGGAGAAGAGCCTAATGCTGGGAAAGATCGAGGGCAATAGAAGAAGGGGATGACAGAGAATGAGGTGGCTGGATGGAGTCACTGAAGCAGTAGGCGTGAGCTTAAATGGACTCCAGAAGATGGTAGAGGACAGGAAGGCCTGGACGAATGTTGTCCATAGGGTCGCGATGGGTCAGACATGACTTCGCAGCTAACAACAACAACAACAACAAGAATTTTTTTCAGCTAAAATCTGGCAAAACTCTGTAATTTTTGTTTTCATGCATGGCAAATATTGTCAGGCTCAACATTTGGGTTTACTTGCATGTAATAAGTTGAAGGTACAGTATTTATTTAAAGTTATAATAAAATAGAAGAGACAACATAGTAAGCTTGCCAGAATGTATTAATTCTCCCTGGGTGCTTTAGTGAAGTGTTAGTTGATGTAGATTTGAATAAACAAAAATTGTTCCTCTGTGAAATGGAAGACAAACAATTTCCAGGCTTCTTGTTTTAGGCTTTAAAAAAGGAATTATACCAAGTCTATTCATTTTGCTCTGGCATGAACGTAACACAGAGAAGAAAAAAAAACACCACAGCATGTAACCCAAAATATAATGTTTGCCCCTTTGAAGGGGAAATAAAAAGCTGGAGCGAAATTTGGAGAGCTTGGTTTCCAGTAAAAACTGACAAGGTAATTTGTCACCCAAATTAATTTAATTTTTCCAACTTTTAAATTGTGTATAGCTTTCAATGTGTCCATATCTCCTTGGGGAGATGAGATTTAAAATAGCCATAGCCTCACCAGTTTTAAGGTAGTGAGCAGTTCTTACAAAGTAAACATTTGCCAAAGAAGAATTGGAAGAAGGTGCTTGGAAATAACAGCGATAAGGCTCTTAAATCATTAAACCTGGCCTTGTGTTCCGATAAAAATGATAGCTTTTGTTTGGGCCAAGGGAAGAAAAAGAAAGGAGATTAATATACGTATTTTGAAATATATTAATATAAGTATTGAGAAAGCCACTTTTTTTCTAAAGTATGTCATTGTTGGGGCCAGACTAATCGTGGGTGTGGGGCAAGTGTTTCAAAATGAGGCATGACAAAGAGAAGGTACAACTCCATGGTTCCATGAGTTGACATTGTTTAATCGATGGAAACCAGAGCATGTCCATCCTGTTGATTTTATGGAACAGACAAAGCAGTTGGGAAAAGTATCCTTGTGAATAACCAGGAAAGAGAGAAGTGTAAAAATACAAGATTCCCTGCACTTATATCTCCATATAGTTTTACACATATGGAGGGGTATATTAGAAGCCTAGTTTGAACATACACTATGCTTATTTATCCAATTGACTAAAATTCAAGCTTTCAATCAAAGAATCCTCTCTCTAAGGAAAAAAAATCATTAAACAGAATGCTGGTTTGTTAAAGATGGAAGTAACATTTAATACTATTTTGCATTATTATATCATTTGTAAAATTTTAATTTTGCAAAACACCATGCCACTGAGATCATAAATCTAATGGCCATATTTTATTCTTGTTTCAGTGGCAAATGAAATGTTGCCGATGTGATTCCAGAATCCCGCACGCGTTCAACAGTCACCGGGTGGAAAATGTTCTCTCTTCTACAGGACACAAGCGGTGGTGGCAATCTCAGAATGGTAAGTCCCTGATTTAGAGGAGGGGGGAAAAAGGAAAGAGGCTGATGTGGACGTGCTGTAAAGTAGTTTTATGGTCAGAACAATGATTTCAGAGGGACAAGGGTTGTGTGGATTTAGTAAATAGAGCTTGAGTTTTAATAGATTAACCGCAGAGAGGAAATGAATGATCTAGCTTTTAGAAATAGCCTTAGTTTCATAATGTTCATGGCCCACTGTTCTGATAATTGCTTTTTTTTTCTCCTCAGATGTGAAACATGTTTCTCTCCAACTGGATTTAAACAATAAATTTCAGCTTGCTAATCTCCTGCTGGACTTCAGGGTATGTGCATAGCTCTCCTGTTTCTTCTTGGGGAAATAAATTTTGATTCAAATGGCCTTTGTAAACCAGTGAGAGTTTTGGTCTCTACTGTTAGCTTATCTGGGTTCTGGATCAATCACACTGATTAACTCCCCTCTGTCTCCTTTTTCTTGCAAAGGGCAGAGAGCAAGACTATTGAATTCTAGTTATCTCTTCTTTCCTCTGTCTCTTTAAGAGTCCTTTGCCAGGTGGCATGGTGATTGAGCGTTCTACTGATTTTGGTACCACATGGAAGATCTATCAGTACTTGTCCACAGACTGTTCTACTACTTTTCCGTGGATCTCCAAGAGCTTGCCTCAGAAATGGGATGATGTCCGTTGCCAGGACATACAGAGTCAACATAGACAACCTCAGAATGGGGGAAAGGTATTGTAAATGCAGTACTCTTTGGGCTAAGATTATTTGGGATTTATTGAGCCCAAAGTTACAGTATCGTATGTATGTATACACACATATACATATACATGTGTGTGCACGCACACGTGTGTGCATATATATATACAGTCATGGCCGAAATTGTTGGCACCCCAGAAATTTTTCCAGAAAATCAAGTATTTCTCACAGAAAGGTATTGCAGGAACACATGTTTTGCTATACACAGGTTTATTCCCTTTGTGTGTATTGGAACACAACAAAAAAGGGAGGAAAAAAAGCAAATTGGACATAATGTCAAACAAAACTCCAAATATGGGCCGGACAAAATTATTGGCACCCTTTCAAAATTGTGGGTAAACAAGATTGTTTCAAGCATGTGATGCTCCTTTAAACTCACCTGGGGCAAGTAACAGGTGTGGGCAATATAAAAATCACACCTGAAAGCAGATAAAAAGGAGAGAAGTTCACTTAGTCTTTGCATTGTGTGTCTGTGTGTGCCACGCTAAGCATGGACAACAGAAAGAGGAGAAGAGAACTGTCTGAGGACTTGAGAACCAAAATTGTGGACAAATATCAACAATCTCAAGGTTACAAGTCCATCTCCAGAGATCTAGATTTGCCTTTGTCCACAGTGCGCAACATTATCAAGAAGTTTGCAACCCATGGCACTGTAGCGAATCTCTCTGGTCGTGGACAGAAGAAAAAAATTGATGAAAGGTTGCAACGCAGGATAGTCCGCATGGTGGATAAGCAGCCCCAAACAAGTTCCAAAGGAATGCAAGCTGTCCTGCAGGCTCAGGGAGCATCAGTGTCAGTGCAAACTATCCGTCGACATTTAAATGAAATGGAACGCTATGGCAGGAGACCCAGGAGGACCCCACTGCTGACACAGAGACATAAAAAAGCAAGATTACAGTTTGCCAAAATGTACTTGAGTAAGCCAAAATCCTTCTGGGAAAATGTCTTGTGGACAGATGAGACCAAGATAGAGCTTTTTGGTAAAGCATATCATTCTACTGTTTACCGAAAACAAAATGAGGCCTACAAAGAAAAGAACACAGTACCTACAGTGAAATATGGTGGAGGTTCAACGATGTTTTGGGGTTGTTTTGCTGCCTCTGGCACTGGGTGTCTTGAATGTGTGCAAGGCATCATCAAATCTGAGGATTACCAAAGGATTTTGGGTCGCACTGTAGAGCCCAGTGTCAGAAAGCTGGGTTTGCGTCCGAGATCTTGGGTCTTCCAGCAGGACAATGACCCTAAACATACGTCAAAAAGCACCCAGAAATGGATGGCAAGGAAGCGCTGGAGAGTTCTGAAGTGGCCAGCAATGAGTCCAGATCTGAATCCCATTGAACACCTGTGAAAGATCTTAAAATTGCTGTTGGGAAAAGGCACCCTTCCAGTAAGAGAGACCTGGAGCAGTTTGCAAAGGAA
The DNA here is from genome assembly GCF_947247035.1 of Vipera ursinii. NCBI lineage: Eukaryota > Metazoa > Chordata > Lepidosauria > Squamata > Viperidae > Vipera > Vipera ursinii. The sequence continues at coordinate 40,325,656 of NC_139516.1, forward strand.
GAGTGGTCCAAAATTGCGGGTGAGAGGTGTAAGAAGCTTATTGATGGTTATAGGAAGTGACTGATTTCAGTTATTTTTTCCAAAGGGTGTGCAACCAAATATTAAGTTAAGGGTGCCAATAATTTTGTCTGGCCCATTTTTGGAGTTTTGTTTGACATTATGTCCAATTTGCTTTTTCTCCTCCCACCAAACCACAAGTAATAATTGGTTCACAATCTTGGGGTAACCATCCAGAAGTGTTGCCTCTAGGTTTTCAGTTAATTTATTAATTTTGAAAACAGCCATCAGGCAGAGATTGGCCTATGAAAGAAATTGCTTTTCCTCTTCCAAGGATGTAGTTTTGTTATTCTAACCAGAGTGAGAAACAATCTAGAACTAAGGAGACATTTTCTAACACTGAGAGCAATAAACCTATGGAATAGCTTGCCTCAAGAAGTTGTGGGTGCTCCATCACTGGAGGTTTTTAAAAAGAGGCTGGACAGCTACTTGTCTGGAATGATATAGGGTCTCCTGTTCAGGCAGAGGGTTGGTCTACAAGACCTCCAAAGCTCCTTCCAACTCTATTACTCTATGTTATGAGTCTTGTGACTGTTTGGAAGCTGCTTTCTGCAAATTGCTTGTGCCATTCATTCTATAAGTCATGCGATTTGCAGAATGAGGGTTCTGAAGATTATGAGAATCAAATGCTGGCCTAGAGAACAATGTGGGATGGCTTGGAGAATGGTGCTTGTTCCTGAGAGGTGGCAGAAAATTGCTGAATGTGAATAGGATGCAGTAACTTTGCACTGTGCTGGTGGGCTGGGTAGGCAGCTAAGGAGTCCCAAACGATGGCATTTTGTGCCACACTGGTGGACTGGATGAGGTTTCCAGGGGTGGCTTTTGCTTTGTAGCAGCACCCCAACTTGCAGATTGTCTGTGCTGGGTTTCCCAGCACTTCACTCACTCCTGTGAAGCACCCTAATATTCCTGACCTAGGATTCCATCCATTTTACGATGTGCAATTCTTGCTCAATGACAACAACTGAGAGCGTCAGGATTGTGGCATTCAGCAAAGCGGTTACATAACATCTCACTTAATGACTGCTCATTTAGCAACCAAGATTTCAGCGCCAATTGTGGCCATAAGTCAAGGACTACCTGTGTGTCCAAACTGAGATCAATTGCTTGTTGCTCTCTTAAGAAGCCAGGACCAGAAACAAGGGTTTGTAAAGCTAAAATAATAATTAAGTAAAATCGTCTTAATTTGTTTAATGGTAGGAGAGATCAAATAGCTTACACCGGCATATGTGACCAATTGCAATAAGTTGCCATTGCTTAGAATTAGACTTTAACATAACTTGGAGCCATCTCATTGATGCCTTTTATAAAAGCAGGATAGAGAAACTCCTCCTGTGATTTTAATAATTTCTCTATTTTTTTGGTTATCAGATTAAGTTCAACCCTGTAGACCTTCTATCAGGTCTTATGACATCTCAAAGCCAACGGATTAACAGTGAGTTTGTTTTTTTATGTTAGTTCGGTTTGATTTCATAGCAAAAGGTGGATTTGAGAGTTATCGGAATGTTACAAGCAACACTATGTTGCTGTGTTGAAATTGCTTATGCCTTGACTGCAGGGTGAGATCACAGCTAGGTGGTAAGCCATCACTTAATATGCACTGAAATAAAAATTACATATAATGTTATTGTTTAAAATAGGAGATTAGGTACTATAAGGATTTGCCTACATTTTTCAGAATTCAACTATTTTTGGTAAAATTGTTATATTTTGTTCACATATTTGGATATTTTTTTTTGATAAAGCTATGATTGAAACATGGCAGTACTATGTTTTCAGTTTTGCTTTATTGTATTTTTATGTTCCTGTCCCTCCAACAAAATGGACATTCACAATGACAGCCTGCAGGAGTCTATGCGTTCCTCTGAGAATGTTATGGAGCCAACCAAGCATCCAAGGAAACACTTTCTTTTAATTTTATGGATAAATAGATTGAATCTGAGTGTAGGAGAGTTAATTAATTTCCCTTAAAAAGATTTTCCCTGTACGAAAACTAGGAAGAGGCATGATGGCTGACAACCTAAGATGTATCTAGATCGTGTTATCTGGTAAACATTTTTATTAATTTTGGTAAAAAACAATGTTAGTGGGTGAACCTGAGGGGACTGGACAGTGTCCACATTTGTCTAAACGAAAAGAAAAGCTACTGTCAGCCTAAAAGAGAGAAGGTCAGGCAGTATCTTAGCTCTTCTCTTTTTTCTAAACAGAGGCAGTTAGGATTTGAGAGGTATACAGTACATACAAATTAAGATAATGTTACAAACATTTTCAGTAGACAGAAAATTTTTTAAATATCTTGAAACCCTTTCATTCAATGGCATATAGGGGGGCAGTTTGCCCTTGTATAAATAAGGGAAGTGCTGTCAAAGACATGAGATTAGCAACTAGTATGGAGTCACATTGCTGTTGACTGTGTATCAATCTGCTGTTGGTGTCAGTGGAGGCAGAGCAATGATGGATGAAAAAAAAAACCCCTTCAAATTAGTTTTGACTCCTGGTGATTGTTCTTGGCAGCATTTTTCAGAAGTGATTTGCCAGCTCCTTCTTCCTAAGGCTGAGAATAGTGGCTGGCCTAATATCACTCAGTTGACTTTGTGACTAAAGCACAAAGTCTTAATCCCTACTCTAAAGTTTTAGCAATGAACGAGGGTGATGTTAAAAATGATCCACAGCTAGATACACCACCGTTGTGATTAATTTCTAAACAGACAGTGGAATAGGAACCTGAGCAATGGAATTCAGTCTTCAAGTTGTAAATTATAGTTGTAAACTAGATCATGAGAACCATAAAAATGCTGCTTGATGTCTTAATGAAAGAGAAAAATGCATCAATATGTGGTTTGCATTGTGTTTTGCATTACATTCTGTAAACACACAAAAACATCCATGGTATGCACCACCAGCTATTTCCTGAACAGCTGCATGCATGGATTGGGCCTATTTAAGATAAGGAATGTTGGGCACATGCAGTATTAGGTACTATGATAAATATGCCAAATGCTATTTTTAACTCACATTAATACCCTTGAAAAAGCTTTTCTCCAAAGCAATATTGCACTGGAGCTATGGGCATTGTAGCTATTTGCTTGGACACACATGCATATGTACAGTATTTATTTATGTGTGAGAGATATATATGTATTCCACAATTGCATATACATGCGTACATGGCTTTGGGACTCAATAATGATCCCATTCTTTTTCCCAAGAATTGTTCCACCAATAATATTACATCTGACTATCCCTGTCCATACGTCATGGACATAGAGACGATAAAGCTAAATAACTTACGTTTTATTTTGCTGCTTCTCCCAGAATTTTATATATTTCTCCCTTTTTTCATCTGAAATAGATCTGGCTGAATTCACGAATCTGAGAATCAACTTCACACAGTTGACTCGCTTTCCACATCAGGGGTACCGCTTACCCAGTGCTTTCTATGCCTTAAATGAGATGCAGGTGCAAGGGAGCTGTTTTTGTCATGGGCATGCAGACCGCTGTGTTGCTCCTGATGCCTCTTCTGGAGAGCCTAGGGCTATGGTGAGAGAGAGAGAGAGAATGTTTTGTTTTTTAAAATAATTTTATTAAACTTAACAAAGTAAAAAATACAAATGAATATGAAAATACTAGAAAAATGGGGGAAGGAAAAGGGGAAAGAGAGAAGTGTAGGGTGAAAGAGAAAAAAAGAAACGAAAACATTGCCTTCTAACTTTTTTAGTGCAGTACTATAAAATAATATTGACTCAACTTTTTACTTTTACATACTTATGTATTAGCCATTTCTATAACAACAAATTTAACTAATCAGCAAAACCCAAAGTCAAAATTTCATCCCCCCCCATCTAAAGCACAAATTCCAGAAGTGGTTTCCAAGCAATCATTTTTTTCCCAACCATTCATCCATTGTGGGAAAGCAATGTTGCTTTGTATAACTTTCTAGGTTCTCATTTCAGTTTAGTGAGACTGCACTGCAATCCGATCTCTCAGTGACAGATATGTTTCTACAGGTGTGCACTAATGTGGTAGAACTACTTTGTGTTTTTGAAAAGCGGAGAGAATTTCCTGCATTATGCAGTGTCTAATTGTCAGAGGCAGGGCTTTTTTCCTCATAGAATGCTCAGAACGGAGTTCCGGCACCTTTTTTGGATGGAACCTTATAGGGTAGGCATGGCGGGTTGTATGACATGTCTGCGTTCCGGCACCTTTTTCTTTTACAACAAAAAGCACTGGTCAGAGGGGATGAGTTTCTGTTAAGACCGAGTTTCAAAAACAGTTTGGCCCAATGCAGGAGTTCGTCTGATTCAGAATGCATTTCTGACCATCTTAAAGCTTCGTGGCCACTGACTTTCCTGCTGCCAGGGTTTAAGCAAAAGATCAAGTGCTTGTTTAATATTTAACTTATACAGTTGAACATGGATATCTAGAAAGGACAGGGAATCAGAAACTGGTACCTGCAGGGAAGAGACTTAGCTGCCTTCTTTACCGTTCAGTTTCTTATACTCAGTGATTATGGTTTGATTATGGTTTGGGGCAGAAGAGATGGAAAGAATTCAATTTCCAGTCAAGTCAGAAATGCTGCAAAGAACATGCAGGTTAAGGATGGGTAAATTTTAAGCTTACCAATGTTCGTTAATACTGTAAGGAAAAATTAAAGGGTGATTTTGAGACACACACACACCCACACACACCCACACACACACCCACACACACCCCGATCTGCCCCTTGTCTTACTAGTTTGCAGCTGCTGCTGACATTCTGACTTTTACACTGACAAAAATCTGTATTCTTTAGTCTTGCAACGAACTGGTAAAGGTCAGTAGCAGAAAAGAAAGTTGGAAGGGATCTGAGTCAGTTGTAGATATCCGTGCAGGCTCACCCACTAAAAGGTCTCTAAATAATTAGTGGTTATCTTGCCCATATGTTCCTTTTTCTTTCTTTGCACCATTTCACACAATGGTCAGGAGGACAGAAGGAACGTTGGCTAGACAAGATGGTGGGCTTCTTAAGGAAAGAACCTCAAACATTCCCTTCGTTTAGTAGCTCTTTGAATCTGCACTACTGAGGGAGTGCATGTCTATGGAGATTCTCAGTCATCCAGGTATGGTGGTCCCAAAGGTGCTTTTTTCAGGAGGAAGAAGTGCATATTTTTTGTTTTCCTAGTCAGGTATGGACTAGGGCCTAGGCTTTGTAACAATGTCTTCTAGGGCTAGTTTGGCATTCAGAGTTAAATATGAACTGTGAGAAACAGCATCTGACCTGCACAAAAAGCTCTTTGTATTAGCATAGACTGAGCTGGAAAGTAATCTTGCAAACAAGCCAAAATGGAACTTGTTCTCTTCCAAATTAGGCTGAAAGAGACACGATGTAAGGAGCAAATGAGTGTGAGAAGCAGCTACAGGGCAACAGCAGCAGGAGAAGCTACCATGCTATTAAAACTAAGTTTTGTTTATATTCTAGGTTCATGGGCATTGTGTATGCCAACACAATACTGCTGGGCCAAACTGTGATCGCTGTGCGTCTTTTTACAATGACCAGCCATGGAAACCTGCAGAAGATGATAATCCTAATGAATGTCGTAGTATGTATGATTTCCCAAGAAAATGTTTATTTAATAAAGCTTTTGAAAAATATAGGTAGTATTGCTAAATATATTGGTGTATGTTATAATTACAGAAAACTTTGCGAGTAACTGAACATAGACATAACCAACATTTAAACCTTTCAGAATGCTGAGATATGTTAGAAGAGGCAATTATTTTATATACACATCTTGAACTTTGTTATTTTTCACATTGATGGATGTTTTATTTTCTCCTTTAAATGTTACTGTTGATTTTTATTATTTTACTGCCATGGGTTTTTTTAACAGGAAAATATGTATGTTTGCATGTCTGTATGTTTTGAACAAATGCTGTATTTTGTATTTTAAACTTGGCAGCTTTAATTGCTGTGGACTTCAGTACTCAGCATGAACATCACTTTGCTATTCAGTAAGCATTTTCTGCCATCTTTTTCTAGCCATCTAGAAAATAAAGGTGATGTTACTTTAAAGATCTAGGATTGGTGCTTAAGGTTCCAGACTAGAAGCAGGAGACTGTAAGTTCTATCCCACTTGAAGCATGAAAGCTGGTTGGGTAACTTTGGGCTCAACGTACCTCACAGAGTTGTGGGAAAATAGGAGGATGAAGGCATATTGTCTTATTTATAAAAACAAAGGCAGGGAATAAACAAACTTTTTAAGGAGAGAACTCCTCAAAATATGGCACTTGTAGAAGTTCTTGTAGAAGCCTGAAAAAATATCAATCAATGTGAGCGGAGTGATACTGTGTTCATGCTATCATTATGTCTGAAGCACTTCTGAATTACTTTCAAAACATGCACAGCAAACCCTAGTTTTCCTCTGAGAAACCAAGTTGTTGTTGTTAGTTGCGGTTGTGTCCGACCCATCGCGACCCCATGGACAATGTTCCTCCAGGCCTTCCTGTCCTTTACCATCTTCTGGAGTCCATTTAGGCTCACGCCTACTGCTTCAGTGACTCCATCCAGCCACCTCGTTCTCTGTCGTCCCCTTCTTCTCTTGCCCTCAACCTTTCCCAGCATTAGGCTCTTCTCCAGTGAGTCCTTCCTTCTCATTAGATGGCCAAAGTATTTGAGTTTCAACTTCAGGATCTGGCCTTCTAAAGAGCAGTCAGGGTTGATCTCCTCTAGGACTGACCGGTTTGATCGCCTTGCAGTCCAAGGCAATATGCCAAACTAACTGTAGCTTTCTACAATATTCTATAATGTTTACCATACTGGTTTATGCTGACATCACCATCAAACATTTTTTGCAGATCTTTGTGGAAGCCAAGGGTTGGTAATATGATATTGCCATGTAATCTTAGTTCTCCACCAAGATGATGTCTAGAATTCAGATTAAATATATTTAGTTTACGTTTTTTTAAAAAAACAATTGAGGTTAGCTAGTTTGCAAATCTTATGAGAATAACCAAAGATTTGGTGATCTTCTGAGAATGTAATCATTTAAAAATATTTTCTGTTTTTATTTTATCATGTGTATTATATTTCTCATAGGTCTGGGGAATCATAGGGTAGAACAATATGTTACATTAATTAAAATATATATTTTCTCGGTGATTATGGAAAACGAAGCCCATTGATTGGTGAAAGATAGAAATCAACAAAATGCACATGTTAATCGTGTATAAACACAAATCCAAGTTGTATGCTTTAAAAATCACCAAAAATTGGTAACATGGATTAAGACTGTATGTATGTGAATGTATGTAAAGGTACAGATATTTCTATTAAATGTATTTATTGTAGTGTTATTATATTTGGGTTGTAACATTCTAGATGAGCATAAAATGGCAACAGAGATTTCTGTGTCTGGGCTTCAATCTTCGGTGATCCAGATATTTGCAGTCCAAATCTAATAACCTGATACATAGATTTTCCACTGATAAGGGTTTTTTTTTGTACTTCTAAGATTGCTAAGGGATCAAAGTGCCATCTAGTGGTGAAACTGAAAAGTTAAGAACACCATTCTTTTTATTGAGCATCACATGTCACTTTCTTTTCTCTTTTAGGATGCAATTGTAATGGACATTCCCACAAATGTCATTTTGACCTAACTATATACCAAGCAAATGGGGGAAAGAATGGGGGTGTATGTGAAGATTGCCAGCACAACACAGCAGGGAGGAACTGTGAATTTTGCAAAATAAACTTTTTTCGTAACCGACGGTTTGATCTTGGCCATCCAGAGGTCTGTCTCCGTAAGTGGTGTTTAAGCCTTCTCTCAACTTCATGACATATTTTCCCAGAATCTGTTTTATTAAAACTTCAGAAAAACACGCTTTCTCTTTGTTTTAAAAGTTCTTATTTAATTTATTCAAAGCAAGCAAGCACAGGAAAGGCAAAAGAAGTAGAAATATAAAATTCCAGGAAGCTGTTGGCAAAGGGATTTTCTCTCTCTTTCAAGTAAACTCTGAAGGTTCCTGATGATACATTGAATTTCTGATGGGAACCCCAAGTTGCCTCTTTCTGAAGGCGGTTCTCAGATTTTCCTAGGAAATGAAGATGATTTGATCTGACTTAAGTCTGAAAAATAAATACACTCAAGATTCCTTGTACATATTCCTGTTCCTCTTTCTTTCACCTCTCTTCTTTAGAACCAATTTTAGGATAGTTTAATTATTGATGTATGTACATTGTATTGCTGTTTTATTTTTCACTTGTAGTATCCCACTTTGGTGGCTGCATTATAGAAAAATATTATTTTCCTTTTGCCCCAATTCAGCTCACTGCTCAAAAAAATAATAATTCTACTGCAAAACAAAACGAAGCATTCAAAAATACCCTGGCCTAATTTGAGAGATGTGGTACACCAATTACAATAAAGGAGAGAGGAAACCAAATTTAGTTACCTGCCACTGATTAACTTATGAATGCCATTTATTTATTCATATGCTTTTTTCACTCCAGCCAGTATGAGCCAGTTTTAAATCACTATCAGATCACTAGTGGCAGCTCTTAACAGTAACCAAGAAGAGACGCAGAATGAAGTGGAAACACAGCAGGCAGGCAGGGTGTGAATCATCAGTATTCCTGCTAATTTTGGCTAATTCTCCAAAAATGGTAAATGCGTAACAAAATGTCTTTTCTGTTGCCAGAAAAGTGGTTTTTTCCGGTGGGTCTAGATTTTCCTGTAGATCTAGATGAGCACAGGATCAGAATTCATTTTGCCATTGCCCACCTGCCTACTTTGCTTCCTTTATTAATTCTTTAGTAAGATTAGAAGATACATGATGGAGAACATTACTGCACACAGCAATGTTCTGCACACACCCCCACACCCCCACACAGAGCATTGCAGCATACTATAACATCACCAAGTCTTTATCACTGCTAAGTGAAGCATCTTTTATTCTATTTCACTGCCTTGGTGGAGCAGTGGGCTAATGCCTCCTTAAGTAACACCAGCTGCCTGCAATTATTGCAGGTTCGCATCCCACCAGGCTCAAGGTTGACTCAGCCTTCCATCCTTCCGAGGTAGGTAAAATGAGGACCCAGATTGTTGGGGGCAATTAAGCTGACTTTGTAATAATGCCGCTTGGGGTGTGTGTGAAAGCCCTAATAAGCAGGCATATACATAGAATGAAGGCTACTGCTAAGCTTGTAAGCCGCCCTGAGTCTTCGGAGAAGGGCGGGATATAAATGGAATTAAAATAAAAAAAAATAAAAATATTTCAGTTCATTGATGTCGAAGTTTTGGCCTGCCAAACGTGGACATTAGTCCTTGTCTCATACTAGACTTTTAAAAAAATACAAGAATATACAGTCATATTTACAGCTTAGAAGAGCAAGTAAAAGAAGTAAAGGGGGAAATAAAGAGAAATTAACAATATTTAATTCCCATATAAAATCCCAAATTGTTCTTTAGTTTGATGTTGTTTTGATGATAGGGCTGCAACTTTTAAAAAGTTACAGTTTTAACTTCTTTCTTTTCAGCTTGTGAGTGTGATCCAGATGGCACTGTTCCTGATTCTAGCTGTGACCGCATGAACGGTCACTGCGTCTGTAAGGAAAATGTGCAAGGAGATCGTTGTCATCTTTGCAAACCTGGCTTTACTCAGTTGACCAACTCTAACCCCCAAGGTTGCCGTGGTAGGTTGAAACCTGAAATAAATCAAGAGGATCTATTGCAATGTAAATGAATTGAACCATTTCCTGAAGTGAGCTATATTGGCATTAAAACACCATGACAAATCAATATACCCTCATTGTGACAAGATGCTGGCCTTATCCTCTGCATGTGATATAAGCAGTCTAATACTGATCTTTTGTGTACTACAAATCAACCAATATTATTTCCTTAAAATATACAATGTTTGGAGTAAGCTTTAAGACATCTAAATCTCTTCATTAGGAACAGAAGGAAAAGAAGTTTGCATGGTTCAAATTTTAAGATGTAGTACACTAGGTTATATCAGGAGATATGTAGGGTTTAGGTTATCCTATGAATTATTGAGAAAAGGAAATGGTTGAGTCTTCTATTTATTAATATTAAAATCTAGTGTCACCTGGATTTGTTTCCAGCATTAGATAAAACACATATACATTTCTTATAAAATGTTATGTATATTTATTTTAAAAAACAGTTCTTCATTGGGTAAAAATAGATCATTTTCATTTTTCTTTCCTATATTTTCAGTTATTTTTAGCTCATTGGCCAGTTTAGAAAGTTAAAATGTGTGACATTAGAAAATTAAGTTTTGCTTATGAGATTGTGCGTACTCCCTTAATGAGTTTGGAATTATATGATAAATATAGAATGTGCTATGGCTACTGAAGCCCAAGATCACTTTAGTACAAAAAAGGTGACCCCTTTTTTTCACATAGCCTGTCCCAGTGATTAATTTGGAACTTTACACTAAATCTATGTGTTTAATGAAAAGAAAAAAAAATGGGGGAAAAAGCCACAGGCAGTTGATATCGGTTAATAACTACAATTGTATCTTAGAAGGTTTTTTTTTACTTGAGGAGTTTTTTTACAGTTAGAACAATTAACCAGTGGAACAACCTGCCTCCAGAGGTGGTGAATGCTCCAACACTGGAGGTTTTTAAGAAGAGACTGGACAGCCATTTGCCTGAAATGGTAAAAGGTTTCCTGCCTGAGCAGGGGGTTGGACTAGATGACCTCCAAGGTCCCTTCCAACATTATTATTATTATTATTATTATTATTATTATTATTATTATTATTATTACTATTATTATTATTATTATTATTATTATTATTATTATTATTATTATTATTATCTGGAGGATGTCAGATCAACATCTCCAGTAGAGTCTGCCAATGCATAGAGTTGAATAGGCAGAAGGGGAGATGCCTTGCTCAGTTGTGGCCAATAGAAACTCCTTGATTGTAAATAATATCCCAAAGGTTCTTTTCAAATGGCAGCTGGATTTTCTTGGTTTTTTTCCTTGAAAACATTTAGCTTCTCATCCAAGAAGCTTCTTCAGTTTTGACTGAAGCTCCTTGGATTAGAAGCAAAATGTTTTCAAGGGAAAAAAACCAAGAAAGTCCAGTTGCCTTTTGAAAAGCACCTTTGGGACAGACATGACCTGTATGATTGAGAATTTCCATAGACTTTTGTAAATAATAGTTTGCAGCTTTCTATGCTATATAAACTCAGACAATTACAACTTATTTAATAAATAACTCATGAAGAAATGTGTGAATCAGGCCATAGCTTCACCATCTTAGATTTGTGATAGACATTAAATCTAGGCTCAAAGTGGTTTTTGTCTTTTAAAATTTCAAAATTGTCAATTCTACTTGCATTCATATGTGCAGATCCAGATGTTTTTTTGGCCAGGTCTCTATAGTGAAAACTTGGGTATGTGTTTTAAGATGAGCCTCAGCTTGCTAAACTAACGTCACTTCTTACATGTAAATTTTAGAACGACTCTAATTCAGCAGCGTCAATCTCTTGTGCAAATGTTTTGATCTGAACTGCGGTAGCCATATATGAGCAATAATGCCATCCTTCAGTTACTCCCCAAGAGATGGCAGTAACTGCAAAACAATAACATCAAATCCCAGCAATTTTTTCCTCCTAAAAGCCTGTCTTCCTTATTCATCTAAGGAAAAGGAAAAAAAACTCGAATTTACACCATGTTTCAGTTTTAATAAGTAACTGGTTAGTAGAGCATGCACACAAACATCCTTCCTGCTCTCAGTTTGAAACTATACTCCAAAATTTATAATTCCTGGACTGGAGATTTCAGTATTTGTGTTTCATAATGGTCGGTTTCAGTCTGCAGTGCAGATTGAAACTCTAGAAGTAGATGTAAATATCCTGGTTAGTTTCTTCTGCTCAACTCCATATTTTATAGGAAGGCTAAAGTAAGAAATAGTGTAACTGGGGAAATGGGGTCCCTGGATTTAATGTTCCATATTTATTTCCCAGAAGAACTAAACAGCGTTTCATTCCTCCATGAAACTGTTCTAAATCCCTTTCCAAAAGTCATCTAAACTCCTAGTAAGAACTACGGTGTGGCAATGAATTTTACAAATTCAGTGCTTGGAGCAAGAGGGGTAGGCAACCTTGGCTCTTTTATGACTTGTGGACTTCAATTCCCAGAATTCCTGAGCCAACTATGCTGGGAGTTGAAGTCCTCGAGTCATAAAAGAGCCAAGGTTGCCTACCCCTGAGGCAGCCTGAAAAACTGGCTCTTTTGTCACCTTTGACTAGTGTTCTCTAGAATTGTGTCTCTTCAGTCTGATACTGTTTTGTGTTACAAAAAGCCTCGATACTTCCTCCTCTTCCTTCCAGCAGTTCTGACAAGGCGACGGCTGGCTCTGTTTTGTTTTTCAGAGTGTGCCTGCAACATCCTGGGCAGTCGCAGAAATATGCCCTGTGATGATGAAACGGGACGCTGTTTCTGCCTTCCTAATGTGGTGGGTGAGAAGTGTGATGAGTGTGCTGTGAATCACTGGAAAATTGCAAGCGGGGAGGGCTGCTGGCCTTGCAACTGCCACCCTCAGAATTCACTCAGCCTTCAGTGCAACCAGGTATCAACTGCAAAGAAAAAAAAGAGAGCAACTGCTTTCAATTTGTGAGAGTGGGAAGGCAGAGGGAAACATGAAGCCATCGCAATTCCCGGCTCCATAAGCTGGGCTCTCTGTTGCTGAGAGGAAGAAACTTTTGTTCTTCTGCTGCAGAAGCTTTTAGATGAGGCTGAATCTTCCAGTCTCCTCCGTGTAAAATTGACAGGAAGAAATTGTTAAAGGAGCGCTCCCGTGAGGTTTTTCCATGCCATCTCCCATTCTTTTTCCTTTAGCACAGACATTCTGTTGAGGGGTGGAAGATAGGAGAGCTGCCCAGCTAGAAGCCTGGCATCTAAAAACATCATAGTTTATACGCTCGGGGAAATTAAGGGGCAATGCTTTTTTAAGACTTTTATTGTTTAAGAGAGGGCAATGGAATGTCTAACATAAAGAAAGGAGGAAGATATTACATGGAAGAGTGGGGAAATATGAGAAAGAGCCAAAGAATGCTAGATATATTGTAAGCAGATCTGGAGAATTGCTTTGACAGACTTTCAAGATTCTGTTACGTTGCCTTATGAGAATAAAGACCATTCCAGAATTCAAAGTGATTCTTATTTCCTGAGTCTGCCAGCCTCAGAGGCTTGATAGTTTCCTAGAGCATTCAAGCAAAACTGCTTCTGCTCCCCTTCCCCCCCCTTGAGAACAAACATGGAAGAACTGCTGGTGCCATCTGCAGCTCTGTACCTCAGATGGCAGCTTTGACTTAGATTATGTTACCAAACTTCCTAGCTGGAAAAAAATGTGTCTAAATAGGCTTTGTACAAAGCACATGGAACCTGGGAGTCATTTAAAGCTTAGGAGCTATTTAACATTTAAACTGCTTCTACTGCTTTTCTAGTGTAGTGGAATTGTAACTCTTAGGATTCCGGCTAATTCTTAAAGCAGCAATCCTACTTCCATATCCGGTTGAGAAAATCTGGGTTAATCTGAAAGACATAGATCGTGGTGATGGCTGAACTTCAAAACCAAGCAAGGATTCAGGTGCAAATGCCTCTTGTTCCAAATCCAACAGTAGGCTTGGAATAAGACTTTACCCCCCAGAAGACCCTACTTTCTTCTGTAGCACAGCTTGAGCTTTACCCTCCAAGCTCCCTGTGGCATGTTCTGTTCTCCAGATTATTGGGCAAAGCTTTGTGTTGGTGTCTTTTCCACAGTAACCTTTCTGTTTTTCTTTGTAGTTTACAGGGCAATGTCCATGCAGGGAAGGCTATGGTGGACTGACATGCTCTACTCTTGAAGTCCAGGAATGTCCACACCACACATTTGGAAATGTTAGGACTGGATGTAGAGGTATGGAAAGTTGGACATATATGCTTGGAAACATCTGCGTTGTTCATTGCCAACTATCTGTCCTCCTCATCAGCATTGTTTCTGATGACATGTTTCTTCTCTAATTCCTAACAGAGATTTGTAACCATTTTCTTTCCTTTTGACTTCCTCCTACTTGTTTAGCCTATTTCATTATTTTCTTAGTATTCCATAGATGGAAATTTAGCAAACATTCAATAATTAATTATCTGTTCTAGTTTAGCTGTGAAATGAGAAAACACCCTTAAAAAACATCATAGGGGAATGTTATTACATATTTTTATCCAGTCAGTCATGTTTCTTTAAACTGTAGGCTGCCCAGAGGGTTTTCTTTTTGAAGTTGGTCAACCTTGAAAACCAATACATACATACATACATACATACATACATACATACATACATACATACATACGTGCAAACCCCCAAGTAGGGTTTTTGCCTTCTGCTTCCTTTCTGTTTAGAAGGATTTCCTTCTCTGTGATGTTAATCTAACACTTAGAAATGTGGATACATTACATATCTTACAGATAATACATTTTAGCCTATAGTCCCTTTTTCTGCATAATCCCTATTTTTGTAATAGACAATATAATACTTATAGGTATGAAGTGTGCCTGTAGTTATTTCCTTTATTGCAGGGGTGTCAAGCTCGCAATATCATGTGATGTGTTGCGATGTGTTGTGACTTTTTTTCCCATTGCCAGCAATGGGGTGGGCATGGTTTCACTATGATGCATCTGGCCCACAGGCCGGCAATTTGACACTCCTGCTTTATTGGGTTCTAGTTTTCTATCCCACCTTAATTTCTTACATCTTTAATTAAAGTAATGTAATACTGTAAATAAGTGTATTATATGATACTTCCCTCCAGTGTCATTTTAATTTCTAGTAATGTTTCTTGCTTCACATGGGCCCCCTAGCCATTCTGAGGGGGGAGGGAAATGAGGGTTCAGTTTAAACATTTTGCACAGTGTTCAAAAAGTACTCTTTGCAAAAAATGAAAATAAAAAAATGAGCCATGTTGGATCTGCAGGGTTGGTAGATATATCCCAGTAAAGTAGACTAGAAACCGATTAGAATTCTATTTTATTAAGATATGCTATAGCAACAAAATCTGGCAAGTGATTGTGGTCTTCCTTCCCTCCCTCATATATCCTAGGGAGTTAGGAAGGAATAACCTGAGTCTCTTCTCAACAATATTTCTCTTTCCAAAGCTTAAAGAATGCTTCCCCCCACTTTTGTTTATGTTTCTGAATATTTGCTTGGCTGAATATTTCCATGGCTCTCTAAGATAATAACATCATCACTTTGCCTCCTGTTTGCCTCCTGACAAAAGTATGTTTTTGTGACTAGCTCGCTCTCAGGTTGCTTCCACAAAATGCTTTCAGATATTAAATGACCTGGCCAGCCTAGATGGTGATGATGATCATGATGATGAATCTACTGAAGGTTGAAGGCAGTATAGGAGTACAAACCTCTAAGTGTTGTTGGTTTTTTTGCTCTTTATAGCTTGTGACTGCAATTTCCAAGGCACAGAGGTAATGGGCTGTAACAAAATGACTGGCAGCTGCCTTTGCCGCTCTGGGTTCACAGGACCCCAGTGTAATCAGTGCCAACGGGGCTACTGTGGCAGCTATCACCACTGTGAGGCATGCCATCCTTGTTTCCAAGCCTATGATGATGACATTCAAAGGTTTGGCTTACGTCAGGTCGCCTTGAAAAATTCAACACAGCACTTGCAAATAGGGACAATAACCTCTGGCTTCAATAGCCGCCTTTTAGAAGTGGAAAGAAAAAATCAGCACATTCAACAGATGTTGGACAATCCCCTTATTACTGAGCAGGAACTGGAACAGGTGGCCAATACCATTGCTACAATAAGGTAAGCTTGCTTTTTCTTTACATTTACCAGCAACAAAGGAGTGCCCCCCCCTCCCAAATATACAGAAAATAATTTTTCAACATTTGGTTGCTAAAAGGAGTTTACTTGACTTCATTCAAACTCAGATCCACAAGCACTGTCTATGTTATGATTAGGGAAATTGTGTTGTGGTCCTCAGATGAAAAATGAAAATACAAATCACATACACTCATTTGTTTCAGAGTTTATGAACTATAAAACACTTTGCTTATAAATGAGCTTCCTAAGTCTCTCTCTAAATGAGCCTAAGTCTGAACAAAATGCTTCTTTATTTTCTGTCAACTTCAGCCTTTGTCTATTTACATGGAAAAGCTTTTGAACAGCAGTTTTGTTATTTCTTATGTTTTCATCTTTCCCCAGTTTTAATACAAGAAAGATATGTTCTATCTAATCTGGCAGAACAATCAAGAATTCCAAGAATGTGTAATAGGTCCCTCCTCATGTTGCTTAGCAACTGCCTTTGGCATTAGAGATAATATATGACTATTATGACTGATAAACAATGATAGTCATATCCTTTCTGGATTTATCTACTCCTGCTACCTGAATTGATATCTCTTACTCTAGCTTGTGGGAATGAGTTTCAGCTACAGATTCTATGACAAAATGATTCTTTTTATTTGTCCCTGTTATTCTAGGCCAAGCATGTCAAACTTGCGACGTCATGTGATGTCGCGCGATGTATCGTGACTTTTTTGCCATTGCCGGCAATGGGGTGGGCGCAGTTTCAGAGTGACGCATCTGGCCTGTGGGCCAGCAGTTTGACATGCCTGTTCTAGGCTATCAGAGTAGTATATTCACTCCACCTTCCCTTAAGCCCCCAGAGCAGAGGGATAAAGATGTTACATGATATCCTGTCCTCATAAATGGTATTTTACATGACTTTCAGAAAGATAGTGCTGTCTTTGCTGTGATAAGATTGTCCTAATATTTGCAATCAGAAGGGAAAGGTACTAATACAGAAAAATGTGTATATAAATATTATATATCTTTTATTAATTCCAGGCAGACCATTGAAGATTTAAGTTCTGAAATACTTTTTGAGGATGAAGTTTCTTCCCTGTCCATAGAAATGAATGCTCTTGATAAAAGCTTGCATCTAATCACTGAACAATATCAAAATAAGAAGGCCCAGTTTGAAGCCAGCCGCAGCATAGATCTCTCAGGTATAACCCTCAAGTTTCAACTGCCAGTGACTTAGCTATCTTGTTAGCTATCTTTCCTATTGCAAATGCAGAGGACATCTAGTTAAGAATGTCTCCCTTCAGATTGTTGTTGGCTTGCCAGAAAGAGTGTGAGAAGTCTCAGAAATTAGTATTCCAGTATTAAAATATCACAAGTTACCTGTTTTTTTTCTGCAGTGAAAGTAAATCTCAACAATTAAAGGCCTAAGAATTAATAACTTACAGCTAAAAAAAGCTAAACCTTTTATTGCCTACCTGTGAACTGGTTAAAGAAGGAAGATGCAGAATTTCCCTAGTCTGGAAGCACAATGGCAATAGAAGGCAGCAACTAGTAATGGTAGGCAATAGGAAATTCCAGCCACAATTCACAGCTGTCAATTGAAGTGGAGGCATTTATCTATCATAATATAAAGCACAAGTGAACTTCACAGCATCACTTAACCCAGCATAAGTTGAAGAAACTACTTTTGATGCATTGAAATCAATGACATATGGAGGTTGCCTTCCCAGTAAGCTGGTGGTGGGTAGACAACAATATTGTGTTTCCCTGCCCTCAAGAAACATATAGTAGTGGATACTTATGCTATGTTAATTGTGCCATCTTCACTTTTTTTGAAAACTGCTGGCTAGACCCTAGAATACTTTAAAGAAAACTAACGTATGAAACAGCATAGTTTGCTTATCCCCTTCCACTCCCTGTAATCTGAAAGTCAGAATCCTGCTGGCTTAAATGCACATTTGAATTCACTTATGACATGACAGAAGCTCAGAGGTGCCTTTAGGATCACACATGAACACACTGTATGATACTAGGGAAGTAGAAATAATTCATTTGAATTCTATATGCCTTGTTGCTATGGTTTTCCCTGCAGTGTTTGTGGGATGAGAAAAACAGTGCTATCATACATGCCTTTTTATGGATATTCTGATATTGTGACTCAACAGCGATAGAAAAACTTTATTATAAAGAAAATTTATTTTGAGTTTTTGTTTCTACTACTGTTGTTTCTGCTCAGCAGTCTTAAGCTGCTTGACACATGTTCATAAACAACCAGCAATGAATCTGGCTTAAGGAATCGTTTTCTAGATATCAGGCCCTTTCCACTCTGGGCTGAGTTTATCACAACTTAATATTTACTCTGTAGTTGGTAGGAAGATGCACAACTGGTGTCCTAGCAGTTATAGAGCACTATTCATTTTCAAACTGATAAAAAGGTAGTGCATTCTTTCTTTCTTTTTTACTGATCCACCAGTGGATGCATCACATAGGAAGGGCTTAAATGTGAATGGGATTGATACATAAGGTTTATCCATGCAAACTACATGTCTTCAAAGAGCCAGTCATGGAAAGGAAAGCAGTTGGAGCTTGTTTTCTTAGCATAGATGGAAGGGATAAAGAGTGTTGTGTATGTAAATAGTTATTAACAAGGCAAGTAAGTGATTGCAAACACATTGCAGCTTAGCAAGGTTCAGAGCGGGAAATTAAGGTGCAATCATTGGACGCCACAACCTAGGAGCGGGAAAAGAGACTCCACTGATTGGTTACAGTTCAAACGCTTTCTCTATAAAAGGGTTGCAACATTTGACAGTTGACAGTTGACTTTGTGTATTCAATAAACTCGTTCATTGTTAAATCACTCTGAGTCCTCGTCAATCAGAACCAAACAATTGGCGACGAGGGTGGGATTGACAGAAGACCAGAGAATCGGCGAATTGTTGCGCAAAGGCGGCAAATTCGAAAACGAGTCACAGTCAACCGGCGGCCGCGGTGAAATAAAAAAATTCTCCGAATGGCGCAGATAGGGTCTTTGAAGGAATTCGACCCAAACTTCCCCGAGGATTGGGAAGAATACATCGGTCAAGTGGAAGGGTTCCTGTTAGTGAACGGAATCACAGACGACCGTAAAAAAGCGGCAGCCTTACTAACGATTTGTGGCACACCGGTTTACCGAATCGCTGTCGGACTGTGTCAACCGCAACCGGTCTCAAGCGTGCCCTACGCTGACCTCCTAGCCAAACTTAAGGTCCACTTTACTCCCAGGAGATCCGAGCTCTTCTGGCGGCGCATCTTTGAGAAGAGGAACCAGAGACCGGGAGAGTCCATACAAAAGTTTGTCGCTGCCGTCAGGGAAGCCGCAGTACGATGTAAATACGATAATTTAGAAATTAGAATTCGGGACCGAGTAGTACTGGGCTTACGAGATGAGCAGCTACAAAACAGAATAATCGCCAAACCCACCGGCGATTTACAGGAGGTGATTGACGAACTTCTAACTTACGAGTCAACCGGGTATCGCGACCCCCCCCGCAGTAGCATGGCAGCAGCGCCCAAGATCAACCAAGAGGGCTATGTGGACTGCGGGGAGGTGGACCAGCAGTGGGAGGAAGAGATCGCCGAAGTCTCCAGGCGGTTTGGAAAGTTGGCACCAAGACAACCCAGAAGCGAGGGGCCCGAATCTGGCCGCCGTCAACAACCCGCAACTCCGCATAGACAACCGACCGGGGCACAACGACCGTGGCGGGACACCGCATCCAGACCGCGCGACAACGATAGCCAGAGCCGATGTGGCAGCTGCGGCGGCAACCATCCCCGTGCCTCCTGCCGATTCCGTACCGCCAAGTGCAGGGCATGTGGCAAGACCGGCCACATCCAGGCCATCTGCAGAAACCGCGCTCGCGACAACCGTCTGAACGAAGTCGATGTGTGGTCTGAGGGTAAGGTAACCCCTAATGCTAGTGGCAAGGAGACCCCAAAAACCCGGGTTAAATTTCCAAATTTAGGGGAGGTGGCGCGAATCAATCGGAGAAGGCTGGGAAATGGTCACAATTTCCCGGACGGAAAATTAAAAATCACAGTCCTTCTGCAAGGGGTCCCTTGCAGAATGGAAATTGACTCAGGGGCTTCAGTGTCGATAATTTCCACTGAAACCCTTGAGAGAATTGAACAAATAAGTGGGAAAAGAATTCCACTTAGTCTAACAAATATTCAATTAACGGACTTTCAAAAAAGTCCAATAAAAATAAAAGGAAAGACCAGCCTTAGTGTAAAATTTAAGGGGTTTAAGGGGGTCTTAGAACTAATAGTTACAGAGGGAAACAGGACTAGCTTAATCGGACTTAATTGGTTCCCGGCCCTGGGAATTTGGATCGGGGGAATAAATTCAGTGATTAAAAATAAGACCCTCGAATCCGTCTGCAATGAATTTGCAGACGTATTCGACGGATCTCTGGGCAAGTATAAGGGGCCCCCCATTAACTTCAACCTAGACCCCTCAGTAAAACCAATCAGGCTTAAGGCCCGAAGGGTACCTTTTGCCTTAAAGGAAAAAATCGAGGCCGAGCTCGACCGGCTTGTAGGCCAAGGAGTATTAGAACCTGTTGAGGGCGGTTTGTGGGAAACGCCGATTGTCACACCCCTCAAACCCAACGGGGATGTGAGAATCTGCGCTGACTACAAAGCCACCCTCAACATTGGAATGAAAAAGCATGTTTACCCGGTCCCGACGGTGAAGCAGGTCCTCGCCACGATCCAGGACGCCGCCATTTTCGCCAAGTTAGACTTGGCGCATGCGTACTTACAGTTGACTGTTTCTAAAGAGGCTGCAGAGGCACAGACGATCGTTACCCACAAGGGGGCGTTCCGAGTCCACAGACTGCAATTTGGAATTGCAGCAGCTCCAGGCATCTTCCAAGAAGTGATGGAGAGGACCTTAAAGGGCATACCTGGAGTATGCCCTTACTTTGATGATGTCCTAATAGCTGGAAAGGATGAAGGAATGTTAGTAGAGCGGCTGGAACAGGTACTGGGTAGATTTAGGAAGGCTGGATTGAAACTAAAGAAGGAAAAATGTAGTATAGGGGTTAAATCCACTGATTTTTTGGGGTTCAGGATTGACAAAAGTGGAGTCCACCCGACCCCTGAAAAAATTAAAGCAATCAAAGGGGCCCCAGAACCAAGGAACAAGGCAGAACTACAGGCCTTCCTTGGCTTGGTAAATTTTTACCACACGTTTGTGCCGCACAAGGCTGCCATTGCAGAACCCTTACACAGACTCTTAGATAAGAAGACCCCTTGGCAATGGCAGAACAAGCACAAAGTGAGTTTCCAAACTCTAAAAGACATCCTTTCCAGTAATTCAACCGTGACCCACTTTATAGAAGACAAACCAATCTACCTGGCGTGCGATGCTTCGCCATATGGCGTAGGGGCTGTGATCAGCCACTTAGACAACCAGGGAATACAAAGACCCATTGCATACTACTCCCGCACACTAACCAAGGCAGAGCGGAACTATGCGCAAATAGACAGGGAGGCATTAGCTATTGTGGCAAGAGTTAAGAAGTTCCACGACTACCTGTATGGTAGGAACTTTACTATACTGACAGACCACAAACCCTTGCTGGGACTGTTTACCACAGATAAACAGACTCCTCAGATTATGTCACCCAGGATGCTGAGGTGGTCCATTTTCCTCTCAGCATACTCTTTTTCCCTCCAATACAGACCAGGTAAGGACATGGGTCATGCAGACGCTCTTAGCAGATTGCCCCTAAGCACAACAGAGGAGGACCCTGCCCCAGTGGGACAAATAATGTCCCTACAGGACATTCCTGATTTGCCATTAACTGCAAAAGACATTGCTGAGGCAACCAATAAGGACCTCACCTTAAGGAGAGTAATGGCCTGGGTCATGGGTGGTTGGCCTAACGCCAAACCGGACGAAATATACAGTCCATATTTCAGAAGGAAAGATGAACTGTCAGTTCATTTGGGATGCTTACTCTGGGGAACTCGTGTAGTTATTCCAGGAATCCACAAATCAGCTATTCTACTAGAATTGCATGAGGGACATCCTGGAATAGTAAGGATGAAGGCGTTGGCTAGGAGTCACTTGTGGTGGCCAGGACTGGACAACGACATTGAGGAATGCGTTGCCAATTGCCATTTGTGCCAGCGTTCCAGGCCTGAACAACATCATATCCGCACACTTAAATGGGAACAAGCTAGGAATCCGTGGTCCAGGATTCATATTGACTTTGCTGGACCCTTCCAAGGGTTAACGTTCCTAGTAGTGGTTGACAGCTACTCTAGATGGCTAGAGGTAGTACCGGTCAGTTCAGTAACTGCGGGCAGAACAATACAGGCATTAAGGGGCCTCTTTGCCACTCACGGGTTGCCGGATTTAATTGTGTCTGATAATGGGCCACAATTCACATCTATTGAATTTCAGGATTTCCTCAAGGCCAACTCGATTAAGCACAAGACTTCAGCACCCTTCCACCCCTCCACCAACGGATTGGCTGAAAGAAATGTGAGGACCACAAAGGACGCTTTAAAAAGAATTATTCGAGGCGACTGGCATCAGAGACTGGCAGAGTTCTTGTTGGCTCAGCACACGACCCCATGTTCTGCTACAGGGAAAAGTCCAGCTGAAATGAGGTGGGGCAGGAGACTATCCACCAAGTTGGACAGATTGCACCCTGACAGACTGCAAACAAACATTGAATTGGACATTCCTAACAGGACATTTAAAGTGGGGGATTTGATCTGGGCCAGAAACTATGCCCAAGGGGACAAATGGATTCCAGGGGTGGTGACTGAAATCTTAGGGCCCCTGTCGTACACTATTGAGGGGGAAGGGAACAGGATCTGTAAAAGACACATAGACCAGCTGAGGAAAAGATCTAGTGGTTGTGTGCCAGTTGAGGGGGACCAAAGCATAGTAGGGGGAAACAGTACAGATAACAACAGGCCAGGGAGCGGCATAGAGGATGGGCAAAACGACTCATCCCCTCTTACCCAACAACAACATTTCAGTCAAATTGAATGGGAAATACCCCTGCGAAGTAGGCCAGTGACCACTGAATTACAAACTCAAACTAATACACAAAACAGCACATCTGAAGCCAGTAACCCAGAGCCCGGGCTCAGCAGTGACAAGCAGCCAAGCAGTCAACCAGGAAGAGGGGTCCCTAGCAGCCAAAGTAACAGATACCCTGCTAGAATACATAGGCCACCAAAATACCTAAAGGATTTTGTAAAGAAATAACATCAACTGGGGGGTAAGGGGTGTTGTGTATGTAAATAGTTATTAACAAGGCAAGTAAGTGATTGCAAACACATTGCAGCTTAGCAAGGTTCAGAGCGGGAAATTAAGGTGCAATCATTGGACGCCACAACCTAGGAGCGGGAAAAGAGACTCCACTGATTGGTTACAGTTCAAACGCTTTCTCTATAAAAGGGTTGCAACATTTGACAGTTGACAGTTGACTTTGTGTATTCAATAAACTCGTTCATTGTTAAATCACTCTGAGTCCTCGTCAATCAGAACCAAACAAAGAGGAAGGGGGATTTACCAATCAGGAAGAACTTTGTTCTTGTAAAGCATTTCAGTTTTCCGGAGATTTTACCCTTCAGAAGTTGTTGAATGAATACTTTTACAGTTATCTTGTCTTACATTTTAGAAGAGGAAAAAACAATCCTAAATTCAGAAGGCTAATTCCTGTTAAATCTCTCTCTCTAGTTTATGGGAGAAGTATTTGCTTGGCTATCATGTGAGGGACAAGCCCTTGTTTTCATCTAGGTAATCAATATTTCAAAGTTTGTATAGTTCTGTTCTAAAAAGGACTTGGGGCTGTGCTTCTGTTTCTGTTTCTTTTTGTGAAGACTGCTAACATTTTCTTTGGCTTGGAGAAGATATAATGAAGAAAATATCCTCTTGGATTTTTATAGCTCTGCTGTTGAAAAGATGGGTGGTAATTCTTCTTTAGAATACTTGTCAAGAGCAAGATTATTCAATTAGGTAACTGGTCAATTCAGGTGTATGAAGCTGTTTGCTTCCTTTATTCTGTAATGTGACTTTTAATAGTAAAATTCCGTACTCAAAGGTTTGAAGAAAAAAATTAACTATCAATTCACACTACATTCCTCTTTATTCCCACAGGGGCATTCAAGACTATCAGTTCTGCACATCTCACATCCTCCAATGCTAGTATACGCATAGCTGGTTCTTCTGGACTGCTTGCTCAGTCTCTGGAAAACAGGAGAAATGCTGAGGGGCTTGAAAGTGGTCTTATAGACCCTGATTCAGGATTTGAAGTACTGCAGAATAAAATGGCTGTCACACCCAACTTGACTCCAGTAATTAATAAGGTAAAACTATTGCTCTAGAGCAGACCTATTTGTATAAATGAAAAAAACTGAGGCTGAATTATAGATTTTGTTTAAACGTATTTACCTATATTTATATGTAGATATAGATGTTATTGATGTTAAGGTTCTTTGGAATTGGATAGAAGGAGTGCTAGTGTAGAAAAAGAAAGATTCATGAATTGCTAGTTTAGATTTTGTTTTCTTCTCAGACACCGTGGAAGTATTTGTACAGTTAAACCATGGCCTGTATTTTGAAAAAATAAAGAGGTTTTTGTTCTCCAAGGACACTTGTTCCTCAAGAACTATGCAACCTGTAATTACTTTATACATACAGGGGAAGGTCCAAAGCATAATAAATAAGGGATATGAACCCCAGGAACAGTAGAAATCAGGTTTAGATTTTCAGATTCCCTCTTTCTACCTCTCTGCCTCTCCCTCTCCTTCACATATACAAACCCGATACATATGACTTTGTAATTAAAGGAATATGAATGTACATACAATGAAACCCATGTGGCAATATTATATTTTCCTTTAGGACAAATACAAACTTGCATCATAAATACTGGTTATGAATGAAGAATCAGAATAACACGTTGATGTTCTTATCATCTGCTCTAAGACTCCTTATTGCTTTGAATTTGTTCTCCACTGGTAATCCGTGGAGATAAACATTACTTAGATTCTGTATCCCATCATGCATTTAAAATGTTTTGCAGAACATTCAAGCCATTTAATATCATGGGAAGACTACATTTTATTTGCAGTTTAGTCACACTCCTTCAACAGAGAGCAGTAATAGGGGATTTTATTTGTTCCTCCCAACCCCTGTCATGATTCTGCTGGAGAGGATGAAATGTAAATTACATACATAGTCCTCAGAAACAATTCAATTCTGAATGGATTGTGAAGCATCTTTAGGCCAGAATTGAACCTCTTAGTGGCCATGGCCTTGGCAGGTACTGAGCATAAATATTTGTGCCTTCAAGCCAGGTTTTGACTCCTGATGATCATCTGGAGAGGTTTCTGCAGTCTCTGCAGTTTTCTTGGCAAGATTTTTGAGAAGTGGTTTGCCATTGCTTCCTTCCTAGAGCTGAGAGACTAGTATGACTAGTCAAAGGTCATCCAACTGTCATTGGTCTAAAGTCACAATCCACAGTCTCCCAGTTTCTGACCTGATGCTTTAATCATTATACCAAACAGGCTTTGAGCATATCTTTACTGATTCTAGCTGTATTTATTTTGGATTAGTGAACTGCCATCTTTATGTGTAAAATATGTTGAAATATATGAAATTTCCAGGTGAAATCAAACTTATTTCCACACCAGCCAATGAGATTGGAATTATTTAAGATACAGTGCTCATTTATATTATAGCTACCTGTGAGGGTAACTTTAGCTATTAGCAAACATAGTGATCATACATTGTTTCTTGTATCAGAGTAACATATTTCTGAATATCGGCTCCTGCATAGCTTGGCCAAAAAGGATGCATCTCTGGATGCATCTTGAACTGTAAAAAACAATGAAGAACAAAATAAGTCTATTGACTGATCCAGTTGGGATCTGACATTTTGAAATTTAGAGTTGCTTTATGTGATGTTTATATTATAGTTTTACCCAGTGCTTTTTTTGTAAAAGAAAAAGGTGCCGGAACTCACACATGTCATACAACTCGCCTTGCCTACCCTACAAGGTTCCATCCAAAAAAGGTGCTGGAACTCCGTTCTGAGCGTTCTATGACAAAAAAAGCCCTGGTTTTACCTGAAAGTGGCAAAGTTAAATTTGGAAGCTATCTAAAGATAGGCAGGTTAGAAACACTACACATAAGAAACAAATAAAATAAGCTGTCTGAATCTTATTACAAAGATTTGTACTGTAATTGGCAAAGCTTCTTTGATCCTGTGACTTTTTCTGTTAGGTTTGCAGCATTGTGAGATCAGAAGTTTGCACTCCTAGTGAATGTATCGGGTATCTGTGTCCTCATCAAAATGCAAATGAATGTGGCTCAGGTCTGAGCTGCCGAGGGATCCTTGCACTTTCCGGGAGTTCCATCCAAAGTGCTAGGAAAACCGCCCAGGAATTCCGCAATTTCAATAGTCAACTTCAGGGGACTGAACAAATGGTATGTATTTAGAATGGAGAAAGCAAAAGGGAAGGGATGGAATTTTTATTTCAAAGGATGAGCTTCTTTTATAGGCCTGATTAAATTAATGTCTGGGTATTTTCACTTTATGTTTGTGTTGTTGTTGTTGTTGTTGTTCTTGCTCTTGTTGTTGCTTCCCCCCCCCTGAGCTTGTGAATGATTATCAGCACATGCAACTTGCAAAAATATATTTTAAACTGTAGTTCTATTCTTGTGACTTTTCAGTTGAAATAACCTAGCTAGACAATGTTTCCTATGTCCTTGTGAAAAGGAATACATTTAGGTCTCAAAGTACAACTGTTCATTTAGCAACTGTTCAAAGTTACAACAACACTGAGAAAAGTGACTTACAGTAGGTTCTTACACTTGACAACCATTGCATCATCTCCACAGTCCCATAAATTCAGGCACCTGGCCACGAGCATGTCATTACAAAGCTTGTGGTGTCCTTGGGGTCATTTGTGATTGTCATTTGTGATCTTGTCCAGCCGGTTTTCAAAAACAAAGCCAATGGGGAAAGCTGGATTTGCTTTACGACCACATCTGTCATTTGACAGCTGCAGTAATTCACTTAACACCTGTGGCAAAAAATAGATCATAAAACCCGGTGTGACTCACTTAAAAAATCACCTTGCTTAGCAATGGAAGTTCTGATCCCAGCAGGGGCCATAAGTCAAGGACTATCTACCTTTAAAGTCTTTTAAAGTTTTAAAGCTACTTTTTATATGTTATTTTTATTGCTTTTAAAATAATAGCAGAAAAATATAAGAAGCAAGAAGAACAAGTCAGGAAAATTGCATGCATTATGAAGAACATAACAAGTGCTTAAAAATATTCTATTTGTTTTCTATTTGAATATGCAATTTTTCTATGCATTGTTTTCAACCAGAAACTTTTATCTGAAATACTAGAAAAGAATGGGGGTAATTAATACCCAGAGGGATGAATACTACTGCTTGTGAACCCACCTGGGACAGTGTTAAAACTTGAAGCTTTTAGGAGCTGTATTAAATACCATATAGAAACTGAATCTGCCTTGCCTATTAATAGATTAGAGCTGCTGAAATAACTTCCAGCAAGATTCAGACTAATGCCCAAAACCTGAGAAATCAAATGAGCATCATCAGGACACAGATAGAGGCAGAAATCCAGCGCACTCAGCAGTCCATCCGCCAAGTTCGCAACTTCCTAACAGGTAAAATCAGAAGTTCCAACATTCTCGCAATCCATACCTTGTCACTAGTCAGTCTCTTTGCTGTATGTAATTTAGCGTTCTCGTAGCACCTGCTGTTACTCAGAAGCCAAATTCAATAGCTTCTTTCCCACAGGGTTCTTTCATGCAGAATCTCTTCCAGTTAATAGAGAATGTATTCTCATCTGCCTGCTGCCAAACCCTAAGGGGGACTTCCTCTCCCAATTGTTTCTCAGCTGCTCCTCATAGTGAACTGTCCAACTCTTTCCCCCATACTGATTCAGCTCCAATTGTGACTTGCACCTTTTTTTTCACTGCTTGCTCGTGTATAGCCTTTTTTATTACTTTCAAGTTGGACTCTTAAATATATTTCTGAGCCAGCCCTCTTTCTTCCCCTTCTCAAATCAGCTTTTTTTCTGAACATTTAGTCACCTATCCCTTTTCAATGACCTTTTGGTTCTGGAGCTGGAGACTACCACCGGGATGTCTTTTGATTGTCTGCATCTGCCATGACCTTTAGGAGACAGATGGGGACAGGGAGGTTTTTTTTTTTTTTTACATTTATATCCCGCCCTTCTCCGAAGACTCAGGGTGGCTTACAAGCTTAGCAGTAGCCTTCATTCTATGTATATGCCTGCTTGATAGGGCTTTCACACACACACCCCAAGCGGCATTATTACAAAGTCAGCTTATTGCCCCCAACAATCTGGGTCCTCATTTTACCCACCTCGGAAGGATGGAAGGCTGAGTCAACCTTGAGCCTGGTGGGATGTTTCTGTCCCCAGGAATTTAAAACTAATAGGGTTGTCAGTGTTTCTAACATAGATGTTTATATGGTTAAGAATATTAAGGTTGCAGTTAGAAAAAAATATCAAGCTTTTGATAGTGTGTGCCATACCTTGTGCACTAATCAAACTGGTGGTAAGGATGAAGGGGAACTCAGACACAAAACAGGTTATATAGAAAACAAACACAGGCTCAGTCAAAAAGGACTGAAATACCAGTGCACAAAATATAAGGAATAAACAGGGTGAAGTAGAAATCCAAGTACATGAGGGCAGATATAATATTGTTGCCATTACAGTGGGATAATGGTGGGATAAAACCCATGAATGGAATATACAACTAGAGAGATTTAAATTGTTTAAAAGAAACAGGTCAAATAAAAGAGGAAGTGGATTTGTGCTATATATTAGAAATAATTATATATCTACAGAAATATAGCAAAACTATGATGAAAACCATCTGGCATGCATTCGAGTCAATACAAAAGGAAAAAAGAATGGCTTTGCCATAGGTGTATACTAAAGGCCACCCAACCAGAGGAAATAGTTGAATTTTTTGCTAGTCAGTCAACTAAGGTATGTAGGATGTATAGTACAATAGTCAGGGCTTTTTTTCTCATAGAACGCTCAGAACGGAGTTCCGGCACCTTTTTTGGATGGAACCTTGTAGGATAGGCAAGGAGCGTTGTATGACGTGTGAGTTCCGGCACCTTTTTCTTTTACAAAAAAAGCACTGACAATAGTAATAGAGGATTTGGAGAGCTGATTTCAATAAATTTAGAGAGAGCTTGAGAAGGATTCCATGGATAAGAATCCTCAAGGGGAAAACCACCCAAGAAGCTTTGGAAACTGAAAAGTGAGATTATCAAAAGCCTAGTCTGGCATAATTCCAATGAAAAAGAAAAAGAAACCAGCATGGCTACAGAAAGAATGCTTTGATAAACTGAAAGATAAAAAGGGACAATGATAAAAAGTGGAAGGAGGGGCACATACATAAAGCAGAATATAAGCAAATAGCCTGAACCTGCAAAGATGAAGTCAAGAAAGCTAAGGCTCAAAATGAACTAAGGCTTGCAACAAAAGTAAAAAAAAAGCTGCTTTCAACATGTAAAAACAAAAAAAAGGTCAAGGAAATGATTAATCCATTAATGGGAGAAAATGGCAAGAAAGTGATGAGCAATATTCCAATATTTGAGGGACTGTTACAAAGAAGAAGAGGTCAGCCTATTCTGCTGACTGGATTTTGGAAGCCCTTTGTTACTTGGATTTTGACATGTTTTTGTAATATTTGTGTCTAGCTATCAAAATTTGTTCTGTTTAATTGGAATAGCTGCTAACTTCACTATTCCTCATGATATACAGGGAGTGCAGAATTATTAGGCAAGTTGTATTTTTGAGGATTAATTTTATTATTGAACAACAACCATGTTCTCAATGAACCCAAAAAACTCATTAATATCAAAGCTGAATATTTTTGGAAGTAGTTTTTAGTTTGTTTTTAGTTATAGCTATTTTAGGGGGATATCTGTGTGTGCAGGTGACTATTACTGTGCATAATTATTAGGCAACTTAACAAAAAACAAATATATACCCATTTCAATTATTTATTTTTACCAGTGAAACCAATATAACATCTCAACATTCACAAATATACATTTCTGACATTCAAAAACATAACAAAAACAAATCAGTGACCAATATAGCCACCTTTCTTTGCAAGGACACTCAAAAGCCTGCCATCCATGGATTCTGTCAGTGTTTTGATCTGTTCACCATCAACATTGCGTGCAGCAGCAACCACAGCCTCCCAGACACTGTTCAGAGAGGTGTACTGTTTTCCCTCCTTGTAAATCTCACATTTGATGATGGACCACAGGTTCTCAGTGGGGTTCAGATCAGGTGAACAAGGAGGCCATGTCATTAGATTTCCTTCTTTTATACCCTTTCTTGCCAGCCACGCTGTGGAGTACTTGGACGCGTGTGATGGAGCATTGTCCTGCATGAAAATCATGTTTTTCTTGAAGGATGCAGACTTCTTCCTGTACCACTGCTTGAAGAAGGTGTCTTCCAGAAACTGGCAGTAGGACTGGGAGTTGAGCTTGACTCCATCCTCAACCCGAAAAGGCCCCACAAGCTCATCTTTGATGATACCAGCCCAAACCAGTACTCCACCTCCACCTTGCTGGCGTCTGAGTCGGACTGGAGCTCTCTGCCCTTTACCAATCCAGCCACGGGCCCATCCATCTGGCCCATCAAGACTCACTCTCATTTCATCAGTCCATAAAACCTTAGAAAAATCAGTCTTGAGATATTTCTTGGCCCAGTCTTGACGTTTCAGCTTGTGTGTCTTGTTCAGTGGTGGTCGTCTTTCAGCCTTTCTTACCTTGGCCATGTCTCTGAGTATTGCACACCTTGTGCTTTTGGGCACTCCAGTGATGTTGCAGCTCTGAAATATGGCCAAACTGGTGGCAAGTGGCATCTTGGCAGCTGCACGCTTGACTTTTCTCAGTTCATGGGCAGTTATTTTGCGCCTTGGTTTCTCCACACGCTTCTTGCGACCCTGTTGACTATTTTGAATGAAACGCTTGATTGTTCGATGATCACGCTTCAGAAGCTTTGCAATTTTAAGAGTGCTGCATCCCTCTGCAAGATATCTCACTATTTTTGACTTTTCTGAGCCTGTCAAGTCCTTCTTTTGACCCATTTTGCCAAAGGAAAGGAAGTTGCCTAATAATTATGCACACCTGATACAGGGTGTTGATGTCATTAGACCACACCCCTTCTCATTACAGAGATGCACATCACCTAATATGCTTAATTGGTAGTAGGCTTTCGAGCCTATACAGCTTGGAGTAAGACAACATGCATAAAGAGGATGATGTGGTCAAAATACTCATTTGCCTAATAATTCTGCACTCCCTGTAATAATTGTTTTATTTGGCTTGTGTTAAAAGCCTAATTTTCTTTATAACCTAAAAACTCTTTTATGGCACTGCAAAGGCTTGTTGATCTATCACAGGGGTGTCAAACTGCCGGCCTCTGGGCTGGATGCGTCATGCCGAAACCAAGCCCACCCCAGCTCCAGCAATGGAGAAAAAGTCACGATACGTCGTGACACATCATGTGACGTGGCGAGTTTGACACCCCGATCTATCATGTATTTAAATATCCATGCTGTGGATCTAGGCATATCACAAATATTTTATAGACTGAATTTGAGATGCACTTTATCTTGGTTAGATTATTTGCTGTATTTTTTTCAGATCCAGATGTTGATGCTACCACAATTCAGCTAGTAAGCAATTACATCCTGTCCCTTAATCTTCCAATTGACACTGGCACAATTCTCAGTAAAATCACTGAGATTCAGAATTTGATTGCTAAGCTGCAATGTCCTGACAGCATCATTGCCCAAACTGCTGGAGACATAGCTAAGGCCAAACAGCTTCAGCGGGAGGCTGAAGAAGCCAGGTAATATTCATTTATTTTTCTCTTAAATTTTTATCCTGCTTTACATTCAGGAGATTAAATTAGTATACATAATATTTCATTCTGCAATTTGGGACCAAGAGTTTGATAACTTTGGAGTGAGAGGAAAATTGATCCATTGTTAAAGTAATATCTGACATACTTTAAGTTTATTTATTATATCATTTAGTAGAAGTTCTTTCGGAATATGTATATAATTTTAAACTGTCTGAATTCTGATGTACAAAAATGTCTTCGGGAACTTTCATTAAGAAATTGTTCTTGTGTATTTCAGGAGATAGTTTACTATAAAAGTTCCTTTAACTGGATCACCTATCCTTATTGATTATGTATTATACTAATTGAATTGAAACATATAGTATGTATGGAAGCATATAATAACATGAAGTGTGCTATGAGAAGCTATCTAATATTCTTAGTGGTAAATCTTACTTTCAGATTATATCTTCTCCATTAATAACAGTAATTTGGATAGCATTTTGCCTGAGTATTCAAAGCATTCACATACATTATTTCAGTTCAGAAAAAAAATCAGTAGGCCAATGTTATTGTTTCAGCATATGACAAATGAGATGAATAAAGAATATTATGCATCCTAAAATCAGGCAAAGAAGCTTTATAGCCTAGTTCACACAATTCCAATATTGTAACCACCACAATATTTATACTATTGGCTGTCACAAAAGAGTAGGATCTCTTAATAGTCAGTTTTTTTCCTGACTGATCCCTAGGTACTGTACATTGCAGAATTTATCTATTAATACTATTTCACTGGTGCCAAAACGTTTATCTCTACTTTTTGTGAAGCTGTAATATTATACTGCTTTTTTATTGTATGTGTTCATATTCTGTTCAACAGGTCATCTGTCATGGTTCCGACAAATGAAACTCTTCAAAGAACTTCAAGGCATTGTTTACCTTAAAGAATCTTTAATAGAAAAGCATAGCTTTGACAGATACATGGTTGAAGCCAAAATCTGAATTCCCCTCCCCTAAACCCATAGTATCAAGCACAATTCACTCCCCTAATTAACAGTCATAAATCACATTCTCCAATTAGTTTGAAATGCAAGCTTTCTCTCCTGTTTCCAACCCACCATTTCTTATCAACTCTTCATTTCAAAAGCTCCAGAATTGTTATGCCTAATTAACTCCCATCACATTCTAAGAGGAAAGCATAGAAAGAAAAAGGCTGCATCTCCCCATGTTGTCAAAGCAAAAACATCCGATGTTAGCAGCATTGACATCATTATATATTGCCTATAGAATGCCTTCTTTTTGAAAAGAAAGCAACATTTCTTTAACAGTAATATTTTCTTAGGAACCAGGCCAGTACTATTGAGGGCAATGTGGATGATGTGCTGCAGAAACTGAAACAAGGAGAAATAGCACTTCAAGAAGCTGAACTTACTATTCATGACTCTACTTTTCCCCTCCAGCGTATCCAAACTCGCCTTGATGAAGTAAGTGATTTGTGCTTAGATTCTGACATTGATCATCTCTCTAAGTTGTTCATTCTAAACCAGCCTGCTCTCCTTTCATATTGATAGACCTCCATTGTTTCCTAGAATAGTGGTGTTCATAACTGATTACTTTATTACCTTCATAAAATATTCCTTGTTTATGTAACCAGTATTTTTTTCAGGGATATTTATAAAATTTCTGAAATTTTTCATTTTTGGAATGTTCAGATCCAGACTATCCTCACTCCAACTCAGGTGAATGTGCGGGACATCACCAATCAACTGGATACTTTCACTGAGACGCTTGTCCAGTTACAGCACAAAGCAAGCCAGAATCAGTTGTTGGCTGCAGATGCTCAGCAACAAGCAACAGAAGCCCATAAACAAGCAAAAAGCACTCAGCAGGTATGTGTCAGATGTGCCCCAATCTGATCCGTAGGAACGGAAGACCCATTTGGTTGAAGTGAAAGGTTCTTTTACTAAAAAGATGTTGGCTGCAGTAAAGTCAGGCTGGTTCTGGGTTTTCCATGCTCAGATAATACAGAAAGGTTTCCTCTCATCCCAACCCTCCCCCCCCCCGACCAGTCTGTCTTCAGCCAATTGGAACTTGCCAAACTGTTTTGAGAACACTGAGATGTTTTGGAGTAATCATCATTCTTTCTCTGGGTGCTTGGCCTTGGATTCCAGTACAAACTAGCTCCTAGCTTCTCTGATCTTTATCATCTTTCATTCCCCCCCACACTTCCCATCACATATATACACAGCCTTATTGCCCATATATCCTTCCCCCACCCTCTCCCTTGTAGCCTTTAATGGCAGGATGCCTGTGAGGGTTCAAGCTGAGCCTGGCAGACCTGGCATTATGGAAATAGGAAATTACTTTAGTGGGTTGCATGCTTTAAGCTACAGTATTGGTCAGGCAGCCTTTGGGAAAAATACCTGGTAAATATTCTGATCTCCTCTTCTCAGTTCAGCCATTAGACCTGTCAATAAAATTGGCTATTCACTCTAATGGAAAAGTCCCCAACCATTTTAGGCCAGCAGTGCCATTCTGCATTTTTAGGACATATCCTGTACATTCTGAGAGAATGGCCATCACAGAGTCACATGACCAGCCATTACATACTCATTCAGCAAAAGACAAACTGAACTTGCTTTTTACTAACTCTCTTACTCCTTGTTTTATTTGTTCTTCAGTACAAGGACAATCTGCCTTGCCAAACTTTGTTTAATTATAGACTTAGACAATTGATATTGAAGAACAAACAGAACTTGTTCATTATAATTTAACCTGATTCTCCAACATGACACCCTGGGATAACAATGTGCCACCAAGTCTTTTAATTATAAAAGAAAGAAAGATAGCATGCTGCAAAAGAAATTAAGAGCCTTTGGCTTCTCATTATTTCCAGTCATACCCAGAGGAATATTGTAGGTCTCATAGGAATACTTTGCAAATAAAAATGGTTAATGACATGGATATCTGCCTTATCAAGCTTTGTTTGGTTATATTCAATAAAACAAGTGACTATTGCAGAACAAACAAAATTTGTTCAATGTAGTTATCTTCTTTATATAAAAAGATGCATGAATTAGGCTTGGGAATGGGAGGGAAAAAGAAAACTCTTCAAAGTGGACAAACTGGAATATATCACAGTGGAAAGAAGGTGTGTTCTGTGCAGCCAGGAGAAATCAGAAAACTGATGTGAGAAAGAATTACCACTTTTTAAAGAAGAAAAAGAATAGGCAAGAGTGAAAAGTGATGTTTAATAATCTGATACACTTATAAATTGAACACTGATTAAGTAGAAGACCATCTAACATCATATGATCTCAGGTTTGGAGATTTGGAGATGAAAATTCTGATGTTATCTACACAATATATCCATTGGAAGTATGACTAGCTCTCATTTACCTCTCTGCTCCCCTCCCCCAGGTATTTGAACAATTGAATGGCAAATACATGGACCTGAAGAGGCGAATTGGACAAGGGTCAAATTTAGGCGTCCAAGGTGACCGAATTCAAACTGCCCACACAGAGGCCAGCACATTGTTGAATGAAGCCTTGAATATGATGGCCAAAATGGCTGGTAAGGATTACCTGCATGACAACTCTCAAAATCAGAAATGACTTCACAATTCTTATCGTCATTGCCTTGGCATTTCATACAGGATTGCCAATTTTAAAAATAATATCAAACACAAAGGTCCTTTCTGAATGTTAGTAATTTTATATATAATATTGCAGAGTTTCATGCATAATAATTTCATTTAATCTAATGTTTTCATACCAAGTATACGTTAAACAAAACGTGGATGTACTTTTCACATTTAAATCTGAATACATCATTGCTGGTCTAAGTAAGCCACAGGATTTTATAGAGAGACAGAGATGAAAAGCTACTATAGTGTTGTGATTCAGGGTCAGCCTGTGGGTACGGCAGTTGGGTCTGACGACTCAGAGGAGGAGGAGGAGGGGGTGTTGAAGAGCTTGCTGATGATGGCCTTGAGGCTCCGCAGAGCCCTCAGCCAGGCCCCTCCCACCTGGTCACGACGGAGACCCAGCTGTGTGAGCCTGACAGCGTGGATGAAGATGACCCACAGCTGGCCCTGTTCAAGGACGCCCGACGCAGGAGGCAGTCAATCAGGAGTAAACAGAGGAAGGCAATGGGGCACCTCGGAAGGAGGCAGAGAGAAGCCACGCCCTGAACTGTATAAAAGGGGAATGTGTGGGAGGGCTGGTTTGCTGAAGGCAACCGCTTGAAAAGCTCCTGTTTCTTGGTTCGTGTCTTGTTCTGTTTGTTTTTGTATTCATAAATTTGGTAGGCTTAATTCCATCCTCTTGCCTTCTTGTAAAAGGGGTTGTCCCTGCCTTTTCTGCAGGGCCGGTAGCAGGCTGGTACAGAACATATAGTGAATCCTGTGAGGCATTTCAGCTTGTCCTTTTAATGGAATGGACACTCAGGAAGAATATAAATACTCTGTTATACAGCCAATCACAGATTTGTTCCATAATAATGGCTTGCCAAGCCATTTTTTTAATGCTCTATTTGGACCCTTCAGTTTAAAGCTTTCAGATCTAATAACTTTGCTCAATATGTTTTGGGAAGCAGCCAGTGTGTAGACAAAATGCTCTGACTTCTGTGGCAGGTGCAATATGAATAACTAAGTGGCTGAAAGCCAGAGATATTATTTTTTAAAGGAGTGTTATTGTTTTCATTGATGAAACTGTACCTCTAATGAATGACTTTCATTGAAGGTGCCTCCCAAAAGCCAGAGATTTAGCAGCTGGCTGATGAGAGGCAGTTACTCTTGCTCAAGCTGGCTGAATGCAGTGAGGAATGTTGATATTATTAAATAGGCTACCAGACAATTTCTCATGCAAAACATGATGAGCATACATTTACCAGTGCTGGCTGACGTCAATGTCCACATTCATTTGGCCCTACCAGACGGAGGCAAGGCTTTTTCAGACAGAAAGGCAAAACTGATTTTGGATGCTATGTGGCAGACAGCAGTTCCTTAATGTTGGGTCAAGTTCTGCCAATCATTTAGGGAAGCGGAATGCATTTCTTTCTAGTTACTGTTGTGGGTAAGAAAAATATAGCATGTAAGATGGAAATGGAGCTAGGGATAATTATTTTCCTTCATAAAACAACAGATACTGCTATGTAGGGAATTTACTATGTAAATATGATAAATTGGTTGAGTAAACTGAGTTTATCTAGATGTTAACAGCAAGATTAACACTAGACCAACAATCAAGAAGTAAACAACACCCCAATCAAGGAATTATCAACTGAGACAAGTAAGCTAACCATAAACAACAGCCTAATCAAGGAACCACCAAGAACACTCCCAACACTGACAGGCAAGCCACTAGTATATAAAGAGAGCAAACCCCACTCCTTTCTTACACTGATGACATTACCTAATTTGGTAATGAAATGTCTACAAGAGAACAACCAAGCTCAAAGAACGCCAAGGACCCCACAGTTCAACTCTGAGTTACAAATATTCTGTTCTGGGATGTTCTTCTTTTGCTCATTTGCGTTTGAGCAAAATTCTGCAAAATCAGAAAACTAAGCAGGGTAGCCTATTCATAGAATTTCACTATCTTTCAAACAAATATTTTCATTTAACATTCAATACAGGTTAGTTAGGGACTGAGGTGGTAGAACAGATAATAATAAACATTTTATTGTCAAAGTACAACATGTGTACATTGAGATTAGCTGAGCCTCTCCGCGTGCTCCCTCCCCCCAACACACAGTGACAACAAACCCTCCATCCTACCACACCATGTGAACCAACTACACCACACACCGGCCTCCCAAGTCAATTCTGCATAAGTTCGCAGAGATTATATCCCATTCAAAAGCCTAACAGCCCATGGATAAAAGCTGTTTTTCAGCCTGTTGGTACGGCTGGCTATACTCCTATATCTCCTACCCGATGGTAGGAAAGTAAACAGATACCGTCCAGGGTGTGAGTCATCCCTGAGAATTTTCCTCTATCTTCCAAGGCAACGAGCCTTGGTGATGTCATCCAGTGGTGTCAGGGAACAGCCCACAATGTCTTGTGCTGTGCTCACTACCCTCTGTAATACTTTCCTGTCCGTGGCTGTCAGACCAGCATACCAAACCACAATACCATACGAGAGGACGCTATCTATAGTAGACCGGTAAAAGAGGGTCATTAGCTGTTGTTCTACCCTGTTCTTCTGCAAGACCCTAAGAAAGTGAAGTGAAGCCTGTTCGCTGTGGTCTGGTACCAGTCCATGACCTATTGGCCACCGGTTCGTGGGAATGGCTGGCAAGTGTGTGCACA
This sequence comes from Vipera ursinii, assembly GCF_947247035.1. Classification (NCBI taxonomy): domain Eukaryota; kingdom Metazoa; phylum Chordata; class Lepidosauria; order Squamata; family Viperidae; genus Vipera; species Vipera ursinii. The sequence goes on from NC_139516.1 coordinate 40,363,808, forward strand.
TATGCACGCACTCTCCCCACTTGTGCTAGTGTCACTGCATGGGTGCTAGCGGCCCTGTTTGTGCATGCACAGGGTCGGTAGCGCCACTGCGTGTCACATGGGCACTAGCGGCCTGTTTGTGCATGCACATGTGTGTGCACATTCACACATGTGTGTACATTTCCCTGCTCCACCAACCTGGAAACGTTGGGGAGTTCTGCCCTATTGGACAGAACAGGCATTCCATGAAAACAATACATGTTAAAAGATGTTAGAAAAACAGAACAGGTTGAACCTATATAATATTATAATTAATTAGAAAGGGAAAAGAGTTTCTTTGCATCTAACCTATTTCTGTTTCATTCCTCAGCTTTAGAAACAGAGCTACAGGAGAGTAACAATGAATTCATCCTCAAGTCAGCCAGGCTGGAAGGCCTGGAAAAGAAAGTGGAAACAATTCGTGATCATATCAGTCAACGAGTTGCATATTATGCCAGTTGCACAGATTAGAACAGTTTCTGTTTTTATTTAAAAAGCTAGCTTTGAAACATTGCTATAGGTCAAGCTTTAGAAAAAAAAAGAAAGAAGTGGGTGTACTAATTTATTTGTTGTAGCGCTCCAAGACTCCCTTATATTTAAAATTAACCTCTTGTTCTGATAGCATTTTTTTTAAAAAAGGAAGATGTACTTTTGCATAAGTTCTAGCCAAGCAAAATCTGGATTCTAGCAAGGTTAAGAAAGCAATATAAATAAATAATGGTGTCTGTTTCTTAGATCTCGTAGCCTATTGTAAGACTTTTTATTTTTTTTATCCACTACTAGTTCTTTTTAGTAATGTAAAATAGCTGTTTGCAGACAAACTATTGCAAGAAACAAATCTGACACTGAGAGATTGGTGATCTGTATTAGTGTATCAATAAATAACTATCAGGCATTTAAGAACCAACAAATTTTATTGAACAATGGATATTACATGTACTATTCCAGAACTGACAAGTAGAAATTAATGAATGAAGCAGAGACGGTGCTCTCTTCCTTCCTGTAGAATCAACTCATGCAAACTGTGCTGGAACAAATGGCAATGTCAACAAGCATTCTTAGCAAATTGCTTTGGTATCATGAGTTAAAGGGCCACAAGCAAGCCAGCATTGGATATTTTCTGCTTCGAGCAACTGCTCTAAGGGACTCTATGCAAAAACAACACTGCACACCTTGCAATTGCTCTTTATTCTACTGAACAAGCACAGATGTACAAACATGTATCCCAACCCTCCCGATAAAGGAAAAAGAAACAGTTTGATCATATTTATGAACCCTTCTTTAAAAATAGTTTTCCAGTTTACATGAAACAATCCTCTTAATATTTCAAGATAGTTCAACCATATGAGCTCTCAGAAAATATCGACTGTGGGCATCTAGGAACACAGTTCTCCATGGCGTTGTTCAAGACAGGCCTTCCCTTTCTGCATGGTTGATAATTGACTTGTAAGTTTTCAATAGGAGTATCAAGCAGCCCTTCTGAAAAGAGAGTGAAAAGTAGAACTCATTTGATGTGCGTTTTATGGGAGAAAAGTTTTCCAGGAAATCTTGGTGTCTTTTGAAAAAAAGGTTTGTAGAGATTTCTCATTCTTTCCTAACAGATACTGGACTAATTTGGCAAAACCTATATAGTTTTATGCACAATATAATAATTTCCAACTGAAAGTTCAAGCATCTGTCTTCATTTGCTTATTAAACTAAACTGATTAGCAGAGTTGTTGTAGTTATTTATGCTGTTATTAAAATGGTAATTACAAAATCTCATAAAAATCCATTTCTTTTTTAACCTATATTTCATTGGGTCATAGAAGAGCAAACAATAACATCAATAAAAATTACCATTATTTTAGTGAAATCTATAAAATATATCTAAAAGCTAGTGTTGCTAATACAATATGATATTAAAATAGTAACATCTATATATAAACATTCTTAATATTGAGACTATAGGTGGTGAAAACAATATATAATATAAAATATGATTATATAACGGGGGAAAAACAATTTGTCAGTTCATGGTAGGTATCTGGAATAAAGCACATCCTTGATAATTTTATGGCCTGTGATGGTATGTAGCAAGCTGGATTTCAAGGAAGGAAGGGGTGTATTCCAGTGAAATAAATATTCCAGATATTTTGTGTGAGAGAAAGAGGGTGAAGACAGTAGAGCAGGGGTCCCCAACCTTGGCCACTTTATGACTTGTGGACTTCAACTGCCAGAATTCCTCAGCCAGCATAAAGTGGTCAAGGTTGGGGACCCCTGCAGTAGAGTGTTTAATCTGGTAAGATTCTATCTAGAGGTGTGGAAACAATAAAGAACGCAGCTTGGAAGAATCACTATGTGTCATTCTTGGTTTTTGAGTGTGATATGGCCTTTGGTTGATTGTTCTTTTATTATGAAGATTACTAAGATGTTCCTTAGTATATAGAAATGTGTATCATTGAAGAAAGAGAGCATCTTCACAGCTTGGGGTAAAAATACACCCTCCATTTTAAAGGAGGTGTATTAATGATAAAGAAAATGTATTCTGCTTTTGGAGCAATTAGAGACTCTTTGGGAAATATATATGAGAATAGGATTAGGGTTATATATATTGATCACTCATTTAAATGAAACTATAAATGGCATTTCCCTATAGCTTGAGGTAGTGAGACCTGCATCTTTTGGTACAGAGCACCTTTCTGCAAAAGCATATGGTCTTGGGCTATCTGTAAAGCAAGCTGATCATTAAAGTTTGGTTTTTCCTGCCTCCCTACTCTGCCAGCTTGGGCAAAGTAGTCATGACATCTCCCCATTGAATGCTGGGGTGCACCTTTTTCCATGAACAAACCTGCTGACATGGGAGTAAAGACACTTCCTTGCTCTGCACTCAGCATAACTGGGAGATCATGAAATGGTAGCAACATTTAAATGCGTCGCTATTCTTTGCTAGAAAAGTGAATGTGAATGTGAATTTTATGCATACACTTACCTGTAAAGGTATATGTTTTATCCTTATGGCAGTTTTTTCAATCACATTACCAAGCAAACACCAGTTTGCCTACTACCAAAATAGGTGTGATTAGTGGCTTTGACTGGAACAAGGACTTCTGAGTTGAAGTGACTGAGTTTGAAAGAAAAGATTGAAAAGAAAACAAAGCAAAAAACTTTTTTTTCAATTAGTGTAAGATGCATTGTTAGCTGGTAAGGTAACAGATAACATACACACAGCACACACACACACACACACACAAAGACTACACAAACACACACACACACCATATACTGCAACCTATATGTACATGATCTAACTAGTGGCTTAGAAAGGTGATGCAAACTACCATCCACTTCATAAGATGCATATCTATTCTGCTCAGTGGACTTCGACAGGATTAATGCAGTACAAATGGCATTACAGTACTCATCTATTTGATGTTCTATTCTGAATCTTCCTCCACTATGCATGCAGTGATGCTATATGTATGTATACTGTGAAGGTTTCATATTATGGAGGAAGATGACAATGTATATTCAGACCATACTTCTTCCATGCTGACCTTTTCATGTAGACAGATAAAATCATTATACAACTGCCATTGAATTGATGAATGTAACCATAGAACTTCAAATAATCAGTTATGAGATAATCATATACCTATCAGCATGGTTCATTTTAGATCATACTTTCAGATTCAATTGGTCAGCTACCTTCCATAAATTATAGCTAATATTTAGTGGCCAGAGATTTTTAATCTAAAAATAATTGGACCATATTCTTATACTATGGTATTATCATTTTATTATGTTCTTTGTTCCTGATTTTCATTTAGTTGTTTTTGCTATTATTAGTTAAACAAATAGAATAAAGGAAATTTATGCATTTCAAAATAAGTGAAATAGAAATTGCTATGTTCCTTAATCCATATCTATCTAAATATCTATCTATCTATCTATCTATCTATCTATCTATCTATCTATCTATCTATCTATCTATCTATCTATCTATCTATCTATCTATCTATCTATCTATCTATCTACCTACCTACCTACCTACCTACCTACCTACCTACCTACCTACCTACCTATCTACCTACCTACCTACCTACCTACCTACCTACCTATCTATCTATCTATCTATCTATCTATCTATCTATCTATCTATCTATCTATCTATCTATCTATCTATCTATCTATCTATTTCATATTTCTGAACCATTCATATTCCTCAATTTTTGTTTTTCATCTCCTATCCTGTGACCAAGATGCCACATTACTTACACCAACTTTTTCAAATGTTTGACAAATGTTCAAATACACTGACACCCCAATTACTATAATATCTAGTTAGTGTAGCCAACAACTAGAAATAGCAGACTGGGAAACCTACTGAAAGTTCTAGCTGGTAATCAGAAATTTTAGTCTGGTCATCCCAAAGGACACTTACTATGTATTGGCATCTCTTTTTATGAGTACTGCTTCTGAGCAAAAAGTTGTCTTCACTTTCTCACGTGTCCCACATTCTGGAGTACTAACTGAAGGTCTGCTTGGATGGCTCTGGCTATCTATTGCAGTTACAGAAGTCATATGAACTGATGTGGTCCCCAGGTTATCTAAATATTTGCTTTCTGTCTTCTTGGCATGCAAGCCAGCAAGATCTGAAGTATTCTGATAGGATAATGCAGGGATCAAATTCTTGGTGTCTTCACTTGATTGTTCCTTGTAAGTAATGGATGATGTCTTAGGCCTTGATGTAATTTGTACTTGTACTTGGCTTTTGACATTGTCCTCTGCATGATGACCATTCATGTGTAGTTTCTTCATATGATGGACCACAGCTGCAGCATTGAAGGCTTGCTAGTAAAGGAGAAGATGATCAGCTTTATGAGAATTATATAACTGTAGTTCTCTAAAAAACCAGACTGAAGAATGCTGAGTATGTTCATAAGCTACTGCTGAAAATTTACCTAGGCCGATATTGGAAGCAGGCCTCAAATTCTTATGATCTCACTAGTATTCCATGCACTATAGATAAAAAGTAATGAGGAAACTTAGCTGATGCTATATTTATCTGAATATGGTATGAACGGCTTGAGAAATGTACAATAAAACAAAGGTAGGCAAACCATGGAACACAAACTATAAGCAGCTCTATACTTTTTTCTGTCTGACCATTTAGAGAATTTTGAAATTTGACCAATGTATGGTAATCCAGGTCTATATTTTATTGTTGTTACACCTTTTGTGGAAGAGTGTCTGGACAGGAATTTGGAATCTACTCTGACATGGCACAGCTAAAAGCAGATTTTTTACTATTCTCAAGAGGAAAAAACAAGCTTAAAAATATTCTATGGAATCTGCTGATGTCATCATGACATCACAATGCTCCCTGAGGCCCATGGCAGTCGAAATAAATGTTTAAAAACTTGCAAACTCAGTTACAAAATATTTGTCTGCTCCTGCAACAAAAATTTACAGAAGAACTTGGAATATATACAAGTGCAATTCTATGTAAAATTGTCTGAAAACAAACGATCCTATGTTCAGAGTGGTGCTTGCTTCGTAGTAAGTGATTTAAAACTTATTTATATCTATCAGTATCAGTCATCTGTATGAAGCTATCCAAATCCAAAAGACTCTTGGTAACTCACAATATGTTAAAAAAGAGTATGTAATAAGAACCCCCATCCCTAAAAAAAAAAAAAAAAACTAAAGGAGAAAAAGAACAAGCATCCACAGATCCTCCATCCACTCATTTCTGCAGTCTAAATTTTGTAGTGAAGAAGTCATAATTTTTTTTCAAGGGAATTGGGTCTTTTGAAATTGATGGCAGCGCTTTCTATTTACTACCCTTTATATAAAAGGTAAAGGTTTCCTTTGTCCAGTCATGTCTGACTCTAGGAGGGTAAGCATTCATATTTGTTTCTTGGCTGAAGGACCCCAGCATTATCTGATGACATTATCTATGGTCATGTGGCCAGCAAAGGTATATGCCAAAGGTGCCCAGAATGCTGTGATCTTCCCACCAAAATGATACCCATTACCTATTTGCATGTTTTAATACTGATAGGTGGATAAGACCTGGGGCAAGGAACTGGAGCTCACTCCATTGCGAGGTGCTTAGGTCTTGAACCCAGGCTGTCAGCTTTAACGTTTAGCCCCCTTACATAACAAACCTTATATAACCGTTCAGATAACCCTTTATATAACAAGTTGCCAAATATTTCTGTATTTCTGTATTTACTGATGAAATTCATTTTATACTTTGTATCATATGACTCACCTAAAATGTGTTAAACCCTTAGCTACCTAGGTAGTTTTATTTTATGGGACTTTTGGACTGAGACGTTCTAATTGAAATTTTATCTCCATGCTCCTGGTAGAAGACCACCAGAGCATAAAACAACATCAAGTTACTTACCTTCCACTTGCTTTTTGCAAAATTTCTTTGGATCTGTAAACTGACAGATGGATATATGTCACAGTGGAGGGCTGTGTTTCCATCAATCCTGCAAATTAAGTAAGAGAAGAACAGGCCTGTAGATAGATGGTGTTTTTGAGTGATACAGTTTGCATTCTTGTAACTTCTAGCTGATGTCTTTCTGTGTATGAGTGGTTTGGGTTTGTCTCAACAAGGTTCTGCAAAGGGAACATAGTTTTGACTGCACTGCAGAGACAACTGGGTTGATAAGGTGATTAGTATCACTTTGAAGCCTTCCCCTGCAGTTCCAGGAATCAGCAGACATTTTTGCATGCACTATTGGGAGGTATGGAAAGCTCAAAAGTAAGGCAAAGTAAAGTAAGTATTTTGCTGTAAGAGTAGACCAGGGGTCTTCAAACATGGCCCTTTATGATTTGTGGACTTAACTCCCAGAATTCCTCAGCCAGGCATGCTGGCTGAGGAATTCTGGGAATTGAAGTCCACAAGTCATAAAAGGGCCAGGTTTGAAGACCCTTGGAGTAGACCAGGGGTCTTCAAACTCGGCCCTTTTATGACTCATGGACTTCAACTCCCAGAATTCCTCAGCCAGCATGCCTGGCTGAGAAATTATGGGAGTTGAAGTCCATGAGTCATAAAAGGGCCGAGTTTGAAGACCTCTGGAGTAGACTGTTCTACTTTGTAAAATTGCCACATTCAAAGCATTGCTAAAGTGGCCACCCCTCTGAAGCTTTGCACAGTTCCAAGGACAGTTACTATGCCAGGTGCAAGTTTCTTTTTAAAGTTTTTGCTTTTGTATAGGCTGACTCTTCCAGAACTGTTTGAGCCAAGATCCTGAAGAAAAATTACTTATATGTATTATATGGTTATTGCCTATGTTATTTATTATTAAACCTAATGGATCTCCTTTTCAGCTTTTTGTAGAATCTTCTTTTTCTGTGACTACCCTTTGGTGACTCAGAACATCTCAAAGCCCATTTTTCTTTCTACTTTCTATTTCACTTATCTTTTCAGTCATGAGTGAAGTCTGTCATATTATTCTTCTTGCTAAGACTGAGAAGATCTATCATAACATCCAGAAGTTCTATTTACTATCTATTAAAATATACATTAATTAATTGAATTATTATGGCTGTCCAGAATGAGTAGGGAATCATCACTTAGTGCCATGTCATCACTTACATGTAATTTTAGTATAAAATTATGTTATAAAATATAACAGAATAATAGAGTTGTAAGGGAACTTGGAGGTCTTCTAGTTCAACCCTCCGCTCAATCAGGAGATCTTATACCATTTCAACAAATGGCTGTCCAATCTCTTCTTAAAAAACTTCAGTAATAGAGCAGCCACCATTCTGCTTCTGGAGGCAAGTCGTTCTACTGGTTAATTGTTCTTACAGTCAGGAAATTTCTCCTTAGTTTTAGGTTGATTTTCTCCTTGATAGGTTTCCATCCATTGCTTCTTGTCCTGTCTTTAGGTAGCCCTTCAGATATTAGAACACTGCTATCATGTCATCCCTAGTCCTTCTTTTCATTAGACTAGACATACCCAATTCCTGCAACCATTCTTCATATGTTATGGTTCTGCTTTTGGTAGATTTTTTCATTTTGTGTGAAGACAGTTGGAAAGAATCAATTAAATAGCTTTGCTTTCTCCCTGCTGCCTGTCCCTTTTTTGCCATCTTCTCCCATTAGTGGACTGATTGTTTCTTTGACTTTTTTCTTGTTTTTTTACATGTTGTCTTTCAGTTTATCAGAGAGTTCTTTATGCAACCATGCTGGTTTCTTCTTGGATTTCTTATTTTTCTTTTTCTGTGGTATTATGCTGACTGGGCTTTTATAATCACATTTTCAGAGTTTCCCAACCTTCTTGAGTTGTTTTCCCCTTTAATATTTTCATCCATGGAATCCTTACCAAGCTCTCTCTAACTTTTTTGAAATCAGTGCTTTTGAAATCAAAGACCCCTAAAGTCTAAGGCAGGAGTGTCAAACTCGCCATGTCATGTGACATGTGGCATATCACAAATTTTTCCCCCTTGCTGGAGCTGGGGTGGGCGCAGCTTCCGTGTGACACATCCGGCCCACAGGCCGGCAATTTGACACCCCTGGTCTAAGGTATATAATAGCTTCCTGTCCATATTGTCCTCCATACTAATTAATTCAAACAAAACTATTAGAGAAGTCAATTATATTTTATGATCCACTGCTAATTCCATGTGAATACAATTATAAAATTTCTCACTGTATCACAGAATTGCACTTTTTTAATAAAAAAAAATGCAATAACATTATTCATCTCACCAGGGATGCCTGAGGGCTTTCTCACAGGTAAATCTCTTATTTGGATCCTTCTCGAGTAAATGAGAAATGAAATCTTTGGCTGTTTAAAAAGAATGAAAAGAGAAGGAAACAGAGAAAGAGGCTTTAGCACAAAAGCCAGAAGCCAAAATCAATCTGCCAGAACATTAGGCTTGAGTAATAGGGATCAAACTGATGACATGCACCTCTAGCCAATATAAAAAAATGGCAGTGAGTTCCAAAACCGGTGTACATTAGAATCTTCTTTACCAAACTGTTTCCTCTAAAAAGGAGGCATGCTTATGATTCATTGTATCAATTCATTTGCAATTATTCGAGCAAAATCTATTAGAAACAAGGAGGCATCTAATAATCAACATGATTAATTGTGCTGCAGGTTCTGAAAGAACATCTGCACCTTCAAATGCTTCAATGGGGTACAGCATCACAAAACATCTTGCACATGCTTGCAACAGCTTTTGTTCCTCACTCGGCCACGTGCACACACATCTATCAAAAACATGGCAGAGCAGTTCCAGGAATCAGAGCAGTTTCCAAATTGGTGAACACATACTTTAAAAAAAGCTCTTGACTACTGAATAGTTGCCTAATTATGTATTCATCTGTGTAGCAATTCAGAAATGAAACACAATTCTAGCAGAGATTTTCCCAGGCTTAAAAATACCTGATTCAGAGATATCATCCCAAAATGGAGAGTCAAATTCGAAGTATCCTTCTTTGATTTTCTCAAACAATTTGGACTCTGTTTCTTCATAGAAAGGAGGGTATCCACATAGGCTAAATTAAATTGGAAGAGAGAGAGAAAAAGACAAGGCATTTATATTGCTTTTCTGTGTAAATTCAAAAAGATTGAATTTTGAGTGTAAATTCAAAATTGTGTAAATTCAAAAGATTGAAGAACCTCCAAGGTTCTTTCCAGCTCTACTCTGATTGATTGATTGATCATTTGATAGATATCTAATATAGGACAATTGTGAACTATACATAGCTCATTGTAGCTACAGTCCAAAATTGTAAAAGATGGGAGGTTCCAGGAGATCATATTGGATGTCAGTTGCCAATGGAACAGGCAGGTTTCTACCCAAACATAGTTATGATCAAGAGAAGAGAGAAGATTGGCTTTTGAATAACGTATAAAACCTGTATAGATGGCACCTTAGTATTAAGCCATATTCAGAGTTCATCATAAATTAGAGTAAATCCTTGGAATAGATATCTTCAAACTAATGCCTTCAAGTTTTAATGGGTTATTCTCATCTAGGTGGAATTGATGAGAGTTTTAGTCAATGATGAGGGTGAAAACTCTCAGCCAGGGAAAGATGACATCCTTGTGAAAGAAAGAAAGAAAGAAAGAAAGAAAGAAAGAAAGAAAGAAAGAAAGAAAGAAAGAAAGAAAGAAAGAACCCCAGCCAGTTTTCCTGAACCTTCCTTCCAGGCCCTTTCTGTTCAAATTTCATGTTGGTGCAGCTGCTATAATCAGTTAAATTAATTAGTTCATCAAATTAACAAAGTTTATTGCAGGCATCTATGCATATTCCTGATGCATTGCCTGTGAGAGTTTCTTAGATTGCATAATTCTCTCCCCCACCCCCATCCATGTATAAATATTTATAATATATTGGATTATAAATGGAAGAATGATTTTGGTCTAGTTGTTAAGGTATCAGGCTAAAAACCAGGTGACCCTGAGTTCTAATCCAGCCTTAGGCATGAAAGCCAGTTTAGGTGAATTTGGGTCAGCCACTCTCTCTTAGCTCATAATGTCAGGCTCAGCAATCAAGCTAGTCATTCAATTCCAGTTGTAACTAATGAATCAACACTTGGTTGATCCAGAAAAAAAAGCAGACTCTACACTTGTAGAAAAAAAATAGGAAGGAAAAAATGATTTATAAATAGAGCATAAACAGGTTCATCTAGTTAATAGTGAAGGAGCAACGTCTAATAGAAATTTTTCATAGAAGGAAACCTTCCAAAATTCCTATATTTGAAACCTGTTTTTTTTTTAAAAAACATCATAGGGTGCAGCAACCAGAAAAATTATGACAAATAGGAACGACAATAACACAGTATTAACCAAAGATCTGAACATGTACAGTAGATAGGTTTTCAGTTTGTACTGAAAATTTGCAGGGCTAAACACTGAACTTGGGGAAGTGGGGATAGGATGCAGAATTCCATTGTTGTAATATATATGCCAAGAATACCTTCTCTCAGGTTGTAGTATCAACACTAAATTGGTTCCAAGACATCACATAAGGCAGAAGATGCTATAACAGAAATCCAGCTTCTAAACATTATTAAAAATTATGGTAGATTCTGACTTGGTATAGAAACAACCACCATTGGTCTCCGTGTAGTAACTAACATTTTACGGCAGGCACAGATTAAAGGATAGACCTAATAAGACTAGCCTGCAATAATTCAGCTTTGAGGTTACCAGCACATGGATTGCTCTACCTGGACAATTCGCCATCCAGAAATGGCCATAACTGGTGAGTCAACTGCAGGTAGAAAAGATGTCTCTCCCCTCCTATCATCCTTAAGAGACCATAAACTTTATAAAACTTGTTACAAAAATAGGCAACCAAGTATAAGATATTAAAATACAGTGAAGAATTATCATTGTTTTCTTTTGGCTCTTAATAGGCCACTACTGGTTAGTGCTTTCTTTCTACTTTTTATCTGGGTTTAGCATGCTGTTAATATATCTTTTCTATGGACTACATAAAACTTTTGAAGGACATTAGGAAGTTTGCTGTAATTCAGTTCACAGATTATCTTACAGGATGTAGGTAATAACTCCAATTGACCAGCAATCCACAGCTTTACTGTATGGCTTTTGTTCTAATACTTCTGGAGCTGCAGTGAAGAAACAACAAAACCCAAATTACCAGTAATATGACCAGCTGATCTTTGAAAAATTAACCAACTCTATATTAGCTCGAGAATTCTTTCAGTGTAGCAGGGCACAAAACAAAGAAAAATAGCATGGTTGACATAAGCAATGACACAAGTTATTTATTTTGGAAGGCTGAGGAGGTTAATATAGGATACACACACATATATCACAGATTAGCTGTGGAATATAGGGCAATGTGATATTTGTCCAAACTGTAATATATTGACATAGCCCTACACAGTATATATTTGTACCTCTTATAGATCCTGAGCAAGTTTTATTTTAATCAGTACTCCATAGCATAGTTTCGATTCTGTGGATAAAGGCTGCAATTTATGTATATTTATATAAAGCAGAATTTAATCAATGATTTTCAATAGATCTTTCAGATATTGTCTAAACATATGGAGTGAGTGGTTTTCAGATCACTTATGTTTAGGTTCTAAGTGTTAGTTACTATGCTTGCAACAGACCTTACATTTACAATTGTATATGAAGAAGGAATATACCGGTAAGTGTTTCTTTCATAATCTGTCCCAGTCACTTAGAGAATTCCATGTGCTTATACAATTGCATACAATGGGATTCTGGCAAAGGAGAGGACTTGAGGTAGCCCACAAGTGCTCCAAAGAGCTGCTCCTGACAAGGAGACTGCAAAGGAACAGCCTCTACTGCATTTAGAGTTCTAGGAGATGAGGAAATAGTAATCTTGCTCAAACCACATTCAGCGCCTTTAAAAGGACACTGGGGCTACACATTTTCTTTTCTAATCACTTTCAGAAATTGCTTGTTAACTGCTTTTCACTATTAGCAACTTAATTTTCTAATCAAAATTTTTTACAGCACCAGATAAGTTTTCTTCAAACCTTAGCAAAAGGTGCACTTAAATACACATTTGAGTATTTTATTTTTTCTCTGGAATAAACAACAAAACTTTGATTTTAGAAACAAACTAAAGGTCCAGATAAATTTGAAATAAGGTTTTGGAATTAATTATAGAGAAACCTTCCCATGGAAAAAAATCTTTTGTCCTGAATTCTTTAAAAAATATAAGTAGATGCATTACATTTAAAAGATGCTATGGAATAGGAACAAGCGTTACCTGATATGATTAAAACTGATTTAAAAGTGGATTTAAAAATCACAAGGGAAAAGACTTTTTATTTAAAAAAATCTGGCTGATGTCTTAACAATTAAAAAGGATATACAAATAAATTCTAGAGCATTATTTGAAGGGATTAAAGAGCAAGGCTGTTCAAAGTAAAAGGAAGGAACAGAAAGTTGATTTATTTAAACAAAGTTAAAATAGGTCTTGTTATTTCGCATAACCCTTAAAGGGCCTTTGCCGACATCAGGAATAAAATGATAAGACTTTATACATTTATTTATAGATAAGAGATGAGATATGGGAAGAAAAAATCATTTGTTGTATTATTACAAAAGATGATAAATTAATACTTGTGATGAAGAGGGGAGTCCCTTTTATATATATTTCTTTTCCCCCCCTTACTATATTCTTACTTTTTTCTTTCTTTTCTATTTTCCTTTCCTTTCTTTCTCTTTTCTCTTTTCTGCACTTTCTATTTTTCTTTTTTAATCTTTTATTTTTTAGTTGGTTTTAGTTTTTATTTTTGTGAATTATAGTTTTTAATAAAACTATAATTTAAAGATTATTTCCATTTTCTTATTTACCAACATATCCCGGAGTTCCACATGCTGTAGACATGATGCCATTCTGTTCCATTTTAGACAAACCAAAATCTGTTATCATAATTTTGGAGTCCTCTTCTGGAGTTAGATAGAGCAAATTTTCAGGCTATGGATAAGGAAGTGAAAATTAATTTTCTGACATTCAGTATCTGAATATAGGTAGTCCTTGACTCATAACCATTAGTTTAGTGACTGTTCAAAGTTACAATGGCACTGAAGAAAAAGGTATTTATGGCCATTTCCCACACTTAGGACAGTTGCACTCATGGGATCAAAATTTGGGTGCTTGGTACCTGACATGTATTTATGACGGTTGCAGTGTTCCAGGATCACATGATCACATTTTGTAACCTTCTAACAAGCAAAGTCAATGGGGACTCCAGATTCACTTAACAGTAGTGATTCACTTAATAATTGTGGCAGGAAAGGTTGCAAAATGGGGCAAAACTCACTTAACAACCTCTTGCTTAGCAATGGCAACGTTGGAGTCAATAGTCATAAATTGAGCACTACTTACAATCTTCTTTGGCAGATAACATTGCTGTAATGAATCTAGAGATACCAAGACCAGAGTATGCAATTTTAATTTGTTGTGTATATAGTTGGTCTAAAGTTGGGGAATAGAAAGTGTAATAAATGTATTTTTTTAGAAAAGAATAATATAAGACACAATATTCTAAGGTCAATATTCTTCCCAACTCTGCGTATTAGGAGGCAGGTGTAATTTTAAAAAAAATCACTGCAAATTCATGGATACTTGCATGACTTGTAGGTAAAATACACCGATAATTAAATATAGATCATTAAAGAAAAATACCTTTAGATCTCGATGGACTATCCCATTTTCATGAAGATAATGCACTGCTCCCAGGACTTGCTGAATTACAATGCTAGCATCCTTTTCAGTGTAAACACCTCGTTCTAAAATACGGTCAAATAATTCTCCTCCAGACACTCTGTGCAAGAAAGTTCAGTTTGTATTACATGCTGATGTAGATAGAATCTTATTGGTTTAACTTCTCTCTATTCCATATTCTGTGTTAATCAGTGATGGGATTCAGCCAGTTCACACCAGTCTGGCAGAATCGTTAGCTAATTTTTTGTTGCCCAGGCCCAGAATGGACTTCCAGAAGTGGCATCCACACTGAGAACTGGTTGTTCATTTATATACAGTTAATTTATATACAGTACCATTTACTGGTAACACTGGGAACTTTTGTACTTCTTACTTGCTTTGTTTGTAATATCAATGGAATTATAAACTCAGACAAATAATCTGTTGGAGTAGAACCTGTTGCTGGGTCACTTCTAATTCTCAGGTCAGAAAAAATATTGCTGTAAAGCTTCAGTGCAAGCAATAATGCCCAATTTACATATGAAATCATAGCACAAATAAACACATTTAATTTTAATTCTCAATTTCATCACTAAGCAATTTAAGACCTCAGCTAGAAATAAACTGCAACTGCTGCCCTTTGGGTTTGTATCACACTTGGATCTGCAAAGAAAAATGAATTGCTTACAATACAGGACAAGACAGATTAAACACAGTTAAGCCTTAGACCAGGCAATGCTTGTGCCTGTCTCCAAATGACTAGATTCTGTTTTCATTAAATCTGGCCTATAAAGAAGTTCCCTCTTGCCTGATGTAATTTACTAGCATATAATTAGCAGGAAATATCTTCATTGCATGAATTTTCTTCCAATTCAGTCTGTTTTTTGCTGACAAGCAAGCCTATTTTCCCTTTTAAATGTTCAGCATACAAAAGTTAGATATTTTCTCATTAATTCTTTCCTCTTTTGAATGTGAGTGAAATGAGCCATGCTACTTTTGTTTAGGATCCATCTGTCTGCTGTGTAGAAATCCTCCCACTCACGGATGTTATGTTGCATAATTCTTAACATTCACTATTGGCCATCCCTTTTTACAAATGAGATACCATGCTCTTCTCTTTTTCTCTTCTAAACCTTGATGGGGCTTGTAGGAGGTTGGCTGTAGCTGGGAATGAAACTGGAAGTAAGGTCCAGCTGCAATGGGAGGAAAGAGGCAGAGAGGGATACACACACACACACACACACACACACACACACACACACACACACAGAGTCTCCCTGGGCACAAACGCACACAAAAAATTGAGGTACTTACTGATTATTTTCCATTCAAGCAGCTGTCTAGTTCAAAATTCAAAACTCCCTATACTAACAGTACCATGCGGGCAGAGTCTGGGAGCCACATCCCCAGACAAGATGGTCTGGTGTCATCTGGGTGAAGTCCTCTGGCCAGGTTAGTCTCAGATTTCTGGCTGGCTTGCCAAATTGTTAGAAGTATTTAAGCTCCCAATCCATGCCCCCCCCTCTCTCTCTCTCACACACACACACACAAACACACCATAAAAAATTCCCTTTCTGCACCTTTGAGGGCTTATGCTCTCAAATTTCATTTTCATTTGAGAGCATAAGCCCTCGAAAGTGCAGAAACTGGGAATCTTTTATGGTGTGTGTGTGAGAGAGGGGGGGGAGAGGGACAGAAGGAGGGAGAGAGGGAGGAAGGGAGAGAAAGAATGTGCCCTCAGTAATATTTAATTTGGTGGACATTCAGCTCATATTTTGCTGAATGTGTAGATCTGTTCCCCTTTGATGTGTGCCCATATGTTGGCTTTGGTACCACCTCTGTGTACCCAGGGAAACTCTGTACCATGAAAGGTTTTTGTTCGTGTGCTATTATTTGCTCAGGTTAATTAGTTTAGCCTGATTATTAATTATCAGAGAAAGAAATAGATTTGCAACATGGTTTTCTAATTTTGGTTATTTGTGGGTCATAAAAATGATCATAAGGGGGGGGGTCAGAGACAGTATAGGAAGAATATAATTTTGATATAAAGATACTTTTCATACTGTTATTAACAATCATATTTTTTCTTTATTCTTTACAACACACTATTATAGACATAAAGAAGAAGCTGCTTTCATGGCGTTATTCACATATTTGAGATAATGCATTTTTAGAACCACCCCAACCAGGAAAATATTATTTCTTTGCCACAAGGCTAGATGGGTAGACTGCAACTAGGCTGCAAAAAACTTGAATATATTATAAAATTCCAAGTTTTCACTTGATGAATTAATTTTGGAGGAACAATTTGAACTACTTGGGTGGAAGAGGTAGAGGGGGAGAGAATCTTCAACTGCTTGAGATTTTCTGGTGCTTTAAAGTCAAGAGCAGGAAGATCAAGCAGTAAATATATAATAATAAATTGAATTAATAAACAATAAATAAAATAAAGCCATTAAAAAAGAATCTCAAGAAAGAACAAGAGAAAGCAGAACCCTTCTTAGAACTTTTTCTGTTAGACTATGATTAAACCTAAGAAATTAAGTGCAAAATTAATCAGATCAACAATATAAAGTGGTCTAATTCATTAGAAACCTTTTATTTAAATTGTCAAAGGGACGTGGTGGCTCAATGGGTTAGGATGCTGAGCTTGTCGATCAGATGATCGGCAGTTTGGCGGGTTGAATCCCGAGTGCCGCATAACAGAGTGAGCGCCTGTTACTACCAACCTAGCAGTTCGAAAGCACGTAAAAATGCAAGTAGAAAAATAGGGACCACTACGGTGGGAAGGTAACAGTGTTCCGTGTGCCTTTGGCGTCTAGTCATGCCGGCCACATGACCACAGAGACGTCCTCGGACAAGCGCTGGCTCTTCGGCTTTGAAATGGAGATGAGCACCAGCCCCTAGAGTTGGAAACGACTAGCACGCATGTGCGGGGGAACCTTTACCTTTAATTTATTTAAATTGTAATAATAGTATTTTACATTTTTGCGGCTTCATCTGACACAATTGATATTATACTTAAATACTATACACTTACAACATAGAGGGACTGTGTTGATAGCACAATAAAGACTGTTGAGTTGGGTTGGGTTATATCTCTATGGCTGCCATTCTTCGTTTAAGCATAAAAACAGATGTTTATAATGCTCCCATTAAAAAACAAAAACATTCCCACAATTTTATTCGGACTGTTTAATGCCACTTTCTGCAACCTAGTGTGACCTAGATGTTTTCAGCTGACTCTTGACTGGGAGAATTGTGCAACATTTGCTTCTTACATAATGTATGTGTTGATACTTACAGCTGCATTACCAGATAATAGTGAGTTGTGCTTTCATAAATGTCCTCAAGGGTTACTATGTTGTCATGCTTTATTCTGCAACCAAAAACAGAATGCAACATGGGTCTGACAGAATAACAGATCATTAAAAAGCAAGCTAACATTCATCCCTCCTTTGTGCCAGATGTTTTTCATTCGGACTGAACTCTGGTACTTTAATTTACGGAACAAACACATATTTCAGCTTCTAATAACAAGAGATCCATTTTCCCCACTACTGTTTGCTATACATTAATGGAAAGAAAAGAAGAACATTACAAAACATGTTTTCTCTTGTTTAGAAATTTTACCCTTTCTTATGTTCCTTATACTATTCGGAAGGCAGCAAGATGTAAGATTTCTTACTAGTATAGTTTTGTTAAAATGTTTTATTCTAAAAATAATTTCTCACATTTTCTTTCTTCTGGATTCATGATGAGGTAAATATACTTAAAGGATCAGATTGAAGATCTACCTAAATCACAATTTCCAACTGAATGAATCCTATCCTTGATGTTTTTGTCTTTCCCATTAGATTTGGCAGAGTGGACATACTTTGATTCTCATCAGTGTAGTAGTATCACAAAGTGGATTCTAGAGCATATACTTTCTCTGTCATGGGCCTGTTTGGTGAATAGTCTCCTCACTAAAATACACATAGCCTTAACTTTGGTATTTCAAAAGATTATGAAGATCTGCCTGTTTCCCAGGCATTGGAATTGGGAGGTTGATAGAGTATGGATGTGATTTGCTTGATGAGCTAACAGTGTGACTTTAGGCCACCATCCAGTGTCTTTTTAATGGATCTGTGTTGTTGATGTCTATAGGCCAGAAAACAGGCTCCTCAAGGCTATGATCATGAATCTTGAAAACCTGAGTCCTTGATTAAGGACATTAATTGTGACTGGAAACTCTATCACAGAGAGATGCAATCATTAACTAAGCATGACCATGACAACTTATGATGGCATTTTTATGGCAGTCATTAAGTGAAGACATTGGTCATTAAACAAGTACTTCATGTGACTACATCTTGTGACTTCCTGCTGGCTTCCAGATTGACCTTTCCTAGTTGGAAGCTGGTGGGGAAAGTCACAAATGGTGATCATGTGACTATGGGATGGTAAAGGGTCAGAAATGCAAGCTGGTCAATGAACATCTGAATTTTGTCCACATGGCCACAGGGATGCTGCAATGGTAAGTGTGAGAACTGGTTGCACGTTCCACTTGTTCAACACTATTGTAACTTCAAAAGGTTGCTGAATGAGTGGTTGCTAAGTGAGGACTATATATAGTAAAAGAGAGGAATATTTTGTATGTGGGGGTAGGGATTTAGCTAAATTGGAAAACAGCTTCTGGTACAATACTCCTCTGAGTGCACAGTTTATTTATGGTTCATGTCCAATAGCCCTCATTTGTTAGCTGGTCCACACATCTTAAAGTTGCTAAGATTGAGGAGTACTGTTTTAGTGGATTTTAAGCAGAAAAAGAATATTGATGTTTCATCTAAGAAGCCTTCTGCCAGATGAGACAGTCTTAATTTTTCTGCACTTCCAATTGATCGAAAATAAGTAACTTGTAGCCTTCTTAAAGAAGTTTGAAAGAAACATTAAACTCTGTCATGCATTCCCAACTATACTTACTTCTTCAGCACAACTATTTCATTCTCCAGGTTGCTATCCTGGGTGACTGGTGACTTTTTAATGCACTTCAAAGCAAAAAGCTTGGCAGTGGTTCTGTGCTTCACCAGGAAGACTTCCGAAAAGGCCCCTCTGTAAGGAAAACAAAAATGAAAGCCTGGGCATTGTACTGCATTATGCTGACTTAATTGTTAAGATATAAAACACTGCCACATAAAATAGCCTGCAAGGAAGATAGTAATACATTAACATGGCTTCCAGAAACAGATGGCACTACTAATTAGATCCAGGGATTTGGATGCAAATTCAAGGGTATTAATTGGATAAATCCCCTGTGAGATTTGAGTTCTATTTATTGTGCAATGGCCATGTAGAGATGAAACCATAGCATAAAAATAAGTTAGGCATATGAGCTAAAGTTTATAATACAACATAGAATAACTGGATTCAAAGGAATCCAGTGGTGGTCTTATAGTCCAAACCCCTGCTCAAGCAAGCAACGCTATATTATTTTGGACAAATGGTTGTCCAATCTCTTCTTGTCTCCATTAAAAACCTCTAGCACTCATAAATTCTGCAGACAAGCTGTCTCCCTGAATAATTGTTCTCACTGTCAGAAAATTTCTCCTTAATTCTAGATTGGAACTCCCTTTAATAATCTTCCACGAGTTATTTTTTGATCTGCCCTCAGGTGCTTTGGGGAAGAAGAAGAATTCCTTCTACTCTGTGACAGCCCCTCAAATATTGGAAGAGTGCTATCATGTTACTCCTGGTCCTTCTCTTTGTGAGACTAGACATATGCTAGCTCCCACAATTGTTCATTGTAGGGTTTAGTGTCTAGACTCCCTATCATCTTTGTTGCTCTTCCCCATAGTCTTTCTGGAGTCTCAACATCTTACTGGATACAGTATTGCAAGTGTGGCCTCGCTAGTGGAGTATAAAGCAGTACTAAGACTTGATTTGATCTTCATACTATCCCTCTGTTGATGCATCCTAGGACTGCATTGGCTTTTTTGGCAACTACAGCACACTGCTGGCTCATACGTAAGTGGTTGTCCACTATACCATACCATACCATACCATACCATACCATACCATACCATACCATACCATACCATACCATACCATACCATACACTATACACTATACACTATACACTATACACTATACACTATACACTATACACTATACACTATACACTATACACTATACACTATACACTATATACTATACTATACTATACTATACTATACTATACTATACTATACTATACTATACTTTTGTTGTTAGTTGCAAAGTTGTGTCCGACCCATCGCGACCCTATGGACAATGTTCCTCCAGGCCTTCCTGTCCTCTACCATCTTCTGGAGTCCATTTAAGCTCACGCCTACTGCTTCAATGACTCCATCCAGCCACCTCATTCTCTGTCGTCCCCTTCTTCTATTGCCCTCAATCTTTCCCAGCATTAGGCTCTTCTCCAGTGAGTCCTTCCTTCTCATTAGGTGGCCAAAGTATTTGAGTTTTAGCTTCAGGATCTAGCCTTCTAAAGAACAGTCAGGGTTGATCTCCTCTAGGACTGACCGGTTTGATCGCCTTGCAGTCCAAGGGACTCACAGGAGTCTTCTCCAGCACCATAGTTCAAAGGCCTCAATTCTTTGGAGCTCAGCCTTTCTTATAGTCCAATTTTCACTGCCATATGTTGCAACTGGGAAGCCTTGACTATATGCACTTTTGTTGACAGGGTGATGTCTCTGCTTTTTAGTGTGCTGTCTAGATTTGCCATGGCTTTCCTCCCCAGGAGCAAGCGTCTTTTAATTTCTTGGCTACAGTCCCCATCTGCAGTGATCTTGGAACCCAGGAAAATAAAATCTGTCACTACCTCCATTTCTTCCCCATCTATTTGCCAGGAATTGAGAGGGCTGGATGCCATGATCTTGGTTTTCTTAATGTTAAATTTCAACCCAACTTTGTACTCTCCTTCTTCACCCGCAACAAGAGGCTCTTTAGTTCTTCACTTTCTGCCATTAGTGTGGTATCATCTGCATATCTTAGGTTGTTGATATTTCTCCCGACAATCTTAATTCCAACTTTGATTCATCCAGCCCTGCCCTTCTCATGATATGCTCTGCATATAAGTTAAATAGGCAGGGTGACAGTATACAGCCTTGCTGGACTCCTTTCCCAATTTTGAACCAATCAGTGGTTCCGTGTCCAGTTCTCACCATTGCTTCTTGACCCGCATATAGTTTTCTCAAGAGACAAATAAGATGGTCTGGTACTCCCATTTCTTTAAGAACTTGCCACAGTTTGTTGTGATCCACACAATCAAAGGCTTTAGCATAGTCAATGAAGCAGAAATAGATGTTTTTCTGGAACTCCCTAGCTTTCTCCATGATCCAGTGTATGTTGGCAATTTGATCTCTAGTTTTTCTGCCTCTTCAAAATCCTGCCTGTACTTCTGGTAGTTCTCGATCCACATACTGCTGGAGTCTAGCTTGTAGGATTTTAAGCATAACTTTACTAGCATGTGAAATGAGTGCAATGGTGCGATAGTTTGAACATTCTTTGGCACTGTTGAGTTTTCCAAATTTGCTGGCAAAGTGAGTGTAGCACTTATACTGCATCATCTTTTAACATTTTGAATAGCTCAGCTGGAATACTGTCACCTCCACTAGCTTTGTTGTTGTTCAGCTTTTCTAAGGCCCACTTCACTTCACATTCTGGTATGTCTGGCTTGAGGTAAGTGACCACCTCATCGTGGTTATCAGGGACATTAAGCTCGTTCTTGTATAGTTCTTCTGTGTAATTTTGCCACCTCTTCTGCCTCTGTTAGGTCCCTGCCATTTTGGTCCTTTATCATGCCCATTTTTGCATGAAACATTCCCTTCATCTCTCCAATTTTCTTGAACAGATCTCTAATCCTCCCTATTCTATTGTTTTCTTCTATTTCTTTGCACTGTTCATTTAAGAAGGCATTCTTATCTCTTCTAGCTATTCTCTGTAATTATGGTGTATCTTTCTTTTTCTCCCTTGCCTTTCGCTTCTGTCCTTTCCTCAGCTATTTGCAAAGCTTCCTCAGACAGCCATTTTGCTTTCTTGCATTTCTTTTTCTTTGGGATGGTTTTGGTTGCTACCTGTTGTACAATGTTGTGAACCTCTGTCCATAGTTCTTCAGGCACTCTGTCTATCAGATCTAAATCCTTAAATCTATTTGTCACCTCTATTGTATATTCAACAGGGATATGATTTAATTCATACCTGAGTGGCCTAGTGCTTTTCCCTACTTTCTTCAGTTTAAGCCTAAACTTTGCAACGAGAAGCTCCTGGTCTGAGCCACAGTCAGCTCCTGGTCTTGTTTTTACTGAATGTATAGAGCTTCTCTATCTTTGGCTGCAGAGCACATAGTCAATCTGATTTCTGTGTTGACTGTTTGGTGATGTCCATGTGTAGAGCCGTCTCTTGGATTGTTGGAAAAGGGTGTTTGCTATGACCATTGTATTCTCTTGATGAAATTTTATCAGCCTGTGCCCTGCTTCATTTTGTACTCCAAGGCCAAACTTGCCTGTTATTCCGGTTATCTTTGGCTTCCTACTTTAGCATTCCAATCCCCCATGATGATAAGGACATCATTTTTTGGTGTTAGTTCTATAAGGTGCTGTAGGGCTTCATAGAACTGGTCAATTTCATCCTCTTCAGCACTGGTGGTTGGGGCATAGACTTGGACTACTGTGATATTGAATGGTTTGCCTTGGATTCGAACTGAGATCATTCTGTCATTTTGGGGATTGTATCCCAGTATTGCTTTTCCTACTCTTTTATTGACTAGGAAGGCAACTCCATTTCTTCTGAGTAGTATACCTGATGGTCATCTGAATTAAATTCACTCATTCCTGTCCATTTTAGTTGGCTGATTCCTAAGATGTTAATGTTCAGTCTTGTCATCTCTTGTTTGACCACGTCCAGCTTTCCTTGATTCATGGATCTTACATTCCAGATTCCTATGGAGAAAAAATCTTTAAGTACTGGACTTTCCTTTCACCACCAGATACATCCACAGCTGAGCATCCTTTCGGCTTTGGCCCAGTTGCTTCATTCTTTCTGGCGCTACTAGTACTAGCCCTCTGCTCTTCCCCAGTAGCATATTGGACACCTTTCAACCTGAGGGGCTCATCTTCCAGCATCATATCATTTTCCCTTTTGGTACTGTCCTTAGGGTTTTCATGGCAAAGATACTGGAGTGAGTTGACATTTCCTTCTCCAGTGGATCACGTTTTGTCAGAACTCTCTGCTATGACCTGTCCATCTTGGGTGGCCCTGCATGGCATAGTTCATAGCTTCATTGAATTACACAAGCCCCTTTGCCACGACAAGGCAATAATCCATGAAGGCGGTGAGCTCACTGGTGGGATTCAAATATGTGAACAACTGGTTCTCTGTGTGGATGCCACTTCTGGAAGTCCATTCTGGGCCTGGGCAACAAAAAAATAGCTACTGGTTCTGCCAAACTGGTGTGAACTGGCTGAATCCAACCACTGGGTGAGCTCCTGCCTCTTGCCCCAGCTCCTGCTCACCTAGCAGTTTGAAAGTATGTAAATACAAGTAGATAAATAAGTACCACTTTGATGGGAAGGTAACAGTGTTCCATGTGCTTCCAAGTACAATCATGCTGTCCACATGACCATGGAAGAGTCTTCAGACAACGCTGGCTCTCCCAGCTAAGAAAAT
Organism: Vipera ursinii; assembly: GCF_947247035.1. NCBI lineage: Eukaryota > Metazoa > Chordata > Lepidosauria > Squamata > Viperidae > Vipera > Vipera ursinii. The sequence continues at coordinate 40,387,691 of NC_139516.1, forward strand.
CATAACACTGTCCCCTAGGGTCAGACACTACTGGACAAGGGAAACCTTTACCTTTATACAGTATGATGATCAAGATCCTTATGCTTTCTTTCGTCATAGGAGTTGCTATTGTTGGCTACTGTTTATTATGACAACATCCTAAAAAAATTTGTCTAGCCTTCCTAACAAGTCTTTTGTCTATATAGGATCTCAAAGGAATGCTTGTTTATTTATAAATCAAATGTACAAAGCTATCCAATTTAGAATTATAAATATTTATGAGCTTGACAGTTTAATAGTGATGATAACTTCCCAGTTTATGCAGTAAATATAATTGTCACAGTGTTTTCAGAAGCAAACAAAGAAAGTAAAGAAAACATTGTGTAATATTTATTAAATATTTTATTTGTTAAACTGTTTTACCAATGCCAAGTTTATATTATATTTGTAAATTGCTTTTAGGCCTTTTGGGAGTAAATAAAATTGATTCAAGAAATTGATGCCTAACTGAGAATTGTGTCTGTACCATCTGCATTTGCTTTGCAAAATAATATGTAAGGGAGAAGCAAAATGAAAAATATAATATCAAGTATGAAAAGTGAGTTTACAAAAGAGGCTGTTGCCATGTTCATGTCATCTTGAATGCTCTGTGACAGTTTCCCAGACATTCTTGCAATCCTTTTCTCCCTCTTTCACCCCAGTAGCCACTTTCTTGCCTGCTGGGAAGGGAAGAGAAAGAAAGGGGAAGGAAGGAAGAGATGGAGAAAAATGAAGGAAGGGAGGGAGAGAGGGAAGGATCTGGGAGGCATGAACCTCCATGCACCCTTCCTGGACTCTGCTGCCTACTTCCTATTCCCAACCCATGTCCCCCATACTTTCTCCAAGCTAAAGGACATTTATTGTGCACTCCCATGCACCTTCCCCACTGTGGACGGAGGAAGGGAGCAAGTAAGGAAGATAAGGTCAGAATGATGAGAAGGGAAGGGAGGGGGTGTGAGGGAAAGAGAAAAGGAGGGACGAAAAGAAGGAAGGAAGGAGGGAGGGAGGGAGGAACAGGGAAGAAGGAAGGAATGAAGGAAACAAGGGAGAAAGGAAGATTTCTGATGCTTCCTGCCAGCTTCTTAAGGAAATATCTCTGAAATAATGACTCTGTGGGGCATGGGCTGTCTAGTATCAAGTACAGATTTAGATGTAAACATAATTTCCAGGATTAAGAAGTAGTGACTATGGTTTACAAGGTGCAACCTGTTTTATATTGTATGGTTAGTAGACTCAGAAATGACTAGACAGGGAAATCTTTACCTTTACATTTAGTAGTTATGTCCTATCAAAATCTTTCATAAGATAATGAATAGAAAATGGCCACTTAATCTATCCATAATAGAATTTTACCTTAGGTAACCAGATCCACATCAATATATATAATTAGCATGTTAATATCAGGAGAACCAAACAGAAATAGGTTGAAAATCAGAGAGGAAGACTAAAAATATAATGGGGGGGGGAGAATGAGGGAACAGTCATTAGCCCACATAATGGACAGCAAATGTATGAAGAGCAATGAACAGTGGAAAATAAGATTTACTGTATTTACCTTTATTATGCCTAAAACAATGAAGATATGGTACTTGAAGATCAATTGTCCTTCATTTGAGGCAGAAAGGTCATTTGTAACTGTTTTAAGTTGCAAATCAGTGCTTTGCTTAGACTGCACTGTGCAGAGAGCTTATGAATACATTTGTAATGTTCTATAATGTTTATTGTCCCAATTGAAAAACCATGTGAAAGAACTTGCTCAGGATTGCTAAGCTTTGTTGTCAATCCCCATGTACTATCTCTGCAGTTCAACTTCTCATATGCTGAGAATAAATTTTCAGTGACCTGATAAAGCAGAAAACTATATTTGAATGAGCTCTCTGCACAGTGCAGTCTAATAGGCAGAGGCCTGTTTATTTTGTTAATAGCAAGCTATGTTCCATTTATAAACCTTGTTCAAAGTCCTTAAGAGATACTGCATACAAGCTGTAAAAACATTTATTTGGATATTATTCCATTTGTTATCCTTCCCTCCACCTCATTTCATTTTTATTTCACCTGATTCTTGTTCATATCCACTTGAAGCATAAATATCCAGAAGTAAACTAGTTTAAGTAAGTAAAGACTTTTTTTTAAAAAATGGGGCCATTGGTTCTGGTTTTTTTTATTGTAAATGGATAGTTTTGAATTTCTCACATATATACTTTATTAACCTTATCTACATACAAGAGCCAGACTTGTATGTATGCTTGGTGTTGACTTACTGAATCAATGAGACTAAAATTCATGAAGTTCTAAATTAAGTTCTATTGATTATACGGGAGTATTTTGTAGTTGGATTTGTGAATGTTACCGGTAATGTGTGAAAAATTGGCATTGTATAGAACCGTGGTGGCGAACCTATGGCATGGGTGCCAAAGGTGGCATGCAGAGCCCTCTCTGTGGGCACGCGTGCCATCGCCCCAGTCCTAGGCCTTCAGCTGGGCTTTATAAAACCTTTTTCCTTTAGGCTTCCGCTGCCATGTGCAAGAAAAAAAAAAGGTTCAAAGAATCAATCAATTTCAACTTCTCGCGGGGAAAAAAAATCTCACAAAGTTGGAATTGATTGATTGAACTTTTTAGTCCCACCCAGTCTGCCATTACCACTGCAGCCACGCCCACCCAATGGGCCACACCCACCCAGCACCCAATGATACATAAGTGGGTTTTGGGTTGCGGTTTGGCCACTCGGTCTCTAAAAGGTTAGCCATCACTGGTATAGAATGCTTAGGAAATCTATAGAATGTGGGACATTTTTAAGTAAAGTATGAAATGTCTGTGTTATTTTAATATGCTATTTACTTTCCCTAAGCATTGTATATAATACCTAGGCATAATGCAGAATGACAAGAACTATTTTGGCAAAGTATGAAAAGAGCTCATGAAAAGGGCTAGTGTTATCCTAACCCTAACCCTTTATTGAAACGACATATATGAAAATGAAAGAAGAAATGCAAAAAAAAAAAAAGTACAGGACTTTCTTACTGAAAAACAAACAAACAAATAAACAAGAGAAAAAGACCTGTATTGACTTACTTGTTGCAACTAGGAAGGCTAGAATGACATTTTATACTTTGCTGCTTTGCCTTTTGGCACTGCATAGAATACCTAGGAAATGCATGTAATATTAAGCGTTTTATTTTTTGGCACCCCATTTTTTTTAGCATTCTATAGATTTCTAGGCATTCTATAAAATGTCTAATTTCACACATTGATGGTAACATATACCAACAACAACTTACCCATTAATTTTAGTAATATTTGTTCAGTGAGCCATAGAAACCTGGTTCATATTATCAGCTAAGCCAGAATGCAGCACAATCAACAAAAAATAATTATATCTTTAGCATAATATTGCCAACATGTTAATACTGTTTCATTTTTTTTAACTCTCTGGGTTTTTTTTTACTTTTTTTTGTTCTTTTCCCCCTGTACTTTACAGTTATATTTCTCTCTATAAAATTCCTATTAAATTGGGGAATCAGTAAAAAATTTGTAGTAGTCCCTATGTTCACAAGTGAAGATAGTAGGAAATCATCATCCCACAGATCAGATGCACTGGCATCTGTTTCATGTTTCGTTCCTAAACAGTTTATGATAATTACTGCCCGCATTTAAGACCACTTGAATCAACAAGCTGGTGCAAAGGAAACAAAACCTTCTGTAGTTTTTTTTCTCTTCCCTACATGAAATACAAGGATACTGGTTCTGGATAACCATTCTAATCCAAAAGGCTGACTAACCATGAATACATACTAAGAACATTTGCACTTGGAGGCATGAGTGAAGCAGAATGACATTAGAACAGACCCGTTTTCTGAAGTGTTTGATAGAACAAATGTTCCAATGTCCTTAACGACTCCCGATTCATTTATACTAATAAAGAAAGTCTGCCAAATGTAATAGCAGATTTGAATTGTGGGATTTTTCTGGCTTTACCATATACGAACTTGGAGGTTATTTTACTCAAAGCGTTGTGTGCACAATTTATTTATGTATATATTTATCTTCCTTTTTTTCTGTCTACTCTGACATATACTCTCCCTTTCAAGCTGCAAAGGTCTTGATTTGATGGACTAATACAAGGAATTAGTAACTGGATTAAGGCAATGTTTGCCACAGTAGCAGTGTCTTCCACTAAGTATAGACTAAAAATAAAATGAGAAAGTAAAACATTAATCTCTCTACACAGTAAGCCAGGCTAAAATATTACTGGCTAATGTCCAGTGTATGATGTGAACACAGCCACAGGGATATCTATATAAATTTAAATTATAAATTAATGAACAGCTAGCCCAAAAACTTTTCTGTAACTTCAGAGTCTATAAGAAACTAGAGCAATAAGAAACTAGGTATTTCAGATTGTGTATCCAGTTTGTGATAAATGTAGCCAAATTACAGTTGTGTTGTTTTGCACTGTAATTGGAAATATAAAGGCATAATTTAGTCAAATGTCTTATAGCTGAGGAATAGGTACCACTGTTTTTGATCTCTCTTACACACAACTAATTGTGGGCAGGATTTATATACATTCAACTAAATCTCTTTATTCAAAAATGTTGTTTCCCAGATTTAAAAAGGTCTGTTCTTGAATAAATATAAACACAATGAAAGCCTGTTTTGATCAGGCTCCAGTTAAGGTTTTGGAAGTAAAGCCAATATATTTTCTGTTTACGTAGATGGCATCTCTCATACTGTGTTTTGTATCTAGACTTCGGGAAATAAGAATTCTCCATTTGGTTCTCTTGAGGGGAAAATTCTCGAATGCATCTCAAATGAATGTTTTTATTGTAGTAGCAGCTCCCCATGCTGACTAGCCAATCTGTCAATAAGTCACATCTGGCCTGAATTTAGCTCCTGGGAAGTGATTTAATAAACTGAGAAAATAACTATACTACCTAAGGCTGGATCAGCCATGGTGCTATCAAAGCTGGTACCTCTCTGGAAGCTAACAGTTCAGTTCTTATCACTGTCAAAATAGAAATGGAATGGAAAGGAAAGGAGCCATGAAATGGTAAAAATGAAAGATACACTGGGAATACATAATACAATGTGATTCCTCCATACTACCTTGCAATTCTAACAGCCAGCTCTAGAGATGGGCTATGGTGCCTAGTGTTTCTTCTCTCCTTATGGTGGAGCTTCTCGGCTCACAACACCTGGACACCACAAGAAACTTGGGGAGAATTCCCAGCTGTCACAACTCATCCTTAGACCTTCTCTCTCAGTGTTCAGATCTACATATTAGAGAAGGAAATGAATTCAGATTGCATCATCTGAAAGTATGAACCAGACTAAATCTTTGACGTGGTTTTGACTATTTTAGAATGTATATAAAATTTATTTATTTATTTATTTATTTATTTATTTATTTATTTATTTATTTATTTATTTATTTATTTATTTATTTATTTAGAGATCAAGTAGTTGGCATCTTTTCAAATTACAATCCCAATTGTTCCTTGATATTTATTATATTTTAGATATGTTTGGATGTATTTCAAACATCTTGGAGCTGAAGGGGTTGTACATACCTGTCCTTTCTTTCCCCCATAAGAACAACCATGTGGAGGCTTCCGGTTTGTGCACGCGACGCTAGTGGACGAGCCGGGAGATTCTCTCCCACTGCCGTCCGGTCTTACTCCTTCGGAGGACCCTGCAAAGGGTTAAAAGTCACCCTGGAGGGATGACCACCATGAGGAGGCTAGCTCCCTGAGATCGTGGAAGGGTGGCAGCCCTCCGTTTGATCCAGAGTACTCCTCTGGCCCGAAGAAGACGAGCTAAGCCATTCCCTGCCGAAAGCCACAGCACCATCTAAGCACAACCAAGCAGTCTGGAGGATTTGGGTGAGACCTTACCCTTCTTACTTCCCTAATCTCTTTCCTGTGGGACTTTCTTGGAAAATTCTCCCCCCTTTTCAAAAATTCGGCAGCTGCCTACCTGGGGATTTATAACTTTAAAGCCTCAAAAGAATTAATTAAGCTACTTTATTTTGGATTTTTGGATAAATAAAAAAAAGGATTCTATATGAAAGTGAGGATATCTTGTGGCAAAACCTGGTATAGTGAGTAAACCTTTTTTTTTTAAACTCTGAGATCTGGCTGTAATAGAGTTACCCTTGACACTATCTTTAAAGATAAAAATTGGGAACACCTGGCATTGAAAACAATTTTTAGGAATAGTGGAGGTGGATATTTACTGGCTTTTCTTAAATTAGCCTCCACTAAAGGCCTATCTGCAAAATACTAAAGAAATGGAAGAATACATCCCACCACTTGACTATAAACTCATTCTTGATACAATTTTGGCAATGACTGAAGAAATAAAAGCTAAACTTAAAGACAAATCTGACAGCATAAACTCACCTAATGAGACTTTGACTTCAAATGATGAACTGACAACTCAAAATCTAACAGAGGATGAGGAAATCAAAAACAAAATAGGGGACTATAAAACACAGCAACTACAATCTACTGAGAGCCTTGATGCCCAAACTTTGATCTCAACTATAAAACCTACAATCCAACAAATAACAGAAGCTGAAGAAAGCAATATTAAAATGGAGGATGCCAAAGACCCTCAAATACAGTACATTAAGACTCTAACCAACCAAACGAAAATTACAACATTAGACATGGCCTCTTATCTAAGCCAGATGGATTTGAAAGGAGAAGAAGATCAGATTGAATTAATGACAACTGTGCTACGCCAAACAAGGAGATTGGACTTATTAGAATGAAAATTTAATGATTATAAAGGGGCCATTTTCTTTCAAAAATTGATAATTGGATGTTCTCCCTGGATTCAAACAATCTTTGTAGGAAGAAAGGGAGACACATTTAAGAAGTTAAAGGCAATGATATGGAAGCCTGCCTGGCACAAGATGAAAGCGAGAGTTAGATTTTAAAAATTATTTATTGCTTTTTTGTTGTTGTTGTAAATGTGGGGATTGGCAATAATAAAGCTTAAATTCTCTTTTAATGGGCCAAGGGGAACTGTTACAAGAAGTAAACTGATTTTATATTTAGGATTTAGATTTTTAAGGGAATGAAAATTAGCCACAAACAATAAAACATACTTTGTCAATTAGATCAACTGTAAGGATAATAAATAGAATATGTATGCATTTTAGATAGGTAACTTTTATATAATGAAATAGATTAGTTATTAGAATATAACTTTGAATTGTATTATAGATTTTGCAATGAGATAATAAAAGATATTTTAACAATTAATGAAATATTAATATTGAAATATTGAAATATTAATATTCTCCTTTCTCTTCCTTTTATGGCGTAAGGGGAATTTTTAAAAGATATACACTGATTTATACTTAATTTTTAGACTTCTAAGGGAAAAGAAAGCTATTTATTAGAACTGATTTATACTACTAAGATGTTAAACAGAACAAACCAGTATAAAATAAGAATGTATTGAAATGAACAATGTATCTATTTTGGACAGGATAGTTACTATATATTGAAATTGGGAAAAGTGGGCTAACCGAAAACTAAGTTTTCATT
>NC_139516.1:40397767-40457767 GCF_947247035.1 Vipera ursinii
TAGTTACTATCCATGCTCTGGAATTCTTCTGTAAACTACAAACCTGAGTAGAGTTAAAACAATGCTGACAGTGTCATAATTTTTCCTATTCTTCTTTGAAGGACTGAACTACTCTCTTGTAATAATGGGCACCATAGTAAGCCCCAGGAGGCTTTTCAGCACTATGAAGGTTTAAATTGTAAAAAGACTTGTCATCTGAGCTTCTAAATCTTATTGAGAGTCAGAAATGTTCCTCTGGAGTATTCTGTATTTTGGAATATGAAAATTTAGATCTGATGATTCAGAGGTGTTAGTAAATACTGTGTTGATTTGCAAATTTCAGAGTAGGATTATTTTATGATGTTGATAAAATAATTGCTGCTATTATTCTAAATGGCTGGTTCTTGTTATTCATTGTGACAAAGCATATAGGAATGTCATCATAAAATACATTATAATATACTTAGTAAAGCTAGTTTGGAAATCACATAGAAAATCTAAATTCCATTCCTTTTAATGGCAATAAAATGTTCCATAATAATTAAGCTTCTATTTTTATTAGGATTGACCCACATTTTATACCAAATTTAAAACTCAGGGATATTAGATGCTAACATACTCATTAAATGGTAATGTTTGTAGTTTATATCAGACTGTGTGATCATATTGCTCATCTAAGTTAATAGTTTACTGCTAGAATCGAGAGCTAACACTCTGAAACAGATTATATAATTGTAAATTGAATAGAATGTATAGACCAGATTCATTGTGAGAAAACAATGGGCAAAGCCAGACAATAACAACACAGAATAAATCTTTCTTCAAACAGTAATTAAATTAAAGCATTTTACATATACATGTTCAAATAGGATACTTAGGGCAAAACTACATGATAATTAAAACATCTTGTGCTACCGTTTTCTTTGGTTTTCCTGGTTGAAATGGATGATGGGGATGGGAGAAGAAGGGAGTAAAGTTCTTATTTGAATCAGGACTATTGGGTACAAGAAGAAAGCTTGATCTTTTCTCCAAGTAACATTGTTTACAAGAAAGCCCTTCTTCATATCAAGTTATTTTTAAAATATTTTTTTAAAAAAATACAGCTGCAAATGTCTTTTTGTAAACAAAAATCCTAAGTGAATAAGATAGTGGAATAGCCTTTTGTTGTCTTGTATTTGTTGCTTCCAGTCCAGAATGAGCCATCATCTATTTGCACTAGAGCAAATAGAAAATGCAGATAAAACTACACAGATTCTGATTTTTGCAGCTGCTTAACTGATACGTTTAAAAATCCTAAGGCTGGACTAATCTGAAAGAAAGAAAGATAAACCCGAGTGTTACTTTGATACAAATTGAATGGTAGCTATACCTATCGCATCAAAACATTTTTTCTTTTGGGGAGTACTTGCCAGAATTGGATAATTGGGTTTTTTCAGTGCTAAGATTTGGATGTTACTACACATCTTAAACAGTAATGAAAAATTAAAGAATTTGGATTGATAAAAGTGTTACCTTTTCTATCCATGTTCTTTTTAAAATGGGTGTTTTTTAAGAATGAATCTCATAGGTTGTTGCATCATACTTTCAATATAAAACTAGTGCTGTCTTTTTTAAATAATCAGTAGAATAGTATTTAAATGTTAACTGTCAAAGATGAAGCTGCTTGATGTCTCCTTTGACAGGAAAAGTCCAAAGAAGCCTGGCACCAACTAGCAGGCAAAGTTTATGCTGCTTCACTGATCAGCAGAGTGGCAGGCAAGTCGTGGGGATCAGCACCTGATTTTCTTCACTTCTTAGGAGTTTAGTTCCAAACTGGAAGGCATAAGATTGCAACATGAAGGACCTTCAAGAAATTAATACATCATCTATAGAAGGAAAAGCTACACAACGCTGTACTGTTTGTGTATGCTTGGAGGCTGCCATTTTGCGGAAATCAATATTAAATTAACAAATAGACTAGCAGAAATATGGATAGAAAGGAACAAGGCTGCTGTCTATTAGTTGCTACCATCGCCTTATTAGTGGAGTATATATGGGTTGAGGAAATTTACAAAGTTTCTCTGTCTTGATCTGAGAATTAAATAGAAAGTAAATGAAAACAACAGATGCTACTTGTTTCCTCAAGCCTAGGCATATCAAGATGTTGACTAATTTTAATCCTTTTCTTCTGCAAACAATCCAGAGAAATGTTATTTCCTCCCACCACCATTAGCTATAGATCTTCCAGGGAGCTCTTAGTTAGTTCCCGACTGAATTCAGATCTTCTCAGTATCTCCATTTATCTCCATGGCTACATTTGGCTTACATGGTAGAAGCCCTTTATGGGATAAACTGCAAACATATCAGGAGGGTTTTTTCTTCAGCTACATTTAACAATAATTTATGCAATTAAGGAGCTTTCGGAAAGCACTTCTAAATGGAAGCCCTGGAAATGTCGTGTTATGAGCAAATACACTGAATTGGAAAATGGAGTTGCTCTTCCTCCACCTCCTCCTTTTTCAGGAATAGCAAACTTTTCAAACACATGACTGTGTTTGCCAATGATCAAATGGAGTCCTTTGTTAAAAAAGGAACATTTTGAACAGAGGGAGTCACTACTGCACAGGAAAAAATAAAGAGAAAAAAATACATTTTTTGTGGCAAGTAGTTAAGGCTTTCATTTCCTCCCTATCTTGAAGAGAAATCGGATGGTTAATAGAGAGTATGGCGCCAACCAGTTCTTACTCTGAGGAACAAATGGCTCTTTTGCTATGATGACAGGAGAAAGAAATGTTTAATGTTATAGATTTTTCAGTAGTCTGTTTACTAACATTTGTTCATTAAAGGTAGTGGTATCAACAATAAAAATATTTTCTGAGAGCTGTATACTTGAACTAGTACTGCTATGAGTAAAGCTTGACATCCTAGTCTAAACATAAATTTATGCTACTTATTTCATAGTCAGCCTATTGGTGAATGTCCACCTTGGAAAGTCTGGGATAATTTGATGTGGTGGTTTAATTCTCATGATAAGTGTAACATTATGTTCATGAATAACCAATTTTAGAAAAAAAGATGCCAACTCATTTAAAGTTGGCAGCTTCTAGAAAGTATCTGTTTCAGAACTGTTGATTTTATTAGTTTATTTTAGAAATACATATGTAATGATAAATTCTGCCAACAATATACAGAGCAAGCATAGGTAAAAACAAATTGCCCCCAGTCTAAGGTAGTATATCTGCAATGTAGAAATCCAGATGTCCATTAGGTGGCAGCAAAGGGAAACAGAACAAACGTAGAGCTTAGTGGACTTTTTGCAGTCCAATTATGGTAGCCCTAGACCAGTTAGCATGTGGGCTGTTAATTATTAGGATGTTAAATAAGGCTAAGCCTGAACAGTTACTTTGATTAAGCTTCTGAAATGAACAGCAAAAAGATGAGCAACCAAGAAAGTAACATGATCACCAGGCATAAAATAAGAAAGCTGAGAATGAAGCAGGTTGTGTGGAGGTATAATTACTGATCTAGTTAGCAGTGTACCATTTGACATTGATATTTTGATGGTTCTTAAGTATGTGGAATTAACGTGTGACAGAATATATAAGGAGGCATTTGAGAGAAAAACAGTTTCCATTTTGTCTTTTTTTTCTCAGTCACCCATTTTGCAAATGCATGATGTTCATTTACATTGTTCAATGTGTTGGTTTTTTTTTATAAAATCAGAAAACATTTTAAGCATGTAATATGATATATTGAACCCATCCACATTTTCTTCTACTTCACTGTTGTTTGGTTTGCAAAGGCACTAAACAGAGCTATGAATAATGATACCTCATAAAGACATGGCCCAACCAAGAAAGAAACTGAGGGAAAATATACAACCAGGAAATAAAGTGTGCTATATGTTTCATAGTCTGCATGTAATATAAGTTCATTAAATTATAGAGAGAAAAGACATAAGAGACATACAGAGAGAGAAGTGACTTGCAAAATATTCCTGCCAAGCCCTATGTGTCAGTCTAAGAATAGACAATCAATTGTGTACCTTCATAGCCCTAATAAATCAAATGCCCATGAAGTGGTACAAAGAGTCTACCAAACTTTATTCTAAAACAAATGATCCTTAGAGCCTTATATAGAGATAAAAACCCACAAACCATTAATGCGTCTATGGAGATTCTCAGTCATCCAGGTCATGGTTGTCCCAACTGGACTTTCTTTGCAACTGGACTTTCTTTGTTTTTTCCTTGAAGACATTTCACTTCTCACCTAAGAAGCTTCTTCGATGAGAAGCAAAACATCTTCAGAGAAAAAACAAAGTTCAGTTGCCTTTTGAAAAAGCACCTTCGGGACAATTCATTAATATATTTTGCTACTTATCAAGACTATGTGGGACATCCAAACTGTTCCCTCTGGGTCCCAGTCTGGATGCATATATTTTGCATAAAGAGATGACAAAATACAAGCTTAACTTCTAACTTCTACCTCTCCCAGTAGCATAATTGGACTTGCTTTATTTAGTTTGAAGCAGAGAATGTGTCGTGCATTACAATCTAATACCATGGATAAATATTTCACTGATAAAAATTGTTCAGCATGTATATCCTTTAGCATTGCTGAAAGCTTATATCAATAAAACTACAGAAACACAGGAATTAACTGAGTCAAAGTTGAAATGGGAAGAAAAGCAAAATAAAGCTTCTGCTGTTTTCTCCTCCCTCTTTTGTGACTCTTAATATATTACCCCAAAGAGATAGTGGAGGTAAAGCAAATCATTTGTATTATAAAACAACACAATTCATCTAAAATTCAATGCATCATCCTAATGAATAAGAAAACTGCAGACTCCAATATATATCCAACTGATTACATACTAAAAAGAAAACTTAATCCATATAGTAAACAACAGCAGACCATGTTATTGATGCCAAAGGAATGCATTTGCTAGAGGTCATTGAAAAAATAACTCAAAATTACTTATAGTATTAAGGTTCAATGTTACAGGCATTTGCAAAGATTTATTAGCCCTATGGTTCCCCTCATTCCACATTTTATTCAGTCATAAGCAAGTGGACAGAGAAAAGTATTATGCTGGAATACAAAATCAGTAAAGCAGTCTGTTAATGATGAAGACAGCAAACGTCTCCTGAAACAGACTGAACAGAATGCACATCATAGTTTTGACAAAACAGACACAGAACATAAATGGTTGTCAAGGAAATAGGATCGACTTACCCCCCAGACCAGAATGAAGGAACTTCTATTCTCTGACTTGCCTGTTCAGCTCCTACAGGTCTACAGGGATTAATGCTAACAATAAACCAAGATTAAAGGGGAGGGAAGCAGGAGGCTCCTTTCATGAGATCACAGCTAAGCAAGCTCTTACAGGGTGAGGAATTAGCAGTAGCATGCACTTCTTGGTGGGTATTTCTGTAACAATAATAAAAGTGGCAGTTTACACTTATCATTAACACACTCCAAACCTTTTATGTGTGGGTCTACTTTTGAAGGAATGGTAGGGTGCTTTAGAATAGTCAAAACAGCATTTCATACATATTCCTTTTCCTTGCTTGCTAGGATTCTAGTAAAGCCTTTTCCCCCTCAGCTATGGCACACATTTCTGCCAATGCAAATTTCTGGAGGCTGAAAAGCAACCCATGGTGCTAAAATCAAATTCCAGTTTAAAAGCAAAAGGATCAAGGAACTAAACACAGAAGCTGTTTTCATTGCATAAATTGCAAGGAATCTAGGTAGTCAAACATACACATGTGAACAAATACGCAATATTCTATCCTGTCAAATCCATGCCGTTCAAGCTAAAAGATGCCACCAGTAATGAGAAAAGGTGAAAAACCAGCAATATGGCTATTGTACAATGGTACATTGTCTTAGATCCAGTTGGAGATTATATTCAGTTTTGAAATATACAGCTTTAATTTCAAGGAAAGGAAGATTTATCATTGACAAATAGTTACATGGTAGGGAATGAAACATACATCAAAAAGATTTAGCAGTAATCTTATTTCACACAACCACATCCTAATCAAAATTTTGGATTTTAGCCAGACCTAGTCTAATTTCATAAATCATGCCAAACCATAATCCAAATTTTGATCTATAATGTCTGGATACCTACATCTTGTTAATATAATATATGAATCAAGTCATAGATACATTTAAGTGGTCATAGTTTTGAGACTTGAATCTGGCAAAAAGGATTGGATTTGTTCCACATGCAATCCATCCACTGATTTACTGGATGATGACAAATGATAAGTCTTTGGAAACTCTACCTCCATTCATTTGGAAACCTAGAGCAATGAAAAGAAGTTTGGAAGAAGAGGCAGGAAGAAACTTGGTTAGGCAACGAGGGACTAACATATTATTAGCCTATCAATTAAAGAACCTCAGATCAGAAGAACATCAGTTCCATTGAAATCAGTCAGACTTCAATAAATCATAATTCAAGTTGCACTAACTTCAGTGAGTCATTTCTAAGCATGACAAAATCTGGATTAATTCTTGATGCACTTAGCTTTACATTATACTTTGCATTATTATTCCTTGGTCAACTCTGTAGGAAGGAAGATATTTTTCTTCAACAGAAATCAGTTTGCACATTTTAAAGTAGATTTTCTTTGCTTGTGCAGTCATACTTTATATTAATAATAAGAGAAGGACTTTACAACAAATATAACCTTTTTAAACAACTTCACTGGATATCATTTAAATGCAATTGAGGGCAAAAGGATAATAGTAATTACTCTTCCTAGTATAACATTCCTATATCTGAGAACTAACATTAAGAAATATGGTTATTATTTAAATTATCAATATTTTTTTCCTAATGTGTGATCAAACATTGCCCTCTAGCGGTGAGTACTGGGCAGATTTCAAAGCTCAATAATTTTCAAGTTTAGCCATATTGTTGGATAAACATGTAATTTAATTTTTCTAGCTTGTGTCTTATATAAAAAGTATTAAGAAAATACATTTCTTAAACTGAACTATTATTAGTTCTGAGTCTGTGTGCATGTCATGGATTTTAATCATAAATAGTACAGGAGAAAGATATTAAGTCTTTCTTTATTCTTCACCACTGCTTCTCAGTAAAATCAGTAGCCCTTCTGACTTCTCCAAACTAATAATATCAGACCATTCTCTAATTTAAACCTATATATAAAGGGGGGATATTGCCATTAAAAGGCCTGTCATTGCTATGTGTTGCACATACACTTTAATAGGACAGTCAATTGTTACAGAAGGCATAAATAAAGTGGTAATAGCTTAGGAGAAAATGATAATGAAGCAGATTGCAGATTGCTGAATTCAAATCTCTATTAGATTAAAAAATATTCTGGGAAATCTTGTTCAAGTTTCATTGGAAGGATAAAATTTTCCCTGGTTCACAAAAGGCCTACTTTTACAGTGTAATTTGTAAGACTAAATGGCTGATCCCCAAACTGGATCACAGCATGGGGTAATAGATTAAATCCACACTAGCCCCAGGAGTGTCTTTATATCTCCTTCCTGTTGTCAGTTGTTTTTGAAGAGAAAAATAAAAGCCTTTAGCATTCAAGGACTAATGATATGGTTAATGCCACAGCACATTAGGATGGCCTTGAAAATGCTGCAATTTAATAGTGATAGTTCTCCAGGGATTTGCATAGTAGGGAATCATTTCAATCAATCAGCTGAATTTACTCACCAGCTCAGGTCTCAGAAAACCCACTATAAATAAGAACAAGTATTTTTCTTTTCTTTTTATTTATACATATGCTTTACGGAGTGTGGGAATAAAGGGATTTATGGAGTAAAGGCTTCAGATTGTTTGAACTGTGATATACTTGCTTAAAAGTATTTCCATAATGTTTAACTCCTATAAAAGGTGTAAAGCTAGTTTAGAGCCAGTCGTATTTCCATCTCTCCCCACCAAGTAGATTTGGTATATATTTTTTCCTATTAAAAATGCTCATCCCTTTCAATTTGGTTGCCTGGATTAGAGGTGGCATTTTAAACTGAAATGTATCTAGAGGAGTAAAAGGAACCTTAGACTCTAGACCAATGATGAAGGAGTACAGAGAGAAAGAGGATGGAAATTGTCAATCATCCAGGTGCTTTTTCCAAAAAGGCAATTGGATTTTTTTTTCATTTTTTTTTTCACTTTGAAAACATTTCACTTTTCATCCAAGGAGATTCTTCAGTTCTAAATGACTGGAGGGAATGAAATGATTTATATCCTTCACAATCATCTGGTCATTAGCATTCTGAGGGTTAGTTGTTAGCTCTGTGAGAGTCATTGAGGCCATTCGGGGGCTTATCTGTATCCTCAGAGTCACCAGAATCAGAGCACAAATGGGTGTGGAACCTTCTTGGTACTGCTGAAAATTGTAAACAGGACATAGGTGGTGTTATATTCCTCCCCCTCTGTTGAGGGAAGGCTGTTCAATTTTAACACAGATGGCCTCTTTGACTCCTCATTCAAACCAGTGGTCTGTTGTGATTCAGGGTCAGCCTGTGGGTTTGGCAGTTGGGTCGGATGATTCAGAGGAGGAGGAGGGGGTGTTGGAGAGGTTGCTGAAGGTGTTGGAGAGCTTGCTGATGAGAGCCCTCAGCCAGGCCTCTCCCACCTGGTCATGACGCAGACCCAGCTGTGTGAGCCTGACAGCGTGGATGAAGATGACCCACAGCTGGCCCTGTTCAAGGACGCCCGACGCAGGAGGCAGTCAATCAGGAGTAAACAGAGGAAGACAATGGGGCACCTCGGAAGGAGGCAGAGAGAAGCCACGCCCTGAACTGTATAAAAGGGGAATGCGTGGGAGGGCTGGTTTGCTGAATAGCTCCTGTTTCATGGTTCGTGTCTTGTTCTGTTTGCTTTTGTATCCATAAATTTGGCAGGCTTAGTTCCAGCCTCTTGCCTTCTTGTAAAAGGGGTTGTCCCTGCCTTTTCTGCAGAGCCGGTAGCAGGCTGGTACAGAACATGGTCCTCTCTGTCCAGAATGTGGACTTTGCTGTCTTCAAAAGAGTGACCCTTGTCTTTCAGATGGAGATGGACTGCTGAGCCCTGTCCTGATGAGTTTGGGAGAGAGCACAAACTATTTTTGATATAAGGTTACAAACTATAAGGGATGCGGTGGCTCAGTGGGTTAGGACGCTGAGCTTGTCGATCAGAAGGTTGGCAGTTTGGCGGGTCGAATCCCGAGTGCCGCGTAACAGTGAGCGCCTGTTACTCATCCTACCTTCTGCCAACCTAGCAGTTTGAAAGCACGTAAAAATGCAAGTAGAAAAATAGGGACCACTACGGTGGGAAGGTAACAGCGTTCCGTGCGCCTTTGGCATCTAGTCATGGACTTTGCCGGCCACATGACCACGGAGATGTTCTCGGACAAGCACTGGCTCTTTGGCTTTGAAACAGAGCTGAGCGCCGGCCCCTAGAGTCAGAAACGACTAACACGCATGTGCGGGGGAACCTTTACCTTACCTTTTACAAACTATAAGGTAGATGCTATCTCTGATTGTAATAATAGACTTCCAAATACTTCTATGTGAATGGAATACTGGACTAGATTAGCTATTAATCTGAGCTAGCAGAGTACTTAGTTTTTTATTGTCTTACATCTCTGAATTTCAAACAAAAGTCTTAGGAGAATTTTAGATCAGGATAAGCAATGTTTGTCGTTGAAAGATGCAAGTCAGCCTCTTGTCCTTCTGCACAGCTACAGGAGGCCACTGTGTAATGTGGTGACATCACTGGAAGGCATGGGAACATTTATTTTAATTGTTTTCCTCCTCCCATTTTTAAAACAATTGTTTTACAGAACAAAGGCAAAAAGTCTAAATGTTTCTAATTTCAATTCCAAATCCCATCTCCAAACACTGAAAAACAATCCAAAATGTAAATGCTGATATTATATTAAATGAATAATTGGATAAACGAATATCAGCACCAAGAACATGACAAATTCAGCTTTCATAATTAATGATGAAAATTATACTTTTTAAAATGATATGACAGTGCAGATGGACGTAGAGGTGGGCCCAAGGTGAACTGGATTACCCATCTCCTAAGTGATTAAGCTTATTTATGTTGCTTCTTCTACTAGCTAAAGAAAAGAGACAAATGGATATGAAAAAAGTCATAATGACATTCATCCACTCACTCAACCCACATAATGCCAGTGCGCTTTCAGCTGCCAGAGCTGCATTATGAAAGAGCAGGAAACCAGAAGCTGTGCCAAGCATAAACAGGATGGCATTCCAGAAAATGCTAGGCTGCATTAACAGAGGGATAGAATCCATATTACGTGAAGTGTTAATACCACTTTACAATGCCTTGGTAAGCCACACTTGGAATACTGCATCCAGTTTTGGTCACCATGATGTAAAAAAAGATGTTGAGACTCTAGAAAGGGTACAGAGAAGAGCAGTAAAGATGATTAGGGGACTGAAGGCTAAAATAGTTGCTGGAATTGGGTATGTCTAGTTTAATGAAGAGAAGGACGAAAGGGTGACATGATAGCAGTGTTCCAATATCTCAGGGGTTGCCACAAAGAAAAGGGAGTCAAGCTGTTCTCCAAAGCACCTAAAGGCAAGAACTAAAGAGAAATTTCCTGACAGTTAGAACAATTAATCAGTGAAAAACCGGACTCCAGAAGCTGTGGATGCTTCAACACTGAGAGTTTTTAAGAAGAGATTGGACAGCCATTTGTCTGAAATAGTATAGGGTTTCCTGCTTGAGCAGGGGGTTGGACTAGATCAGAGGTCCCCAACCTTTTGCGCACCAGGAACCGGTTTTGTGGAGAGAGATTTTTCCCGCAGACTGGAGGGGGTGTGCTATTGTGTGCTGCCTGCATCCCGTGGATGGGGCTTTCCTTGTTTGTGTGGACCAGTTGCTGGCATGCCACAGCCCGGTACTGGTCCATGGCCTGGGGGTTGGGGACCCTGGACTAGATGATCTCCAAGGTCCCTTTCATCATCATCATCATCATCATCATCATCATCATCATCATCATCATCATGAAATGAAATGAAATGAAATGCAGGAAAGAGCAGGAGCCAAAATAATGTTCTAGTTGGAGTTAGAGCTTAGGACCAAAGCAAATCAAGATCAAAGAGCTTGTGCAATAAAGTAAGTTTATATATTATATTGAACCCGTCTCAAATTCACAGGCTGCATGATGGCCTCCAGGCAATCTATACAGCCTAAAGCTCACAGACACATACTCAGAAAAGCAATGGTTGAAAATAAGGCAGCAAATGTTGTCAGATCCTATGCATCACCCCTTAGGCTACGAGAAAGGCATGACTACAATATTGGCCTGGGCAGGCCACATTTCTAGCCCTGCCTTGAGGTTTTGTCACAACTCAGGCTGGGACTGGGAGTCTCATTTGTTTGCTATGCACCCCATTTGTACTCCCTTTTAGTGGATTCCCTCCCCTTCCCCAGCTAAAGAGAGAGGGACAACAAGGAGGGCAAGGTGAAGATGTCATTCCTCAGGTCTCCTTGGCCCTGCAGCTGTTAGGGCATGGGAAAAGAGCAGGAGAGAAGGACAAAGGCAAAAAGCAGCACTGGTGCAGCCTCTTTCTGCAAATGTTGATGAACTTGGCCAGGAATGGGGAGCAAGCCTCCTGTTCTGAAAAGGAACTAGCTGCAATCTGATTCAAACCATATTCTTTGCCATGGAAAATATCTAATAGCACTTTCCTGTACCACACATTGTAATTTAAACATTTTAAATATTTTTTTTCCATTAAAAGAAATTAAGTAACACTTGCAGAAATTATACCCTCTTATGAGAAGATGACATCCAACAAAACATGGTATATTTTAGGCATAGTTGCCTCTTCTGAGAAGATGAATCCTGCCAGGGTTCAAATGATTAGATTTAATTATTTACTTCTCAGATTTAGAGACTGCTGGTTCACAGAGAAACTTGGGTGATGTACAAAGTTCATGAATTTTGTAGGTATTCAACAACAATGAAACCAAAATGGGGTGCTCTGTCAATCAGATGTGACCAATACAAAATGCTGAAAAAAATTCAAAATAACTCCTTTTTGAACAATAAATGCATATTTAATAATCTTTTTCTTCATTTTTACTCACTGAAGACCTTGGTATTAAGAAAAGGGTATTAAGATAATTTGCACTAAGAAATTAGCCCTCATGTGGCCCTTGCAATGAGTTTGAGAACTACCCTAAATTATAAGATGGATTGCGTGAACCTAAGCACTGTGTTTTATGAACCATATGACATATTATATGGTATAATATGGTGCTCAAGCCTATCCATTTGTAATTCATCCAGAAATCCCTAATCGAGCAATCCATGTTTTCCTATGATGCGTGAACCAAATTATCATTGTTATTTATCAGAGTCAGATCCAAAGGACAATATAAGAAAGAACTGAGAAAATATTTAAGTGGGCATGAGTTCAGGACAACCTCTTTGTAAGATGCAATAATAACCCTTTCTATCCAGGAGGGTCCAGTGGCCAGCAAAGGATAGCTACAGATGTGTAAGAATTGCCAGCTAGACTGGAGGGAGGGGATAAGTGAGGGATGAGCTTAGAGTCCTTGCTGTATTGCTGTAAATAGCATAAACATGACTTTCCCCAAGTTTCATGAAGCCTTATCTAGTCATTCTCAGGGGAAGGCAAGCAGTCTGGTGAGAGTCTTGTAATGTAGGTGATAAACAATAAAGTTTCAGCCTGAGGCTTTCCATGAGTGGTTCTAGTTACATAAGTATACTTTAATAGACTCAAGCAAGAATATAAATTGGGCTAAAGTATGAGAGCAATGCTTTTCCTATCCTAAAACAATCTATTTAGTCTATATTTCCAATGGAGAGTACAATCTCATCAAGGGCAAACTGTTTTCTGAAGCTTTTAGAAGTTTGCTGGAACGAATGGCTCTGATGAGAATCCAACTTCTCCAATCTCAAAGCAAACGTAACCAGCAACCACATGCATTTTAATTAATTAATTAATTATATTATACTGCCAATTGTACCCAGCTGTTTCCAGCTAAGCACTAAAGCAGTTGTAAGACAAGCAATCAAAACACAGACAGTAAACAAATGAATTACAATAAAACAAATCTAAATACAATTGCTAAATATTGTAAAATATTAACACACTAACAACCATAACAATCAAATAGCAATGATGGTAAAATGAGCCACCAAATGCTCTCCTGAACAGCTATCACCTTCTGGAAGGACATTAGCGAATATCTTCCTGACACAATATCTTCCTGAGCCAGCCATCAGGCTTGCTCTGCATTAATTTTAGTAGGTGGCTGTACTCGAGCAACATGGAAATGGTGGTTGTTAAAACCAGTATTTTCTGGACTGATAAATGAGAGTTGGTTAATAAAGTTCTTATCTGAAATGTGAACTTCTTACCACTGGAGGGCATTCTAGCTTAGGAGAAAAGAACACCATGGGACTGGAGCATAAAAAATGGGAAGTCAGTAAGATAAAACCTTTTTCTTTTTAAAATTTTTCTTACATTAGTAAGGAGATAGAAAATAACCCAGCCCTATAACCCAGCCCTATCTCCTATGAAGGATTAAACCCAGTTCTTTAAGGATGACTCTGTGGGTAATTATTTTGTGAAACAGTTTAGTTAGCATCATCACCATATACAAATCTCAGACGTGTCATTTAATCCATACTGTTTTTCTAACTGATTTTTCATTTGTTGATTCCTGTTGCAATTTGTTGTTTTATCAAGGATGTTGGCTCCATAAATATTCTTGTCTATGCAGATTACATGGAGAGGAGAGCTTTCAAGACTTCCTAAACAGTTATGAATCCCTCATCGTTTACCAGGCTGTTTGGACCTCTGGAGGATGACACAGTCCCCATCCAAATCAATCCCAGTCAAAATAGCTATTACTCTCTTGTAGATCCAGCACATGGTAAAATGAAGCAGAAAGTCCTAACATGCTTTATCATAATGTATCCCAAGGTTGCTTGAGGAGCAACTTAATATTAGCAATAGAATGCACAACTATGTAATACGGATGGATGCATTTAAAACAGGGAGGAATATGGTGCTTATTCATGTTTTTACTTCCTTAGACACTGTAGTTGTCAAAAATTAGGAGTAGTCTGGTGGCTCAAGCCTTTTAATAAAAATTGTTCCTCCTTTTTTTATCTCTTTAGAACAATGTTGTTTAAACTTGGCAACTTTAAGAAGTGTGAACTTCAACTCCCAGCATGCTGACTTGGGAATTCTGAGACTTGAAGTCCGCACATCTGACAAACACTTCTTTGGAGTGAGGTTGGAAATTCAGGCCTTACTAGCTGACCCAGTGTGGCTTCTGTTGAGCCACTCCCTTGTGCCTCAAAAGCTCCTACCATCTTTGAGAAGGGGAATAGAGTGCTGCAAGTTTGGGAACTATCTTGCCTAGCCCTGTCTCATCTCTGTCCTTGCAGGAGGGACATTGGCTTCTATCTGAGCTGTTTCTTTGAGATAGCTACGCTTTCCCCTTGATTCACTTGGAAAGTCTCCCCTAGGCTATAGTTGTCATATCTGCATACAAATATTGAGGATATAATAAACGTTGAGACTGTCAAGCAGAGTGACTCTCAGTGACAATCCATTTGCTGTTGGTGTTGGATGAAGTGAGACATTAACCAGTTTTGAGGCCAATAATGCAGAACAAACCAAATTAAGGGGGTGAATTAAGGGGTGCCTGAGAAGCTTCTTCTTGTTTTGGACTCAAGTCATATTTTGCTCCTTATTGTTCTAGTAATGGACCTCCCTTCTATATGTCAAACTGATCCTCTTTACTCCCTACACCAATTTATCTTTGCTTCAGGTCAGTCTTGAATCCTAAAGAGAGCCAGTATGGTCTAGTTGTTAGACACCAGGCTAGAAATCAGGACACTGTGAGTTCTGTTTCTGCCTTAATTATAAAAGCCAGCTGGCTGAACTTGGGTCAGTCATCTTTCTAAACCCAGGACACCAGGTTCAGATGACAGTTTATCCAAAAAAAGTGGACCTTGCACTTGCTTTGAACTACACATGTATAAGAAAAAATGCTAACAAGAACAAAATTGGCTTTAATCCTAAACCAAATCAGTCTACTTAAGAGAAGTTCACAAGATCCCATTATCACAAGATCCATCCATCTCTGTTATTCTGTTAGTACAGGATAACATTTCCTAAAAAATTTCCAGGAAAGGAGAAATTCCCTAATAATTTTTAAAAGGCAAGACCTGAGCAAGCCCAATGGGAGGAGTTACCTCATTCTTTAAGGATTTAACTGAAGTATCAGAAACTACGGAGGCCACAGACCACTGAAGAGATGCTTGTATAATAAGACAGGACATTCTCACACATACTTGGTGGCTAACTCATAATATCATAACTACCTCATAACAGCACAGTCTCTCTGAAAGAATTTGTAAAGTAATTTCCCTTTCGTAAAATTGAATGGGGCTGGCTAAAAAAAATATAGAAGACCATCTTGGATCTGTGCTACTATAAAGTGTAGAAAAAGTGGAATGTATCTCTATGATAAAAGATGATTGATAGGTGTCTGGGGAATAAGTGACTGGCAACAGCATCTTTTACGCGTGCACTTGAAAGTAAGTATCAGTTAGTTCAATGGTGCTTAATAGTCCAGGTAATGGTTTTATTACTGCTGAAGTTTTAAAAAGCAATCTGGAATGATATACCCCTGTTTTAGTTTTTTTTTTTAGTTACACTGATGGCACTTTTTCAATACAAAGGATTGGGGTTTAGCTATTATGGTACCTATATAGAAAAAGAGCAATCAGACTATTTCTGCTAAATGCTGTACAAACACATCAGTCTTTTTAGAGTAATGTGAAAAGTTAATGCTAATTGTTTATATAATTGTTTTATTGGATAAACATATTTTAATAGTTGAGCTAGTAAATTTCAGAGCTGGACACTCAGTTTTTGCCCATGTTTTAATTTGTAATATATAGCTGAAAATATTTGTCCAAGACAGCTTCTGTATTATGCATTCTAATCCAGGCCTAGAGTTTAGGTCTACATTTAACCTTACCTCCAGAATAAAATTAAAAAACCAATTTTTCCATAAAAACTCTACAATAAATATTCTCTGTAGTATGTAAATCTACTATACTAAGGAAATTCCAACTTGATGAAGATAAGATGGATATATCTTGGCTCTCTTGCTCTATAATCTCTTGTGATCAAATTAAATAATCCAGACCAGTAATTAACAAATAAAGATATCACCATCTTACTGTTTGCAAATGATGCAGGGTTTCTATTGCACTGCATTTAAGTAAGCTCTGAGGCATTTTTATTTATCTGAATGCTTAGCCATTGAATTACAATGGACTCTAGCCATATACCCTTCTGAGGAAAATCATGAATTCAATTATACTATAACAAAATTCCTAACTTTTGCAAAAAAAAAGTAGGGTACGCTTGGGATTTAAATAGTTTGACAATAGAGCAAGTTAAAACCTTTAAATATTTGGGTGTACTTTTTCATAGTTCTATCAAGATTGGGGCACATTCAAAATATGTAACACAAAATCAGACATGCATATAGTCCTTCCATTTTTCCAGTATATATTAAAGAAGTTTCTCCACTGTGTAAAAACAATACCAATTTTAAGTTAAAGGAGATGTCTTCGGACAAGCGCTGGCTCTTCGGCTTTGAAACGGAGATGAGCACCAGCCCCTAGAGTTGGAAACGACTAGCACGCATGTGCGGGGGAACCTTTACCTTTTAAGAGAAGTAGAGAAATGTCATAGCAATAAAACAAAGGAAATAGAAAAGGGGAAAAAATAAAAGAAAGGACGATAAAGAAATGGCTTAATAGTCCTTATAGCAATTATAAGTACATTTATTTTACCATAAACTACCCTTTCTAATCTTCAAAATTATAAACCATGAATTCAGTGAAGAGTTATATAAATATGATAAATAAAAACTACACAAAGGATTTCCAGTTGCTAATAAGTGTAGTAATTGATCTTACTCTAAGCCAGACATGTCAAACACAAGGCCCGGGGGCCGGATGCGGCCCGCGAAGTGGTTTCATGCGGCCCGCGAAGCCATCCTGGAAACAGTGAGGGAACGGCCCCCACTGCCTTGGCCCTGGCCCAGAGACCCTCCTTCTGCCAGAGACCCTCAGATCTGTCCCACTCCTGCCCAGGCCCCCATAGGCACCCTTGATGCAAACGATGTAGAGCTGGCCACGCCCACCCAGTAGGCCATACCCACTCTAGCCACGCCCACCCAGTAGGCCACACCTACCCTGGCCACACCCACCCAGCCCTCTGAGGGCAACCACAGTGCTGATGTGGCCCTCAATGAAATTGAGTTTGACACCCCTGCTCTAAGCAAATAAATTAATTTCTGCTAGTTCTATCTTCTTCACCAGTCAATCTCCATTGTGGGTATTACAGTCTTTTTATTTTTGTGCATTTTGTTGTGTCGCTGCAGTGATGGTATATAAAAATAACATTCCATGGCTTTTTCTAGTTGTCCGTTAATCCCAGTAAAAAAAAAATACGGTTTTAGAAGATTCTTAGCTTTTAAAATTCTTTGTAAATTCTTCCTTTTTCCAGGGGGGCACAGCATATTCCATCAACGTTAAACTTATATTCAGTGAAGGCTTGTATATAACTTTTGTTTGAAGCTCATAAGAGACTATACAGCTTCTTTGCCCCAGATTAAATATCTAAAGAATATGTCTCAAGTGGCCCTAGTTGTACCTAATGCAGTAGGAAGAAGGGAGGATGGTCTGACTAAAGGGGAGATTATTGTACAGAATTACATGAGTGTTGACAGGCTAAAGTTACTGTTTCTTTGGGAAGATCTGAGTTCTTTCATTATGGCAGATAATTATGAGTAAACATTGAAAAAAAATCATCCTTGCAAAAACTACAACACTGTAAGTTCCCAAACTATAAAGAACACACTTCAATGCCCTAACAATAGCTGTTCTGGGGAGCAAATATAAACAGCTTCTATGGAAGCTAGGAATGTGCCCTTGAGGTGGAATTCAGCCAGTTCACACCACTTCGGCAGAACCGGTAGCTAATTTTTTTGTTGCCCAGGCCCAGAATGGACTTCCGGAAGTGGCATGCACACAGAGAACCAGTTGTCACATATTTGAATCCCACCACTATGTGAGGGTGTCATTGAATCTACAGCCCATGCTCTTCTATAAGGACTCAACTGCCAGTTTTATATGGTTGTTTTTGTTTGTTGTATTTCTTTCACTTAATTTGTTTACTGTTTGTTTGAATCCTATTTTCCCCCCCAAATTGTTTCTCTTGAGTCTTTTGAATATGTTGAATTTTACAGCTGTATTTATTGAGGAAGTTGCTTCCTCAAGGAACTGATCACAGTCTATTCTTTCTCTTTGTGTATATTTTACAATAGCATCTTGTCAATGGACCTAAAACCTTAAAGATATAAAACATGTCTAATATCAAACCATATCCCTTCAGTGTATTTATTATCTTATGAGTCAGTTGTATTTCAAGATTGTCCTCTCTTTTTCTTTTTGGCATTCATATCTTAAAATGTTTCACATGATGACAATTGCTATTTAACTGGCCCCCTTCCAAAGGAAGTCTTGGAGCCAATCTTTTGAATCCAGCTTTTTTGGATTTTTATTTTATAATTACAATCCATTAACCAGATTTAAAAAAGAAGAAGAAGAAGAAGAAGAAGAAGAAGAAGAAGAAGAAGAAGAAGAAGAAGAAGAAGAAGAAGAAGAAGAAGAAGAAGAAGAAGCATTCACAATTTGCATTTGCATAATTTTGTAAAACCTTCACAGTTGACTGATTTTTCTAATCATGAGAATACAGAATTGTTTTTAATTAGGCTGATAATTATATACAAACCTCCTCCTCATAACTTGGTATTTATGATTACTATAATAATTTGCTCATTATACTGTAGAGGACTTAAAGTTTGTTGATCATCACACTGATTTTTCTCCTGAGAAAAGCAAGAAAAAGTGGTGGTAAGGAAGATGGCAATTTCTTAGCTGCTCTGCTTTTTTGTTTTTCTAATTTGCTGTTCAAGGCACAGAATTTGATTCTTGTTCTGATCATAGGTTCTGTTTCATATCTACTGGTGAAATCAATAGTTGAGTGACAGAGGGCCCTTTTCTGTCTTAGTTACCACTATGTCTTTTCCTCCATGGACTATTTAACAAAGTTTCTTATGTCTTGAGCCACCATTTATACTGTGTGTGTGTGTGTGTGTGTGTGTGTGTGTGTTGAGGATGTAGATAAACAATATTGCAATCTGAATTGAATTGGTTTAATCTATTGATCTGGTATTATGAATTGAACAAAAACCAGATGAATCACTGCAGTATGACTAAGTAAGAAAAATACAAATGAATGTTAAATTTAAACTCTAGTGATACAATGGAGAAAGGGTACAAAACAGCAAAATTTTGTGATTATATCCCTATTTGTCATTGTTCCTCATGGAATCAGGAAACTCCAACCCTGCCTTTCACTAGACATCTTCCCAAAAGTTAGACAGACATTATAATATATGTGTGTAATGGATCAGAACAACTGATGTTTTATAAGTTTTATTGTAACAAATTCCTGTACCTTAGAATTTATTACAGTAGCATTGCTTTGTCTGCCATGATTTTATTAGGTAGGCTAAATCAGCAACACCCCAATTGAAATATCAGGACAATATTGCAAAATGATGATT
Source organism: Vipera ursinii (assembly GCF_947247035.1). Lineage (NCBI taxonomy): Eukaryota > Metazoa > Chordata > Lepidosauria > Squamata > Viperidae > Vipera > Vipera ursinii. The sequence goes on from NC_139516.1 coordinate 40,417,443, forward strand.
CTTAAGAAGTAAAAGATTGAGTGCTGTAAACTATGTCACAAATCCTCAAAGAAATCTCTAGTGCCTCTCCCCTCTGATTCTCTGTAATATGCTAGAGTTTATAATGCTGACATGCTATTTTAAGACAAATGCAAGAAAGAGTACACTCTATTTGAAAAATCTGTTTTGTTCTCATGTGTCACATCAACCATCTATCATTTGGCTGATTGTGTCTGCTTGTCCCATGACATCCAACAGAATAGTCATGCTCTGGGTTATTTTTATGAAACAATGTCATCCAAAGGGACATAAGGAAGCATATCTTCTTTGTTGTAGCATCTGTCCTTTGGAATAGTGTCCCACCATAGACAAGAAAGCCAAGTGGGTAACTTAACCCAACCTACCTTACCGAGTTGTTGTGGGGAAAATTGGACGAGGAAGGAGCATTAGTGTGTTTGCTGTTTTGAGTTATTTAAAAAAGTAATAAAGGTTGGATAGAAATAAATAAATAAATGCCTGGAAACTAGACTTGCCCTTCCATAAGTCTGTAAAAGGTTCTTCCCTAGGGCACTGGATGTTGGGCAAATAGTTTGTGTTGCTGAATTTTTGCTTTTACAGTTTTTAGACTCATTACTTATGTTTTTAAAGCTATTTCCTTAAAGCTGCTATTTGCAAGTTGGGTGGACATATAAATTGCATAAAGCTGTCGATTGATCGATCAAGTTTCTCCCCCCAATTTTTGAATTTAGCAGAGAGAAAACTCAGAAACATCTCATCGACTTTGGCAAACACAGTTGTATATTCTCATCTCAGGTGACCTGGGAACTGGGTTTATGTTTCCAACAAACAAGACAGAAAAGAGACAACAGGCAGAGAAGGAGACATTGGTCTCCAAAATATCAGATGGCAAAACTGTATTTCACTTTCATCCAAGAGCAGTCTCAGATGTTTGGAAAATAATTTGAAAAGCAAGCTGAATAGGTGGTACCAGAAACTAGGGAAATACTGTCCTTTCATAAAAGAAAACTCAGGTACTCTTGTTGCTAGAAGTGGATAATTTTCTTCAAATTAGCATTCCAAAATTGGCAGCAGATGCTGATTAGTCATTTTTCTAGTTTTTGAAAGATAGTCAATTTATTTCTCTTCCTTCTTGTTGTCTCCTACACATACCATTTAATTCCTAAGTATTGAGCAGTTAAGTCAGCAGTTGGCTTTCTGAAAATATTCATGCATAGCTGATACATGATCTCAATTAAAATGGGAGGCTGGCTTTTTCTAAATTTTGGATTGTTAAACAGGGGGCTTGCATACAGAATGACTAATCAGTAGCAGACCAACATGGGGTTCTGTTGAAGTTCATTGGTGATTTCCCTCTGAGTTGGATCTAGAGGCCACTTTTATGGTGTGATAGCCATTTAAAACTTTCTGTGTGGAAAATTTAAGTACGCTAATAGTTGGATATCTATTGTTCAGAATGATTGTTTGCTTTCTTTAATTTTCTCCATGTATGGAACTTTGAGAGAATGAGAATTCCATGGAAATTAACAAAGTGAGTAAATTGAAAATTTGGAGGTGAGCTGGAGGAGAAGAGCAGAAAAGGCATAATGTTACCTTTGGGATTTTTTTTTCCTTCCCTTCCTTTCTTATTTTCAGATTCTACTAGAACTACCAGAGTAAATCAATTGGGCTCCAGGCTAGGATTTAGTATTGAAATACCTTTGGTTAAGCTTATGGATGATTTATGGTGTAGTCAGGATAGAAGTGGTGCTCCTTGAATTCTTGGTGGCTTTTGATACCATCAACCATGATATTCTTTGGAGCTGGTTCTAGGGCTGGAGATAGGAAGCACTATTTTACCCTGGTTCTTTCCTTTCTCCAGGGTTGATTTCAGATGGTGTTGGTAGGCAGAATGTTCCTTCAGCCTCTCCTCACAGGCTCTCCCTCCTCTTATTTAACATTAGAACAGAACAGAATAGAATAGAATAGAATAGAATAGAATAGAATAGAATAGAATAGAATAGAATAGAATAGAATAGAACTGGAAGGGACTTTGGATGTCTTCTAGTCCAGCCCCCTGTTCAAGCAGGAGAACCTATACCATCTTAGACAAGTGACTATGCAGTCTCTTTTTATTCATATTCATATTCATATTCATATTCATATTCATATTCATATTCATATTCATATTCATATTCATATTCATATTCATATTCATATTCATATGAAACTGCTAAGAGAGTTCATTGGCCAGTTCAGGATTCAGTATCATTAGTATGTTGATGATATTGAATTGATATCTTTTGATTCTGGGCTGGCTAAGTAAGGCTGTAATCAGGCAGAGATAGCATGCTCCAGCTTCCCATGATTAAGCAATGGCATCTATCAGGATCCTGGAAGCTTGTCTTCTCTGTTTCAATGCCTTCTCCCTGGAATGAGGGTCCCTCTGAGATACAGGGTGGCTACCACCCTACTGGGTGTTTAGAGGACCTTGAAGACCTGTCCCTTCACCCAAGCCTTTGGCTAGGATGGATGTAGCCCTTTTGAGGAGTCAGTGCATGTTTGTTGATGCCTGGTTTTGACACTGTCGTACCTTCTTTTATTGCTGTATTGTTTTTTATTGTTTTTAATACTATTTTTGTGGACTGCCCAGAGTCATTGGCAGGTGGGCAATGTACAAATCAAATAAATAAAAACATGAGTTGATATCACCCATTTTAAAAGTTTACCATACCATAGACTATTGCTTCACAAGCCTTTTTAGATTCAGAAGACTTTTTACCCCCAAGCAGTGTGCATCATGTCATGTTGTGGCCACTTTTCCAGGGAGCACATCTAAAAATGCACAGACACTTTTCAGGGGGTTATTTTATGGAACGAGGATGAAGAGCAAGTCTACATCATAGAAAATTTGCTAAAGTGTTAATTCTTCTAAGATCTGGTGTTTTATTATTTTTATTTTATCTGATTTAATAAACAAGATGCCATGAGAAAAAGGTCATCAACTTTTCTAAAAATGCAAAGAGAGGGGACCCTGTCTTGGTCCATTGGGTTTCCCCCCCAAAAAAAGTCTGGTGCTGTTATGGAGGACTATAGCAAATCAGCTTTCTTTGCAGTGACTGTTTCATTATTTCGACTTCCCTTATTTTTTACAAACTGTAAACATTTAATAAGTTAAATATCCAAACGTATCTTGAGTATCCACTGAGGGTAACCTAAAGATTAGTTGTCATATCAAGGACTGTTATTACAGAAGGAGGGTTTAGTTTATGGTAGTCTAAATCAGAAGAAGTCTGGTAGTGTATTTTCAGTCTAACACATTTTATTAAAAGCATATGCTTTTGTAGGTCTGTAGTGAACCTGAGCTTCAAGAAAGCTTATGTTTTTAATAAAATGTTAGTCTGAAAACAAGCTGTCAGGCTCTTTCTGACCATTAGAAGGCAGTAGTCTTTAAGCAATGAGAACTTAGAGTGCACAGTTTTAATGAATTAAGTAGAGGACATTTAAAAACAATGTTTATGACAATTTTAAGAAGCTGGCAATGCAACTTTTATGCTTTGGCTAGACTTCATCTTGGAGAGAACTGTATGTAATCATAGCGTATATCTATACACATCCTCCTCTAAGTGGTATTGATTTGTATTTTTATATTACAGGCTGTTTGACAGTATAGCTTACTGAGGAGAAAGAAAGTTTTATTATCAAAAATGATAAAACGTGGACTGAAATCATTAAGGGTACAGTCCTAAGTATGGGGAAGGGACATTTATCAAATCCAACTTAGAAAATGAAAGAAGGAAGAAAGGGAGCAAAGAAAACAGAAGATTCAGAGGTATTTCACACTGTTGATAGCATTTAGAATGAAATGATGAGTACCAAGATATTTTAAAAGTGGAATTTTCATGCTTGACCAACCATGCCATGGGTAAAGGGTGCTTAGATAACTGTATAATCTGGATTTATGTTGAATAAACATCAGAGAAATGGAAAAGAGATAACAGAATGCTCATCCTCATGTCCCTTGAACCACAGTACAGGGATGCCCTGCAAGTTATATTAAAGGACACATCCCCATGATCTTGCAAATGTTTCATCTCAAGCCACCCAAACTCACTGTCTCTGTTTGGTTCCAGCATCATTTTGAAAAGGTGTTAGATCTGTTTTGAAATTTAGGGTTTACCATACTTTTGAAAAAGACTAGTTCTCTCTTTAAATACCTTTTGCAGAAAAGCTGCTACAACACAACACAGAAAGTTGATTTAAATCAGGTTCTGCCAGCATTGGGTTGCTATTTTGTCACAAATGTATGAATTGCAATTCTGTACTTTATTACATATGTGCAGTACTTTTTTTGTAAAAGAAAAAGGTGCCGGAACTCACACATGTCATAAAACCCGCCTTGCCTACCCTACAAGGTTCCATCCCAAAAAAGGTGCCGGAACTCCATTCTGAGCGTTCTATGACAAAAAAAGCCCTGCATGTGTGTTTGTGTGTGTGTGTGTGTGTGTGTGTGTGTGTATGTGTATGTGTATAACATAGGGTTACTTTTGCTTTTTTTGTCAAGTAAAACATACTTGTAAAAACAAATATGATATAAAGAGAAAGGAGATGTGAGAAGTGAAAATATGCATATTCAAACATCATTAAAGATAGAAGGCGATTTTAGTTCAAAAATTACCTAGATGACTCACTGAAACTGTGTGATTCAACCCTGTACAAACTAGAATAATAGAATAAACTGACTGGATTCATACATTATGCTAAGTTTTGGGAGATTCCTGAGCTAAACCATAAAGGGGTTTGCTTTGCTAGTGACTGTATGTGGTAAACTGTGATTTAGGGTACTATGAATTCAGTGTATTCAATAACCATACTTAGACAAGCTATGGCTTGGAACAATACATGGACTCAGTGAATACCAATTACTCATTTTATACTGTCTTTAGATCTGATTTATTAGCAGAGTGTTTGAAACAGAGGAAACAGCTTTCTTTGCATGCTGGACATATATTAGTAGCTACCATGTTGCCAAAATCTACACCCACTCAGCTGCTTCATTGTGGTGTCCCCCTACCCCCGGAGCTATCAGTAAATCATGCTGACCTAAATTTTGCTGCCCCCTGAACGTAACCTTGTCACAACCCTGGAATGGAAAGTGATTTAGATTATTCAAACTTTCAACCACCAGGTGGCAGATAAGAGATGTTTCTTGGTAGGTTCACAGATGGAGAAAACAAATAGACACAACAACCCAAGATTTTCAGTTTGCCCTGGTGTCCTCTGAATTCTCTGAGGCTGAAGAGGCAGAAAAAGAGTGCTGGCTTGAAGTTCCTGAATTGGATAATGAGAGACCCACATTCTGCAAGGAAAAAAAGGCACCTATAAAGAGCAGGCAGAGGAGGGACAGATACAAAAGACCATTATAGCCAAAAGGGGAATGGACACGTCCAAAGGAAATCAGCAGAACCAGTTGAACCACAATATTGCTACCATGGCATCAAGCCCGTTTTTCAGAGCACATCACTATACTTGCTTTTCAGTATCTTGAGGTGGGATATTAAGGAAAACACAATTTCCTGAGGCTGTTGAAGTACTATATATCTTTATTGTTTTATATAGAAGGATTCATTCTGTCTGTCATGAAATGGCCAATGTCTGAGAGGGGCATATCAAACAGATACTTTCTGGATGAAAAACTTTTCATTCTAAAGGTATGAATCAGATTTGTATTTGTGGAAATTTGAAAATGGACTAAGGAGTAGTTATATTAATTTTTAAAGTTGAGCAATACATTTTGAATACTGATGTTGTAAGAAATCATGCTAAGCAAATGACTGATTAATGTTTATGACCCAAACACATACAAACCAGGCATTTTGCAAGATTGATTTCTAAACTTTTTAGTGTATAGGGGGAACCCACAGAATATTGGCTGGGAATTTTAATTTAGTATTGAATCTGTCAATTGACTAAAATAACATTTGCAAGAACTTGACCATAGTTAAAGCCTTGGTGGAGCAGTGGGCTAATGCCTCCTTAAGTAACACCAGCTGCCTGCAATTAGTGCAGGTTCGCATCCCACCAGGCTCAAGGTTGACTCAGCCTTCCATCCTTCCGAGGTAGGTAAAATGAGGACCCAGATTGTTGGGGGCAATTAAGCTGACTTTGTAATAATGCCGCTTGGGAGGGGGTGTGAAAGCCCTAGTAAGCCGCCCTGAGTCTTCGGAGAAGGGCGGGATATAAATGGAATAAAAAATGTTATTTCCTAGATTGAAATGTTCTTCAGCTTTGGTGATTATAAATGAGTTTATAACTTTCTGTTAGGGTGTATTTAGAACTAATCAAGTTTCAAAGAAAGACAGACCAGTGAGTTTCTGAGAGCACTATGTGTGTTTGCAGTCTCATAAAATTTTGAGATGGAGGGATCCTGATAGAAATGATACACTTATTCCCATGCTTTTAAATAGTATCAGCATAGGAACCTTCCATATCATATAATATACACAATTTGTTCAAATCCAGCAAGTTGTATGAGAAATACTCTACAAACCAACTGAAGATTCAACCTTGACCATTACCAATATCTTCAACCAGAGAAGGCTATATCTGTAGGTCCTTTTTCTGCCTTTCCATGACTGTAATTAGTATTTGATCTTTAACCACTATGGAAGTGACTCAATTGTCAGTATCATCTTTGATAATACATACAGGCTTTCTCTGACATTATTCAACAATAATATGTAAGCAGATGAAGTTAATGTTTCTTTTAGCTGGGGATAGTCTTAATGGTCTTCCTCAACTGTAATAATCCCATAATACTGCAATTATTCAAAAAGATATTGTTTCCCTGTCAAGATCCTTGGAGAAAGAATGTAATCAGTAAAAGTCCAGAACATTTGCAATGTTCAAAAATTTCTTGACAAAGATCAGCTGGAAGCTTGCAGTCAAATTTATGTATCATTCTGTTGTTTCTTGGCCCTTTTTGCTGTCTTGCATGTCAATACACAACTCTTCAAGGACAGTATGTCAAACTTAGAAAAGCTATTCTTTTCAGCTATTAAAAATAAAGAAGAATGATTGCAATAGGAGAGAAAGTCTCAAAAGTTTAGATTGCTTTCACCAGGTGTAATTGGGTGAACCAAACTATGATCATCTGAAGGCAGGAGACTGCATGGAAGTTATAAACTTTCCACATGAGGGAGCTAATTTTAGTAACAGTTTACAGTTTTTGAGGCAGTGAAAGCTACAATAGGCAGGACAAGATGGGTAGGACATATATTTCTTGACAGAAGCAGAATTTTTGTTTTAAATACATCCATTTGGGGGCTCACCCTATATCCAGTGTTTCTCAACCTTGGTGACTTCAAGATGTCTGGACTTCAATTCCCAGAATTCCCAGCCAGCCAAGACAGACCAGTTGCAGCAGGTGACCTGGTTGATTTTGGCAATCTCAAAATTATTAAACAGGGTCAAATCTGGGTTGGATGGAAAATCCATTGATGAGAAATCTCAGAGCTGTAGGATAGTTTGGGAAGTTAAATAAACTACCACCACCATTACTGCTTTGTAGCCAGGTATACAAAACAAGTTAGAACAGCTAGCTTCCTATGGAGATACATTTTAAAAGTTAACCAAGGGTCCTAACATATCTGTATGATTAACTTTCTACCCTGGAGTGCAATGTGCACTTTAAATATTTAACCTTTAGCTTCCCAGATTAGTGTGATCCCCTGTCCCAGCTACCCAACATTTTCTACTCAAAATGTCAAAATCATATAATTTACAACTAAGGTGACTATGTCTCTGCCTGCCTCACTGAGTTCAGCTCGTTGTGCATAAGGGCACAGCTAATTAGACTCTTGGATAAATGGCTCACAGATATCAGCTCTCAGATGTTCAGGTGCTTCCATTACTACCATGCTGCCTTGTGACCTCCAGAAAAGCTGACTCCAAAAACCACCCCCAGAAGGCATATGCTGGGTATGAAATATTGCCACCAGAAAGGTAAACTGTTAGCTGATTTATGACTGGTTGAATCATCTTAGAGATACTCCTTGGATACAGATAATAAGTAATATTTCTTTTCTACCTTAAATTTGTAGTTAAAGATTTCTGTGGTTCCTCAAACATCAGCAATTTTAAATTCCACTTTACATCTTGCATTACATTTCATGAAAATGTATGTCATAGTTTTTCAATTAAAGCAACTCCATATCTCATATACTTGCATATATCACAATACAAATAAGAAACGAGAGAGCTTGTGTCAGAGCATCACAATGCAAATATAAACAGATGGACATAATGTATGATCTGCCATTTTGAAGTCATACACAGAGGTGAGATAGTACAAGTGTGTGTGAGTGTGTGCATTTAATAAGGAATGGGGGATGAGTGACTTTTGTTACATTACCAGACATCATTTGCACAATTGTATTGGTCAAATATAGGAAACAAGAAAAACCAGTGAGGCTCATAATGTTTCCCGAATTTCAAGGGTGGAATAACTGAAATTAATATGGAATTATTTCAAATTGCATTATGAGAGACTGGGGGAGGAGGGGCTTGGATACCCTAGTAGTATGGAAGTGTTTTAGTGCATACAGTCATAAAATCATTTCCTGGAACATTTTCACACAAGTATTTTAAAACTACCTGCCAAATGCTACACTTTGTAGCTGCTCAGATTTGTAAATCAGATTTGTTATTCATACGGTTCAGTGTTTTATCTGCATTGACACAACTGTGGAAAAAATAATAATAAGCTTTTTTACAGTGTTTATCAGTGGATTGTCCAAATGGGCACACCCATAAAACATTTCGCTTTGAATGTGAAAAAGTATAGCATTTTTAAATAATATGAAAAGCATAGCTTATGGATAATGTGAAAAAGACTAATTGTTGGAACTGGTTCCTTTCCATGTCTTGGTACCTTTTTAAGAAGCTTACAGTATGGCCTATCTCTAGTATTCATTCTTGACTAAAGAAATAAATAACTAGTGATTTATTACTTTAAATTTGCCCTTTGATTTCAGAGACAGGATGTTCTAAACCTTTAATAGAGCTGCAGCTGTTGCCGGAGATTCATTCAAGTAGTGAGAAAAATATATACAAGATGGCGGGGAAGAACCAGTTAGTATGATTGGACATACTAGTCTTAAACCATATGAAATGCTTGTTATGTTATCCAAATAGGATCCCCAAGTTTGCTTTTTTGTTTGTTTTTACCACTATTGATATTTAACACTATTGTTTCAAACCTGTAAAAAATTCATATGCAGCAAGCCACTGTTCAGGACTTCTAGTTAAAAGAAGAATAGTAAAAAAAATGTAAAGTAAAGCTACAGAATAATAAATAGAATTGGTTTCGCTGATGCCTAACTCTTCCAAACGGCACACTTTTTGCTTGATTTAATGTTTCTGTTTGTTAAAGCAATCAACAGTGGACTAGGAGGAATTAAAAAACAAAACAAAACACATGTGATTTAGCAAACCTCAGTGAGACTGGGGGATATGCAAAGATTGACCATCCAGAAGTTGTTGTTTAGCCCAAAGCTGAAAAGGTTCAGAATCAGCATATTCATTACTGTTTTTGCTGGTTGAATTTCTGCATGTTTCATTTGCATTGTGGGCAAATGTTTCATCCATTCTCCATGATGATAAAGAAATAAAAGGAAAGTAGCTACTAGATAAGGTCATCAGCTCCAGAACACATCTTGGACAACAAACACCACTTCACTTCCAAAGTATAAAAAAATGCCAGGAAATATCATACAGCAAAAGTCATATATGACAGTGATGTCTTCTTTGGTGCAGTTAGTACCAGTGTGAGGCACAAAACAAAATAAATGGGTGCAGCAGACCAATAGGCTGAAAAAAATCAAAGAGAAATGGAAGGAAGTCTTCCCATCGCCCAGTGCGCTCACACAGAGAGGGCCTCCTCAGGGTGCCGTCGGCCAGACAATGTCGGCTGGCGACCCCCAGGGGGAGGGCCTTCTCTGTGGGAGCGCCAGCCCTTTGGAATCAACTCCCCCTTGAGCTTCGGATGGCCCCGGACCTCCGGTCCTTTTGCCGCGACCTCAAGACGTTCTTTTTCCATCAGGCTGACCTGGATTGATGATGGGTTTTTAAAAGTCTTAATTTTAACTGTATAATCAATATTTGGGGCTGTTATTTAATTATTTTTTTAAACTTTTGTACTGTTGGTTTTTATTGTTGTTAGCCGCCCTGAGTCCTCTGGGAGATAGGGCGGCATATAAGTCCCATAATAAATAAATAAATAAAAAATAAGGATGCTGGGGCTTAGCTATAAACACTGAAGTGGACATGGAGTAATTAAGAGACACTGGAAACAGCCTAATATGGAAGTTAGAAGATACTCATAACTCTGCTCACATAGTAGATACAGCACAGTTCAAACTATGATGGCACAGTTCAAACTATCATATCTAGTATGATATCTAGTACGGGCTCCAGCTATTTAAAGAGTTAATAGGACCCCTTCCCCTTGTTTGTATCACCAGAAGGTTAATAAGTGCAGGTTTGCCAAAAATAAATTCACTGCATGTGATGTTTTGCTGACAGATGGCTTTGATGAAAGCATAAAGGATAACTAGATTTCTCAGGATTCCTATAATGTCAAGGGAAATGCCAAAATTTTCATAGCAGATGCTTTCTTTGGAGGAAGACCATTGACTTTTGATTCTACAAGACAAAAATATTGATATATAAAATGTTGATATATAAAATAGGAGATATATTAAAACACATGAATTAAAGTAATTAGGTTTTTTTTTAATAGAAACCTCAACATTTCTTTGGTAGTACATTCAAGTTACCCCTGTCTTGTGTAACACTGCAGATTGGCAAGCTGAGAATTGCTTAAGACAGGGGTCCCCAACCCCCACTACCAGGCCCCCTACCAGGCCTTGAGCTGTTTGGAACTGGACTGTAGAAGTGATGGGCAAGCACACAAACATCGCCACTTGCATAAGCAGCGGGTGAGCATATGCACGTGCTTGCCTGCTGTTCACATGGAACCATCCCCTCTCCCACTCCCTTGCAAAGCCAGAAAAGTTGGGGAACTCTGGCTTAAGAGGCTCACCACTACAACCGAGGAAAAATATTTTGCAAATAGTAAATACAATATTAGTTTTTCTCCTGTTTCTTCACTAATTACTGTAATCATTGTTCAATTATCTGTTTTTGTAGCGTTAGCTGCTAGATTCTATACCTGGGAGATGGACTACAGGTCTACTAGCAAGTAAACATACTGCCATTCGCTGATAGGAGCAGTGATGATAATTTTTAATTTCTGAAACTCTATTTTAGTATGCAATTTTGCTATGACCATGTATAATTTTTGTCATTTTCCAATTGGAAGAGAAAATGACATTCTGCTTCTACTAAGAAGAAACTTGGCTAGGAAGCAAGTTTTTAAACATTCTGCAAAAGGGAAATTTGATATAGTACCCCAAAATAATTAGAACTCAGATCTCATGCCTAGGATTGTTAATCTTATTTCTTGCATCACTTAAATTTTCATCTGGTGTACCATACATGAAGCGACCTTGGAAGATCATGCAGAACATCTTTCTAACTTTTACCTACAAAATACCAGGCATACTAAAGGCAATACTTGTTTCTTAGCTTCCCCACTTGGTGTTTAGTTATACACCAAGATGAGAACATTTTGGTTGTGCCAATAGCACTATTCATAGAAACAAACTAATTACTTATTGAAATAGTTGGAGTGAGTGTGTAAAGATCTACATCTGACTAGGATAACTTCATTTGAATAACAATATTCTGAAATAGAAGTCTATTATTTCTCTCAAAGTCTAAGAAAATAATAATCATAATCATAATAATAATAACAACAACAACAACAATAACTTGGAAGGGACCTTAGAGGTCATCTAGTCCAACCCCCTGCTCAGGCAGGAAACCCTATACCATTTTGGACAAATGGCTGTCCAGTCTCTTCTTAAAAACTTCCTATGTTGGAGCATTCACCACTTTTGGAGGCAGGTGGTTCCACTGGTTAATTGTTCTAACTGTCAGGAAGTTTCTCCTTAGTTCTAGGTTGCTTCTCTCCTTGACTAGTTTCCATCCGTTGCTTCTTGTCCTGCTTTCAGGTGCTTTGGAGAATAGCTTGCTTCCCTCTTCTTTGTGGCAGCCCCTGAGATATTGGAACATTGCTATCATGTCACCCCTCACCCTTCTCTTCATTATACTACACATACCCAATTCCAGCAACTGTTCCCTATATGTTTTAGCCTCCAGTCTCCTGATCATCTTTGTTGCACTTCTCTGTACCCTTTCTAGAGTCTCAACATCTTTTTTATCGTGGTGACCAAAACTGGATGCAGTATTCCAGGTGATATTAATACTTCATGTGATCTTGATTCTATCCATCTGTTAATGCAGGCTAGCACTGTGTTGGCTTTTTTGGCAGCTGCAGCACACTGCTGGCTCATATTGAAGTGATTGTCTACTAGGACTCCGAGATCCCTCTCACAGTTACAAGAAGATCATGTAGAGATAAATATTTTAAAATACTAGTTTTAAATGATGAGATATTGTTTACTGTTAAAGAAGTGTAACAGCTAAGCCACATAGCCTTTGTAACCAGACTATATTATCATAGGAAATGCATAAAGGTCTGGAATATAATGAGAAAAAAGACTAATGATTTTAAACCAACAGGACTTGTAGATTAGAATAGTAGCCCTTTCTGTGCATTATTATGTATTTTGGCTTTAAAAAAAAGGTCAGCGTTTTCACATTTATTACCCCATCAACGAATGTGAGTCAGAGCTATGGCATAGTGCAGGATTTGGTATATTACAAAACAGCTGCTTTAGCTTCAGCTCTGGGGCTCTGGGGATTTCCTTGCCTCCTTTCCTATTCTAACTTACAGAGAAGTTCTCTGTAGCCCCATTTTTTTTAAAAAAAATACTCTTTGTGGTTAATACATATATTCCACTGAAATGGAAAAATGTGCTTTAAATCACTAAGTCATATTACATATTGTTTTCTTGTTATGAAACTTGGTTATCACTATAAAATATTAAGATTATTATAATTCACATCAGTCTACTTCCTAATGAGAAGGAAGGACTCACTGGAGAAGAGCCTAATGCTGGGAAAGATTGAGGGCAAGAGAAGAAGGGGACGACAGAGAATGAGGTGGCTGGATGGAGTGACTGAAGCAGTAGGCGTGAGCCTAAATGGACTCCAGAAGATGGTAGAGGACAGGAAGGCCTGGAGGAACGTTGTCCATAGGGTCGCGATGGGTCGGACACGACTTCACAGCTAACAACAACAATTTACTAAAGAAAAAAAAAGGAAAGGTACAGTTGTTTAAGAATATAGAATTACACCAGTGCTTTGTTGAGTGTATTAAGGGGGGAAAACTATGAATTCAAATATCTTCTTTTATATTATCCTTAATTTTTTTTAAAAAAAAGCACTCTAATAGTCTAACTGAAGCTTGTGGAAAATAGTTTTATTAGGTGACAAACATACTCTCATCTTAGGTACCAGTGCTACTTTTTGGATGGAGAATGAGCTTTAAGAAATTTTGAGAATCGCAAGGCAGATAAGATAGTACTACTCGATACTAAATAAATGACCATAAATTATAAATTTATCTATGAATTATTAATAAATCTAAAATTGTTCAGTTGATGCAACACAATAAGTCATATACCGTGTTTTACAATCCCAGATGGATGGATTTGTACATGTACTTGGCCAGAAGTAAACAAACCTATGGGTGATTACAAAGTGCAGACCCAGCCATAGAAAGCCAATTAGTGTAATTGTTGGATCAGGACCAAACTTACCAGAATTCAGATCTTTATTCAGCCATGAAGCTCACTGGATGATAATCAGTCACTATCTCTCAGATTAGCTTACTTCACAAAACTGTTGAGAGAATAACATGGGGCAAAAATGTCAGACTGAGTACCTTTGAAGGGGAATCAAAAATAAATTAATTGTGGAAAATTAATTTGAAACGAATCAGAATCATGTTCCTAAGCCACTTAATCTGATTGATGACCTTTTTTTAAACAAAACAAAACAAAACAAAAAACTTTTTAGCTAGGCTTTTTGATTTATTTTCACTTTCTGTCAGATTTTTTTCTGCTTGTTGGAGTTTGTCATGAGCCTAATATGCTAGATTAAAATGTTTCTGTCTCTTTGGAATGCTGCAGGCTCACTTAGTGTGATGGAATCAGTTTGCAGTCCTTTATCTTGTGTCAGTGACATAAGCTTTCCACTCATGTCCCTAGATGTGTTCCTCCAGTTACACTGCCAAATTCTGACACAAATATGTGCACGAGAGATTGCTTTCATTTCATACTGGCTGATAACCATTTCCATCTTGACATCCACTTGGCAGCTTTTCAAAGACAGTTTGGCGATAGGGCTGCAGCAGATGCTAAAAATGTGTGAAAGTAGCTGGGTAATTAAATCTTATAAGAACTGAAAACTTTAATCATTATGTCTGAAATCCAGTTTGGATCAAAGTGGATGGAGATGGCTTGCCTGATAATTTTTTTTTAAAAAAGAAAAGAATAATGTGCCAGGGGAAAAAGTAAGAAAAAGAAGGATCTTGCCAGATTCTGTGGGTACAAAAACAGTTCTAAATAAGAATTCTGCAGAGTACAAGTTCATTGTCCTAAGATGCTTAATGTTTCTATGGCTACCCAACTCACTTTCAAAAGGCGAAAGGGCATTTGTATTGTTTCCTAAGTGGAAGCTCATTATTTATTTCAAACTTGTAGAAGTATGTCAAAACTGCTAAATTGTATTGATTAATGAAAGATCCCCTCAATCTATAATGTGATTGATAATTAAGATCAAAGAAAAATAAAAAAAAGAACCATGATTGCTAGTTCATCTGCAAGACTGGCTTATTTCTGGCTTCTACTACTAATAAATTCAAAACAATTTTAGTTTGATTTATTAAAGCAACAAAGAGATAAATAGTATTTCAATCTGCAAAAGGTGTTTTGAAATTTTTGGTGCACAGTATTGAGGAGACACACACCCCTATTCTAAACAACTATATTCACTATTTTCGTTCAAACTGAAATTTGTATTGGGCAAAGCTTATTTGTTAGGGGAAAACATAGCTGGTATAGCTAATAAATAGTGATTTTTAACTGAATTTATTATTTGCTAACAATTTAAATAAAATCAGGTTTTTAAAAATCCTGGATCAATCTATATGTCTTAAGAAATATAGACAGGTAAGCCAACCTCAGGTTTCATTACAAAATAGTACTGGTTGAATTTTCCTTGTTGTTGGTGTTAGCTGCGAAGTCATGTCTGACTCATCGCAACCCTATGGACAACGTTCCTCCAGGCCTTCCTGTCCTCTACCATCTTCTGGAGTCCATTTAAGCTCACGCCTTCTGCTTCAGTAACTCCATCCAGCCACCTCATTCTCTGTCGTCCCCTTCTTCTATTGCCCTCAATCTTTCCCAGCATTAGGCTCTTCTCCAGTGAGTCCTTCCTTCTCATTAAGTGGCCAAAGTATTTGAGTTTTAGCTTCAGGATCTGGCCTTCTAAAGAGCAGTCAGGGTTGATCTCCTCTAGGACTGACCAGTTTGATAGCCTTGCAGTCCAGGGGACTCGCAGGAGTCTTCTCCAGCACCATAGTTCAAAGGCCTCAATTTTTTGGTGCTCAGCCTTTTTTATGGTCCAACTTTCACTGCCATACATTGCAACAGGGAAGACCATAGCCTTGACTATACACACTTTTGTTGACAGGGTGATGTCTCTGCTTTTTAGTGTGCTGTCTAGATTTGCCATTGCTTTCTTCCCCGGGAGCAAGCGTCTTTTAATTTTTTGGCTACAGTCCTCATCTGCGGTGATCTTGGAGCCCAGGAAAATAAAATCTGTCACTACCTCCATTTCTTCCCCATCTATTTGCCAGGAATTGAGAGGGCCGGATGCCATGATCTTGGTTTTCTTAATGTTAAGTTTCAACCCAACTTTTGCACTCTCCTTCTTCACCCGCAGCAAGAGGCTCTTTAGTTCTTCTTGACTTTCTGCCATTAGAGTGGTATCATCTGCATATCATCTGTATACAAATTAAATTAATAAATAAATAATAAATAATATCTTAGGTTGTTGATATTTCTTCCTGTAATCTTAACTCCAGCTTTTGATTCCCTTAACCCTGCCTTTCTCATGATGTGTTCTGCATATAAGTTAAATAGGCAGGGTGACAGTATACAGCCTTGCCGGACTCCTTTCCCAATTTTGAACCATTCAGTGGTTCCGTGTCCAGTTCTCACTGTTGCTTCTTGGCCCACATATAGGTTTCTCAAGAGACAAATAAGATGGTCTGGTACGCCCATCTCTTTAAGAACTTGCCACAGTTTGTTATGATCCATACAATCAAAGGCTTTAGCATAGTCAATGAAGCAGAACTAGATGTTTTTCTGGAACTCCCTTGCTTTCTCCATGATCCAATGTGTGTTGGCAATTTGATCTCTAGTTCCTCTGCCTCTTCGAAATCCTGCCTGTACTTCTGGTAGTTCTCGGTCCACATACTGCTGGAGTCTAGCTTGTAGGATTTTAAGCATAACTTTACTAGCATGAGAAATGAGTGCAATGGTGCGGTAGTTTGAACATCCTTTGGCACTGCCTTTCTTTGGAATTGGAATGTAAACTGATCTTTTCCAATCCTGTGGCCACTGTTGAGTTTTCCAAATTTGCTGTCAAATTGAGTGTAGCACTTTTACTGCATCATCTTTTGAGATTTTGAATAGCTCAGCTGGAATACTGTCACCTCCACTAGCTTTGTTGTTGCTCAGTTTTTCTAAGGCCCACTTCACTTCACATTCTAGGATGTCTGGCTCGAGGTCAGTGACCACTTCATTGCGATGATCAGGGACATTAAGCTCATTCTTGTATAGTTCTTCTGTGTAATTTTGCCACCTCTTCTTAATCTCTTTTGCCTGTGTTAGGTCCCTGCCATTTTGATCCTTTATCATGCCCATTTTTGCATGAAACATTCCCTTCATCTCTCCAATTTTCTTGAAAAGATCTCTGGTCCTCCCTATTCTATTGTTTTCTTCTATTTCTTTGTACTGTTCATTTAAGAAGGCATTCTTATCTCTTCTAGCTATTCTCTGGAATTCTGCATTCAATTGGGTGTATCTTTCTTTTTTTCCCTTGCCTTTCGCTTCCCTCCTTTCCTCAGCTATTTGCAAAGCTTCCTCAGACAGCCATTTTGCTTTCTTGCACTTCTTTTTCTTTGGGATGGTTTTGGTTGCTACCTGTTGTACAATGTTGCGAACCTCTGTCCATAGTTCTTCAGGCACTCTGTCTATCAGATCTAATTCCTTAAATCTATTTGTCACCTCTACTGTATATTCAACAGGGATATGATTTAATTCATACCTGAATGGCCTAGTGCTTTTTCCTACTTTCTTCAGTTTAAGCCTAAACTTTGCAGTGAGAAGCTCATGGTTTGAGCCACAGTCAGATCCTGGTCTTGTTTTTACTGACTGTATAGAGCTTCTCCCTCTTTGGCTACAGAGTATATAGTCAATCTGATTTCTTTGTTGACCGTGTGGTGATGTCCATGTGTAGAGCCATCTCTTGGGTCTTGAGAAAGAGTGTTTGCTATGACCATCATATTCTCTTGACAAAATTCTATCAGCCTGTGCCCTGCTTCATTTTGTACTCCAAGGCCAAACTTGTCTGTTATTCCGGTTATCTTTTGGCTTCCTACTTTAGCATTCCAATCCGCCATGATGATAAGGACATCATTTTTTGGTGTTAGTTCTATAAGGTGCTGTAGGGCTTCATAGAACCGGTCAATTTCATCCTCTTCAGCATTGGTGTTGGGACATAGACTTGGACTACTGTGATATTGAATGGTTTGTCTTGGATTCGAACTGAGATCATTCTGTCATTTTGAGGATTGTATCCCAGTATTGCTTTTCCTACTCTTTTATTGACTATGAAGGCTACTCCATTTTGTCTGAGGGATTCTTGCCCGCAGTAGTATACCTGATGGTCATCTGAATTAAATTCACCCATTCCTGTCCATTTTAGTTTGCTGATACCTAAGATGTCGATGTTCAGTCTTGTCATCTCTTGTTTGACCACGTCCAGCTTTCTTTGATTCATGGATCTTACATTCCAGGTTCCTGTGGAGAAAAAATCTTTACAGCATCGGACTTTCCTTTCACTACCAGACATATCCACAGCTGAGCGTCCTTTCAGCTTTGGCCCAGTCGCTTCATTCTTTCTGGCGCTACCAGTACTAGCCCTCTGCTCTTCCCCAGTAGCATATTGGACGCCTTCCGACCTGAGGGGCTCATCTTCCAGCATCATATCTTTTTGCCTTTTGGTACTGTCCATAGGGTTTTCATGGCAAAGATACTGGAGTGGGTTGCCATTTCCTTCTCCAGTGGATCACGTTTTGTCAGAACTCTCTGCTATGACCTTTCCGTCTTGGGTGGCCCTGCACAGCATAGCTCATAGCTTCATTGAATTATGCAAGCCCCTTCGCCACAACAAGGCAGTAATCCATGAATTTTCCTCGTTTCTTCAATTGCACTTTATTAAAATTGGCTCATATAACTAATGGGCATATACAAATGTACCAATTAGTTTATAGCCCCACTGAAAACAATGTAGCAGAGTAGCAGATTTAAAAGAAATTCTATCACACAGAAATACTCAATGAGATTTAGTGCCTAAATCATCCTCTCAAACTTTTAAAGAAACCTTCTAGAAAACATGTCATGTTTAGTATACATGTTTTATATAATGTTAATATGTGCCATTTTTCAAATATTGTTAATGGTCTTGTGGGCTATGATCCATGTATTTTATAAATAAATAAATGAATTTAGATGAAACCATGTGATTGTTTGTTACCATAAGATATGCAGAAATCAGAGGTTTGTTTTCAGCAATTATATTTCTAATTCTACGAAACCTGCTATTTTCCATCTCTTACATTACACAAATCAGGAATGGTAGAAAAGAGCCAAATCAAAAACCAAATTATTTTGCTCTGTCTTCTTAACTACCCATGCAAGTTTTAAATATGAATGTGAAATGGCAGCTATTAACATAGTACTTTCAGAAAGAAATGGTATGTGCTAACTGCATGGCAATCTAATGCTAACTCATTTTGAGTTTCTAATGATATATTTTTTGTTTTTCTATTAAGACTGTAATACTTCAAATTTAGGTTGCTTAGACTTCTAATGCTTTGCTTATACTTATTAAAAGTTAGGATCTGACAAATTCTAATTATACATAAACAAATGAATAATTCTGTCATATATGGAACGAAATAATAGGCAATGGTGTTTGAAACAAAATCAGAATTTTCAGTAGAAAAGTAATTTTAGCTGTTGTTCTGTCAGGCAATGATAGTAGAAGATACTGCCATTTTAATTTTGCACAAAAGAGAGTAATAATTTGTTTTCCTTTTAGTTCAATGCCAATTATTTATAATGATTGCCGCCAAGTACTATTGCTATATATTTGTTGATTACATATGTATCAGCTCATTCTCCATTCCCCCCACTCCCCAACCATCTTTGAAGGTAGGCTAGGAAATAGTGACTGGATCAAGTTGCCCAACGATACAAGTAGAACTAGAACCTCAGTCTTTCAATGGTATTTTCAAAGGGGACTCAGTGACTTAGAAAGCCCAAGAACTCCGTCATGCATTTGGAATAAAGACTGCAGTGTGATTAACTAACAAAGGAAAAAAACATAATCAACATATTCAGAAGTCATCTATGCAAATGTATTACTTTTAATAGACTTTCTAAAAAATATCAAAAATAGTATAAGAGTCCAAAACCTATAGGTTTCTTTATTAGGTAAGTTAGTGCAGATACTAAATTGTGTTGTGAGAAGACGGGGAAAAGGTTGTTCTTTTTATAAAGTCATTTAATTGAAATTAGTTCTGCCAAGTGTTGCAACAGTTTCAGAATGCACTTAGAAGTTGGCCTGGCATAGCCATCAAGACACAGAGAAGAACCAAATATGGATCAATCTAGCAGGAATTGCTGGCCCATTACTGGCCTGTTGAAATCACTTTCCATTATCAGAACTTAATTACTCATGTTTCAATTCACATGTTTTTTATTTTCTACTTAATGCTTCCATATACTTGGTTTTAAATTATAAGTTGCACCAAGTATATAGGCAAAGTTAGATTTATGCATTAATTAAGGCTTTTTTGTAGCAGGAAGCAAGGAGTTCATCCTTAATTTTCCTTATTAAATATCTAGCTCAATGGCTATAGCCCCCAAAAGCAAAAGTCACAGTGTAAATACAATTACAGAGCATAAGCAGAAAAAGTGATAATTATATAAATTGCTATGGCAAAGGGAAAAATGTGACATTCTGAAGCACATTGTAAATGTGACTAATATTTCCTCCCAACCCAGTTAGGTGAACAGTTCTGTTTCTAGCAAGGTCACAAACATTTTAAAAATGGGGCAGTCAGCAATGAGAATGCAGAAGCTTTGGGTCATATCTACCATTTATTTGTACACCAGGAGAAAAGAGTAAAAATAAACTATTGTGTAGTGAAAGTAACTGAACTAGTTCTATAAGAAATGCTTGGGCTTCTGCATGACTTAGCAAGTCACCATTAGCTGTGCCTGGAAAAGAATCTTCCTTGTTCTCATCTGAACACCATGGGCCATGAAAAGGAAAAGAAAGCTTTGCGGCTTGAAGAACATAATCCTTGAACTGTACATCTTCTGCAATTGCAATATGGTTATTGTATCCATGCAGAAATAGATCTAATGTCCACAGATCAATTTCTACTGGAAATAGCAGAAAATTGACTTCCAGTGAAAAGATGGCCAACTCACTACATGTACTGAAGGGTTTTTCTCTGGGTTTTTCAACTACCAACAGAAGGAATTGGCATTCCTTTAATTTATATGACTCTCCTGGGTGAGTGAAAATCCTAGAATTATTCCTCAAGATCCTCCGATACAGCAAAGGTATGCAAGTAGCTTCAGGAGCTGTGCTTTGAAGCAGACTGTGTGCCCAAAGCTGGGGTGGATGGGTGGGTGGGTCTGCAATCAGTTGGTTGTTGAAGAAGCAGCCATTTTGGAATTTATTTTTCAAATTGACAGTAAGTTATGCCTCCCATTTCTTAATCATTTCTAAGGACTATTAATCTTTACTAAAATAAAAGAGGCTCTCTTTGGCCACAGCCTATTAATCCTTTTTGAAGATCTGCACCATTTGGGGGATTTATTCAGTGTTAAACAACAAGGTAGAAGGCTGCTAAGGCAATCCAAAATACAAAACTGTGGAATATCTTTTTTTAAAAAGAAGTTGATGGAAAAATACAAGGGCAGAAAGTTTTGTTTTTAGTTTATTATTTTTAGTAATTTGTAGCTTGATCTGCTTTGCTGTCAGTGGCTAAAACTTTCCAATTTTTATGATTCCTGATTGGCCAGCAATTAATAAGTGATTTACAAAAAAGCTACTCTTTGACTAAAGAGGGAGTTAAGAAGATGGAGGAGCAAATTATTAGAGATGTATTTTAAAAATCTTTAAATAAAATCCATCAGTTCATAGATCAGCTATGCTCTAAGGATATTAAAAAAAACCCTTCTCAAACTACTTCAGAGATGTAAATATATGTAGAAAGTTACCAAACCACCAAGGCAATTTCACAAGTAGCTGACAATGCTCTTGTGTCTACGCATGCCCAAGATGGAGGACGCGCTCGGCTGAGCTCCGCGAGCTCCAGCTGATAGGCGTCCCCTGGGAGCCCCTCACAAGCCTTATGGCTTGCTGGGATGGGATTGGGGTTTGTTGTGGGGCAGTGTGACAACGCGGAGGCTGTTGAAGCCAGCAGCGGATTTGAGCTGTTTGAACGACCGGCTGCCGGCTGCTGGCCCTGCTACCTACCAGCTGTTTCCTCCCGCCGTTTCTTGCTTTCTCTGGAGCGTTCGGGCTGCTTGTGTCTGGCGTGGCGCTCCCCGCCGCTTTCGGGCCGTCCGGGCCACTTTGCTTGTTCTCGGACCGGCTCGAGCTGCTGGGGAGGATGCCTGTTGGTGAGGGGTGCGCCCGTGAGGTCCGCTGGGCTGTCCGGTCGGCGGCGGTGAAGATGGCGGCGACGGCGTGGGCGTCGGCCTTGGCTCGAGTAGTAGCCTGCACGACGATGCCTGTCGGTGAGGGGTGCGCTCGTGAGGTCCGCTGGGCTGTCCGGTCGGCGGCGGTGAAGATGGCGGCGACGGCGTGGGCGTCGGCCTTGGCGCGAGTAGCAGCCTGCACGACGATTTTTTTGGGCCGCGCTCGGTGGTGGCGATGGCGGCGGCGGCCCGGCTTTGGTGGTGACAGGGACAATGATATGTTCCGGACGCTCGGGGATTCATCAGCTGGCTTTAGGGCCATTTTTGTTTGTGCCGGCGTTCTGAGACTGTCGCCCCGTTCGCGGGGGCCGGCTGCTGACTCTGGTGCCTTTGGGCTTTTGATCTTTTCACCGGCGGCGGGACTTCCATGTGGCCCCAAGCCGCCTTGGTCCGCTTTGGTGGTGGTGTCGCCCTCGGGCCGTTTTGGCGGTGGAGAGGGTGACTATTATTACTCACCTTGGCGACGATGGTGGACCTATTCTCTTGCTTCAGGCCGCCTCTTATGGCGACGGCGTCTTCGGACCGCTTGGCTGGCGAAGAAGACGACCGGGAGTCATCTTACCGGAGCAAGGACGACATGGGGCTCCTGCATCGTGTATCATCTTTGGACTGCTTTTGCAGTGACGCCGGTGATTTAGACTACTTTTACTCTGGCCTGCCTATCCTCCTTGCCTTGGACACACTTTTTACCATCTGCCTACCTATCCTCTCCCCTCTCCCTTTGGACTTTCGACATACCTGGGTATCGGCCACGGTGGGAGAGTGGCTGGACTTTTCCATCTGCAACCACATAGAGGTGGGAGCTCTATGGGTTTGCCTACCCAGAGGATATCTGGTCCACCCCCAGGAACGGAGCCTCTACCCGTTGTGAGAGAACGGGCTGCGGCCTGTCTTGGGGGCCACCCAACTGAGTGGCAGTGAAGTTGGGTGGATCCAGGTTTCTGTCATGTTCAATCCTCCCATGGACAACTAGGGATGCCTATCCTGGACTGTTTGGACTTTTATACTTATGCGGCAATATACGAGTACGCGTTTGTACGCCCTCAGGGGTGCCCCCCTCTCCTGGGTGCGACCTGCCTCCTTAAATGTTGATGACCTTGATGACGGGCCCGAGTTTTGGGTCTCTGAGAGATGGCTGGGCAGGAGCAGGGGCTATCCATGTAATTCTAGGAAGCCTCTGATTATTTTTTTATCCAAATTTTTTATAAGGTTAGGGAGCGGGGTGGGAGATAGCGGTGGTTTGGCTATGGGGGGTGGCCGATCTACCATGGTTCAGACCAGCCTTGGGTCTGATGGCACGGGGGGAGAACGGGGTGGCGTTGTCGCCGGGGCTCATGAGCGGGTCGTGGGATTATCAATTCCCACGACGGGGAAAGGCAGCAGGCGGATAGACAGGGGGCCGTATCGTTACCGGGAGGGCCGTCCCCGCTATTTGCAAGCGGTGAGGCGCTCCGACCCTCTGCTTCTTCCCCGAGGTTCCGGGAGCGAGGATGTGCAGCCTCCTGAGCTCCGGCTGGTGTATCTGAATGCCAGGTCCGTGGTTAATAAAGCTCCCCTCGTTAGGGATTTAGTTGAGGGTGAGCAGGCGGACCTGGCTTGCATCACGGAGACTTGGTTGGGCCCAGAGGGTGGGGTCCCTTTGGTTGACCTCTGCCCACCAGGCTTCCGGGTGCTGCACCGGCCAAGAGCTCAAGGTAGGGGTGGGGGAGTGGCGGTTATTATTAGGGAGACCTTATGTCCGCGGGAGACCACCGTTTCTCAGATAGTCGGGTGTGAGTCTCTCTTTGTGAGATTTGGTTCGGGGGCGCAGTTGGGTTTGCTGCTGACGTACATTTCGCCTAGTCGTGCAGCGGCAGCCCTGCCCGAGCTGCTTGATATCCTCTCAGGGTTGGTGGTTGAGTTTCCCAAACTTATAGTTTTGGGAGACTTCAATCTACCATCCCTGGGAGGCTCATCTGAGCTAGCTCGGGAGTTCATGGCTTCCATGACGGCCATGGACCTGACGCAAGTAATTTCTGAACCAACTCATGAGGGAGGCCACACTCTTGACCTGATTTTTTTATCTAGACGGTGGTTGGATGATCTTGGTGGGGGCTCTCCATTTATTATGCCCCTGTCATGGACCGATCATCATCTCCTGCGGATGGTCTTCCGTTTTGCCACCCCCCGCCGTGGGGATACGGAACCAATTAGATGGTACCGCCCCAGACGCTTAATGGATCCTGATAGATTCCAAGTGGCGCTGGGGTCCCCACCTGCCTCCATTGCTCACAGCTCGGCGGATGCCTTAGTGGAAACCTGGGAAAGGGCAGCCACTGAGGCACTTGACCGGGTTGTACCCTTGCGGCCCCTGACCCGGCGCAGATCCCAGCGAGCTCCATGGTTCTCCGCGGAGCTCCGGGAGATGAAGCGTCGGAAACGGGGCCTAGAGAGCTGTTGGAGGTCGAGCCGATCCGAACCCGACCGGTTGCGGTTAAGAACCTATATTAGGTCTTATCTCGCAGCGATGAGGGTGGCGAGGTGTAATTACTTCTCTACCCTCATTGCGTCCGCAGATAATCGCCCGGCCGCCCTGTTTAGGGTGACTCGCTCGCTCCTTAATCAGGAGGTGAGGGAGGATCCCTTGCAGGGTCGTGCTGAGGAATTTAGTCAACATCTGTCGGATAAAATCGCTCGGATTCGGACCGGTTTGGACTCCAGCTGGGCAGAGTCAGGCGATCAGGACACGGACGGTCTTGTCAATGTTATCTGGGAAGAGTTTGATTCTGTGACCCCTGATGAAGTGGACAGGATTATGGGGAGGCTGAGCTCCTCCACATGTTTGTTGGATCCGTGCCCTTCCTGGCTGGTTTATGCAGCTAGGGAGAGGACACGAGGCTGGCTCCAGGCGGTTATATCTGCTTCTTTGAGTGAGGGTTATTTCCCCACCGTCTTGAAGGAGGCGGTGGTGAGACCTCTCCTCAAGAAGCCTGCCTTGGACCCAGCTGTATTGAACAACTTTCGTCCAGTCTCCAACCTTCGCTTTCTTGCGAAGGTTGTTGAGAGTGTGGTGGCGCATCAGCTCCCTCTGGTCCTGGATGAAGCGGATTATCTGGACCCCTACCAATCGGGTTTCAGGCCCGGGTACAGCACGGAGACGGCATTGGTCGCTCTGGTGAATGATCTCTGGAGGGCTCGAGACAGGGGATATTCCTCTGTCCTAGTCCTATTAGACCTCTCGGCGGCTTTCGATACCATCGACCATGGTATCTTGCTGCGGCGTCTCAGGGGATTGGGAGTGGGAGGCACGGTTCTTCGGTGGTTCTCCTCCTATCTCCTGGGACGTTCGCAGTCGGTGTTAGCAGGGGGGCAGAGATCGGCCCCTAGGTCTCTCGTTTGTGGAGTTCCTCAGGGGTCGGTTCTCTCGCCTCTCCTGTTCAACATCTACATGAAACCGCTGGGTGAGATCATTCGTGGTTTTGGAGTTGGGTATCATCAATATGCCGATGATACCCAACTTTTCTTTTCGACCCCAAACCACCCCAGTGATGCCCTCGCTGTGATGTCCCGTTGCCTGGAGGCGGTTCGGGTCTGGATGGGGAGGAACAGACTTCAGCTCAACCCTGACAAGACTGAGTGGCTGTGCATTCCGGCATCCCGGGACATTCAAAATGTTCCATCTCTTTCTATGGGGGGTGAGCTCTTACCCCCCGTGGATAGGGCTCGCAACTTGGGAGTCCTCCTAGATTCACGGCTTACCCTAGAAGATCATGTAGTGGCCGTGACTAGGGGGGCTTTTGCCCAGGTTCGCCTGGTGCGCCAGTTGCGGCCCTATCTGGACCGGGATGCCCTGTGCACGGTCACTCATGCACTCGTGACCTCTCGCCTTGACTACTGTAATGCTCTCTACATGGGGCTTCCCTTGAAGACCACTCGGAGGCTCCAACTAGTACAGAATGCGGCCGCGAGAGTTGTCTTGGGAGTTTCCCGGTACTCCCATGTTACACCTTTGCTCCGCGAGCTGCATTGGTTACCAGTTGTCTTCCGGGTGAGGTTCAAGGTCTTGGTTATGATCTTTAAGTCCCTACATGGCATGGGTCCGGGGTACCTCGGGGACCACCTGCTGCCGGCTTCAACTCCCCTCCGCCCTGTGCGTTCCCACAGAGAGGGCCTCCTCAGGGTGCCTCCGGTCAGGGAATGCCGACTGGCGGCCCCCAGGGGGAGAGCCTTCTCTGTGGGTGCCCCGGCTTTGTGGAACCAACTGCCGGTGGAGCTCCGGACGGCATCGGACCTCCGAACTTTCCGTCGTGGTCTGAAGACCCATTTGTTTGAATTGGCCGGTCTGGCCTGATGGGGGAGCTGGGTTTTAAATTGTTATTTTAGATTGTATTATTGTTTTTTAACTGGGCATTGATTTAATCTCTGTTTTAACTTTTGTATAGTATTGTATTTTTATTTATATGCCCTGTGAACTGCCCTGAGTCCCCAGGGAGAAGGGCGGTATATAAATTAAATAAAACGTAAAAACGTAAACGCAATGCAGAGGAGTCAATTACAATTTTGTAATATGAACCTGACACCAACTCTTATTATGATATTTTAAATATAAAGCTACCTAGAGATGTGGTGGTCTATTTTGCAAAAAGAGAAATTAGAGATGAAGTTATACAAGCTGCCTATGATGCTAAAGTTGTGATTGCTGATCAAGAAGTTTTGGTTTTAAAAGAAATTCCTCCAAAGATTTTAAGGAAAAGAAAAGACTTCACATTTCTTGTGCAAGAGCTCAAGCAACGAGATATAAGGTTCAGATGGGAGATCCCAGCTGGGTTGATGGTGATGTATGAAGGTAAAAGGTACCGTCTTGTTACTGTGATGCAAGCGCGTGATTTCTATAATAACGTTCTAAAAGCAATCCCATTAACACTTTTGGAAGTTGCAAAGGGATCTGGAGAAGGAGAACATCAAGAGGCTGAAGATGGACAGACAGAGGAGAATGGTGTTGGAGGAGATCAAGTTATAACTCTTTTGGATGATCCCAGAGAACAGAGGGCGACGCGTGCTGCTTTAAAACGATTAAAAAAGATAAAAGAACAACATCAGCAGAAGTCTATGGAATTTTCACAACGTACTTACAGCCAAGCAGTGGGAGGTGGGAAAAGATTTGGGTGAGGAATGTAAAATTTATACAAGCTTGAAATTTAAGAGAGAATTTTTATAAAATGTTTTATGGATGGTAATTAGATCTTAAATAGCCAAGTATGTATCTGAATTATTAGCCTAAATGTTGGAGGTGCGGTGATGAAGACGCAATATATTTTTATATATGGTGGACTTGTAAAAAGGTTAAGGCTTTTTGGATAAAAGTCTGGTGGAACATACAGAAGTTTTTTAAACGGAGGTTAAAGTTTTGTCTGAAACTTTTCTTTTTTTGTTTTGTTGGGAATAATTACAGATGCTACAGTTGACCAAGTTGATGTTGAATTTAATTACGGCAGCAAGACTTTTGATAGGTCAGTATTGGAAGAAAGAGGACCTGCCGATCATAGAAGAGTGGACTTTAAAGGTTTCCGATCTGGTTGAAATGGCGAAGATTTCGGACTATTTGAAAGATTACTTGCATGAACGCTATATTATGGAAGGGAGAAAATGGATTGAGTTTATCCAGAATAAGTATAGGGTTAAGAAGTTTCATGTAGTATTTGAATAAGTCTTCTTTCTTTTTTTCTTTTTCTATTTTAGTTTTTTTTATATATATTTAATATTACTAAGGTTTTTTTATCCTATATAAGTTAGAGAGTGATAGATTTTAGAGTTTATGGTTGGTAGTATATGGTTGTTTATGATTGTTTTTTTTATATATACCTTGTATTTAGCTCTGGGAAGTCGGGGGGGGAGGGGGGGAGGGGGGAGGAAGGGGGGGAGGGGGAAGGGAGGGGGAGGGGGAAGGGAGGGGGAGGGGGGATTTTTAAGGGAAAAATTGTATGTTAAAACTTTTTAATAAAAAAAAAGATATTTTAAATATAAACCTCCCAACACAATTGAAAGAAAAGCTCCAAGAAAATTTGCAACTTTTAAAAGGACAAGTTTCAGACTTTTTCCCTATGGACATTAACAAGGTTAAGAAATCCTTGAGAAAAAGATAAGTTTATAACTACCTGACAAATATTCCAGAGAAGAAAAAGACTTTACTCCATGCAGAGAAGCTGGAAGGAGTGACTTAAACTTAATGAGTCAATTAGAATTAAGATGGATTTTTATCAGTTTGAAAGGAAGTAATTGAAAGGAAGTCTTAATGTAAAGTTTGAAAATGTATTTTTCCTTCATATATAATGCTTAAGTACTTCCTAAGGTTTGTAAAATATTATTGAAAGTATATTTGAGAGTATCTGTATTAAGAGAAAGTTAAAGAAAAAGATGTATTAGTTTAAAGAAAGTTTAGTTTTAAAAAGGATGTATAAAAGAAAAAAATATTTATTAGGTAACTTGGAGGGAATGATCTAAATTTAATAGTGAACTTTAAAGTATGCATGTTAAGAAGAACTTAAAAGAAGATATATTAGACAATTTTGATTTTAGAAATGTTTTTAAAGAAAAGTTTTTTTAGATGGATAAAAAAATGTTTTTCCCGTGAAGTTTAAAAAATCTAAAAGAACACAGTGAATTTTGTTAATATAAATGGTGATAGCTTATAAAGATTATTATGTGCAAATAGAAATACATATTATTTAATTATATTATTTATTTGGATATCATTTCTGGAATTTTGTGCTTGTGATGAAAAAGATGAAACTTTGACTTTGGTTTTGCCGATTAGATAGATTTATTGTTATAGAAATTGCTTGTTGTATACTAATGTGTAAAAATAAAAAGTTGAGGCTGGACTGTTTTTATCTTTTACTGTGCTAAAAAGAGTCAGAAGTCAACACTTTTTTTTCTTTCTTCCCTTGGACCTCATATTTTCTTTCCCCTCTCTTTTTCCTTCCCTTAATTTCCTATTTTTCTTTTTCTTTGTATTTTATATATTGATAAAACAATAAAAATCATTAAATGAAATAGCAGACATTTAGCACTGGTGTCTGAATGTTAACCAGAGTTATTTTGGGGTAGGGAGAGGGGGCTCATAGTGGTCAGATATCTGTCCCATGTCAGAGCAAAACATACTGGTTAAATACAGTTTATTTAATAAATCCAGTTTATTAAAACCAATAAAACTTGTTTTATTTCTTGAACACCTCCATGCAATTATAAAAATGGTTAATACAATTGCTTTTCAGTCCTAACAATTTTATTATCCCCTTGCACTAAATATTACACAACATTAAGGGGGGGCATTGTAGTCTGTGTACCTCTGCATTCAATAGCATCTACATCTATAAATTTATAGAACAAGAGTTATCTGAGGCTGGATAATGAAATAGTGTACCAACCCATAATGTACAGATCGGTAAATGCTTGGCTTTTAGCCATCTCAAATAAATAGGGGAAAAACAACTGAAATATAAATTTAAATCTATCTTAATTAGTTTCTGGTTCAAGCTGCTTCTGATCATTATTGATTTCTGGCAATAGGAATTTAAAAATAACAAGGATTTTATGCAAAGCTTTAAAATAATTATCGAAGGGAATGGAAATTTAGCTTTACTAATGTAAGCCATAAATATATTTATAGAGAACTAAATTCCATCAGGTTCATTTGAGCTTCTTTTCAGGTAGTAGGTATAGGAGTGTATTTAAAAAGTCTCTATTAGCTTTAAAATTCTGTAATTTTTTCAATAGTCCCATAGCATTAACCGTTATCAAAGATAAAATTTAACACTACCTATAGCAGGTTGTAACTGTTGTGGCTAAACTATTGTCCTGTAAGTTTGAAGCTTCTATGGGGCATTGGAAATAGTTACAGTTGCCATATTGTTGCTGTGCTTTCAGCTAGAGGTGAATTAATTGGGAGGAAATGCTGAGTGGAAAACCATGGGTTTTATAGTAAGTATACTGAAAGGAAGAAATTCACAATGGGATGGGCAAATAAATTCTTTTTCTAAAGCAATTTAATACTTCATTATAATCAACTGATCGTAAGCTCTGAACTTTCATCTGTTCCAAAGAATTTTTTTAAAAAATGATGAACCCAAATTGTATTGGCATAAAGACCACCTTTTAACAAATACATTGCACAGTAGTCAAGATTTTGGCATAAGAGTTGTCCATATACAACTATTCATATCTCACCTACATATGTAGATGTCATCTGAGTTATTTATATTTTTTCTCTCTCTTCCCTTTCCTTACTCCCATTACCTGTCTCATATTAACTTCTCTATTGTTATAAGATACAGGTTTAAGATAAATAAAATTTTTTATTTATTTCATGTGTTTGTCAATGCATTGAGGTTCACTTTCTTTACACATGATCTCCAAGAATAAATATATATTCTTACAATTTTCTCTATATGATCATGATCAGGGTAGTATTAATTGTTTAAAAACAGTTCTTATTCGGCAACTTATTTACTACTTTGACCATATAAATACTTTTCTTTTTTTACAATGTTGAAAGACTAAAAATAATTGGGGATGCTACATTTACAATGTACATTTACAATGTACAATGGTACATTTATTTTGGCTTAATTGGTATCTAAATATGTCTCTTTGTCTTTCTTTTCTTCCTTGTATTTGCTTTTTAAGAACCTCTCTCTTTTTTCTAAATATACTGCATTGCTACTGTATATCTTAAGTAAGCAGATGTAGTGTGAAAAAAATTAGCCTTAGAAATGCAACTGAAAATCCAAAATTAATCAAAAATGCAGAATATTGTTCATGAGCAGAAAACTAACATGTTTTGAAAACATGAAGGTTGAATAAAAGGTATCAGTTTTCTTCCCAAACATATTCAAAGGTGAGGAATGCTCATAGTTGTAGTTCAGGGAGATCAGGTATCATCTTTATTGAGTTTGAATAATTGTCATCAACAGAAAATGCCTTCTAGTATTCTCTGTTCTAATTATACCTATGTGGAATGCATTATTAATCCGCAAATCGGGCCAGTTTAAGTGGCTTGGTGACACATCTTGCATCACTTAGATAAAATATTTCCCACTAAGCTGTGCACTTTATCCTAGAGACCAAAATATAGCTCATTCTATCAGCGGTGGCCTTATCCCTTCATAGTGAATTAGCCTGTTTTCCAAGTTGATCACTTTAAGTGCTCAAAGTGAGGTCTAATAGAAGGTGGCAGCCAATTAGTAACTAAAAGAGATTTCCATCAGCTATTGGAAAATTAAGTACCATAATTATTTAGACTTAGCCAAATACATACTCAAGGGGTTAATTACATGCATGTAAAATAATAAAATTTGATTTTCCCAGCTCTGAGACTTTAAAGAATCTCACAACAGGAATATTGCATGTCCTGGAGTCAGGTTTATTTCTTTCCTTTTTTAAAGGAAAGAACCGATACTTACCTACTTTTCTCCTAACACTGAACTATTTGTGTGACAGCCAATTCATGAGCTTGACTCTCTCTTTTAAGATGAGGCAACAATTGTTATACAAGCACCCTTAATCTCTTGTATTATGTTTACTATGTGCCTGCAATAGAAATTGAGTGATAGGACCAAAATTTCCTAGTTATTCTAAAGAACTGTTTTCTTTTGCCAACTATCTATATAAATCTGAAGACTTCTACTTCCCCAATGGAATTAGAGATGTGCATTGAATCGCAGGCGTCTTCTTCTTCTTCTTCTTCTTCTTCTTCTTCTTCTTCTTCTTCTTCTTCTTCTTCTTCTTCTTCTTCTTCTTCTTCTTCTTCTTCTTCTTCTTCCTCCTCCTCCTCCTCCTCCTCCTCCTCCTCTCTTCTTCTTCTTCTTCTTCTTCTTCTTCTTCTTCTTCTTCTTCTTCTTCTTCTTCTTCTTCTTCTTCTTCTTCTTCTTCTTCTTCTTCTTCTTCTGTCATGGGGTCCACAGATTGGGCTACAGGATTAAATTAGATAATCTCTAATCTATCTGGTCTAAACAGATGTAAAATATAATCCTGATTGTATATTTGTGTATAATTTACATGCACATAGGCACTATACAGCCTTCAGATAAGTTCTGATATTTATCAACATTAGCAACAGATGCAGTTACCAGTCCCTTTCTATGCCATGCATTCACTCAAAAATGAAAATGGTTAGTGGAAGGAAATTCCAATAAAAATTCCATTTATTATGTATAGATTATCATTTTCCCCCTAAACTTGCCAAACTAGCAAAGAGAAAGAGAAAGAATGTAATTTATATGCATACCTGTCTATATCTCTAAACAAATTTGTAATTATATGTAGGAAGTGTGACAGGATTGCCAACCCAGAGACATGGAATGGATCTATATTTTATGAAGAAATCCAAATATAATTTTGGCATATTCAATATGAATGTTTATTCACTTTCCTTCTTCAAAAATCCATTTCAAAGCAACTTATGATAGTTTTTTTTAATATAAAATAAAAAGTTAAAATGTCCAATAAAATAAAATCACAAAGAATTAAAATATTATTAATAAACCATAAATTAAATTACCAGTAAGCAATATTACCCTGCATTTGCCTGCTTCCCTGGCAACTACTTTTCTTTTAAACATATTTAAGGTTAAAGATAAAGGTTTCCCCATTCCAGTTGTCTCCAACTCTAGGGGTGGTGTTCAAATTTGTTTCTGAAGAATTGTGTGAAGAATTTCCATGGTCATGGGGCCAGCATGACTATACACTGAGGGGCATGGAATTCTGTTACCTTCCCAGCAAAGTGGTACCTATTTTTCTACTCACACTTGCATGCTTTCAAACTGCTAGGTTGGCAGGTAGGAGCTGGGGCAAGTAACGACAGCTCACTCCATTGCACAGCACCTGGGTCTCGAACTGTTAGGTCTCCAGTTAAAAAGGTCAGCAAATTCAGAGTTAGGGCTGATTCAGGTTACAGTATATTGAACAACAAGATTATGACGATGACTTCATATTCACTATCATGGAGGTTTTTTTGTATATTTAAAAATGCAGCTAATGTAGTATTTCTTAAGAAGTAACTGGGACAAGAGAAAGAGAGTCACAGGTAAGGGAAAATGAACAGTAGGTATACTTGCTATTTTCTTAAAGCAAAATTTTGAGCAGTATTGGGAAGTGCCAGGACAAAGAATCTGAGCAGAGTTTTTTTCCTGTTGCGGTTCTTCAGCTGTAAAACACCATCCTTTAATATTTGTCTGATCACCCCCTTACTTAATTTTATTTCCCAAGTAAATATTGTTCTGCTTGTTCAAACTTTTTTAAAAATACAATTGATTGCTAATTATAAGGATTGTGTTCAACTACTGACTTCCATTGTATTTCAATTCTTTTTTATTCTTGTCCTGTTCTAATTGCTGCAAATCACCTTGCCACTAATTTGAATGAAGAAAGGATCTATATCTTTAAAACTAATTAACTGGTATTCATAAAGAATATTAATGCAGCTCTTGAGTTAAGCCTTTTTATGAGTATATCTGCTGCTCAGTATTACTGTTTTTTTCTCAGTGACAAAATACTTCATGTTGTGGATAGGATTAAGAAGGCTTAGGATAAGATGTGCCCTCTAATGTTGTTTTGCACAAAATTTTATGAGAAATTTGAAATAATCTTTTCAGGGGCAGCATCTGGGAGATTTTGAGAAGAGCACTTTCCTCCCAAACTTTAGATAACATTAGTATCATTGATCTCTAGTGTATGGTGGGGGGCAATTTGGCCTTTACTGGTTGTGAATTTAAACAAAGGAAAAATTGAAATCTGAAAGATTTTTTAAGTGCTGTAGAGACAAAGCAGGTTCAGATTAGGCTTGCTCTGGAGCTATTGAAAACACTGTTGTGAAAATCCAGCTCTGGGCTCCTCTGAAACCCATTATAGTCACTGAACAGTATAAAAGGAGTTTAATTCCTTTTATAGTAAAAGATAAAATTAGAAGAAAATTTTAAAAAGGCAGGAAATCTCTGAAATTCATATAGCCACTGAAAACCTGGCCACAGCCCCAGAAATCTTCCATCAAATGTTAAAAGAGGACTATTATGGTTCGTCGCAGTCAGCCAGATGTTCAGACTGGATTTGACATTTTTGTCTATCACGTCCTTCCCAAAGACCTGGGAATAGGGAGATATGAGGGGTCCTTGGTGCTCTCAGCTTGCTTGTTCTCTTGCAGATGTTTCATTACCCTAACTAGGTAACATCATCAGTGCTAGTAAGAAGAGCTGTTTGCTGTCAGTTTATATTCTGGTGTCTTGCCTGTCTGGGTAAGTGGGGACGATTTTAGGGATTACTAATGGCTCCTTAGCCGTTTCTTGATTGGCGTATTGCTTACTTGTTGGTTTGAACATGATCATAGGCAGATGTGCATGATTTATGGTGTTAGAGGTATTGTTGCAGGATAGAAGCTGTTCCAAATAAAGTTGCCTTTTGCAATTGACTGATGGTGAATTTTTAAATGCTGATGATATTCAATTGGTCCTCCAATTGTTTTGGGTTTGCACTCAAGATCCCTATTACTCTTGGTAGTACTTTTGCTTTCTTTTGCCACAGTCATTCTACTTCTGTTTGCAGGGTTTTTTTATTTTGCATTTGCGGGTATTTCTATTTTATATTACTATTTATTAAATTTGTTTGCCACTTATCTCACTATGAGGTGACTTATAACATTAAAAGCAATAAAGACCATAAAGATATTCACAGTAAAAGCACAATAATAATACAGGTTATAACTAAAAGATGGGGAAGCAGAATGTATGGGAGAGGTGGGATCTGCCACTGGTGAATCAACTACCTAAAGCAGGGGTCTTCAAACTTGGCCCTTTTATGACTTGTGGACTTCAACTCCCAGAATTCATTAGCCAGCATGCCTGGCTGAGGAATTCTGGGAGTTGAAGTCCACAAGTCATAAAAGGGCCAAGTTTGAAGACCCCTGACCTAAAGGATGATCCTCTCCTATTGGGGGCCCAGGCCAACTGTGAAGTATGTTTTCAGGCTCTTGCGGAAGAAAAGGATGATGGGAGCCAATCTCACCTCAAGGGGCTAGATGTTTCAAACGGTCAGGACCATGGCAGAAAAGATTTTTCTCCTGGACCCCACCAGCTGGAATTACTGACAGGGTCCACAGCATATCTCCTCTACCAGCGTTGGTGGGGCAGGCCAGTCCTATTGAAGTGAGATGGTTCCTCAAGTAGCCTGGACATATATCAAGTAGAGCTTCAAAGGTGATAACCAACACCTTGAATTGCACCTGGAAGCAAACCAACAGACAGTGTAAATCACAGAATATCAGTGTTGCACCGGTTGTAGCTTCTGAATGCTCTTCAAAGTAGCATGTTAAATTAATAATGTGGAAAGTAATAATGTTAACCATACTGAATTTAGTTTTTGACTACCCACATAATTTCTTTATTGTGATCCTAGCTACCTTTGGAGCATGTTTTGGCATGTCAGCAGCATGACTGATCTTGAAAAAAAAGAACCAAAAAAAGCACCCCCCCAAAAAAAGGAAAATGTATGAGTAAAGAGATCAACTTGAGTTTCATTCAGGTGTGGCAATAGGTTGATAGTGTTATCCAGTGTAAACTGCAGCAGCAATACAAATATCACTGGCTCCAGTGCTCGGAGTCAATCTTTCTTTTTGTATGCCTTTCACATTATAGCAAGTTCAAAGAAGAAAGAGTGGAGTTGTTTGGTTGAACTGTGACTACATAACTCACAGCTGGGACTGATGAGAAAATGAACAAAGGGTTACATGGGAAACCTTTCATGGAACATTCAATTGTTCCAGAAAAACTTTGGCAGCAGATTTGCTCAAGGGAAGATATTTTGCAAAACAATTTAAACAAAGTTATGATGGACAGAGCACATACTATACTAGCTATTGTCAGCATGTACAATTCACCGAGTTGCTAAATAAGCCACAGGAGAGGTGTCTTTTCACTTTAGGCTGCCTGTGGGGTAGGTACAACAGCTTAAATGAATATAGAGAAATAAGATGGAATTGGAAATGGACAATATAAAAGGCATGTGACAGCTGTCACAGTGATGAAAAGAAACCAAGAATATGCATCAGCTTGTTTATAGTGTTTATGTATTATGCAGAGCTATTTGAGATGAAGAATAAGCTCCAACAATAACACAATCAAATTAAAAATTTACATCAGAGTTCATAGGGGTAGCCCTTATTTTCTCTCAGACACTGATTGTTGAAATATGCAGCAAACCTAGTTCATGTTTACATGACAAATGTTTAGAGATGTTTAATATTTATTGAATTAAGTGGTGAACAGTCTTTTACAGTGCAATAAGGCAGTGAGCTTCCATTAGTGCAGGTTCCTCAACATTTGGGGTTACTAAACATAGCTGACATTTTGAAAGCAGGTCATAGGTGTTCAAAGTAAATGACTGTCATGATGGTGATAGGGAATCCATTCACAAAATGGCTGCCAATGAAGTGTAGCAAAAAAAGACATAAGGGTGCCGAAGGTAAACTGATGAGCTTGTTCCTTGCCACTTAGTTTTGTTTTGTTTTCAAATTTGCAACATTAAGATGTGTGGACTTCAACTCCCAGAATTCTCCAATCAGCAAGCTTAAATCTTTTAAATCCATTTTAAAGTTGCCAAGTTTGAAAAAAAATGCTCTAATTTCCCCTCCTCCCATCATCAAGTTCAACTCCCAATCTTGTCATTTCTGAGGTGTTTTTTCCTGGCCAGATGGGTATGTTTGAAATAATGGCTATGGGTATGTTTATAAGAAAAGTACTAGGCTACAACCATCATCCATTGGTGTTCATTCCCTTCACACACACACACACACACACACACACACACACACACAAACAAACACACAAACAAACAAACAAACAAACAAACAAACAAAATGTCTACTGGCCAATGGAAACTGAAGAGCACTCTTGGAAATAAAAGTGATTCTAGAGGCTGGTTCTTTGTTTTGTTGCAATGTGGTTTTGGAAGAGAATACTGTAATTTAACTAACAGACTTATATTTCAAAATAACACTCTCAAATCAATGCTTGATTAATTGGGCATTTTATTACCAGAACAAAGTTTTAAGCACTATTAAAATAAAAAGAGAATGAAAAAATAATTACAGGACTAAGCAACAAGAGAGAATACTAATGAAGGGTTTAAAAATGTGATTTAGGATTTAATCAATTCCTTTAAAACCTGGCAGATAATTAATTAAACCTTAAAACAGATGTCCCAAAAGCATGAACTGAATCTCAGTCCCTATTTATTCATCACATGCACTTAGCAGTGTGATAGTTTTTTGGCATTACCAGATTCCAGTGACCTTCCTACTTAGTGAAATTTCTTAGTCCGTTGCTCCCTCTGTTGATCTCATAGGAAACTACAACCCCCCTTGGAGCTTAAGGTTCTCACTTTTAGGACTGCCATTGCAAAAATGTTGAGAGTTTGGGTGAGGTCAAAAGGCTCATTCCATTCTGTAAGGACCCTTAGCTATGGAAGAGCAGGACTGAATTTATCTGCTCACTTACTGACCTCAGGACTCTGCTCAAAGCCACCTATATGAAATCTCTACCATATTTTACTGTAATTATTATACCAACATACTCATGCATTCTAATATCATACAACACTGCCTCACTTCCTAAAAATCAGAAAAGGAAAAGTCACATCTAAATATCAGGAAAAAAACCCCAAAATGTGCACATGTATAAGTTCTGTATACCGTATATACTTGAGTATAAGCCGACTCGAGTATAAGCCGAGACCCCCAAATTCACCCCCAAAAACTGGAAAAAGTTATTGACTCGAATATAAGCCGAGGCTGGGAAATGCAGCAGCTGGAGGCTGGATCCCCCGAAAGACGTCTCTGCTGAGATGAGAGAACGGGGTGGAAAAGCCGCCGAGAAAATGGGGCGGTGGAGTGCTCCACTGAGAGAATGGGGCGGCTTGCTGTTCTCTCGGTGCAGCACGGCAGAGGCTGGATCTCGCGAAAGAAGTCTCTGCTGAGCGAGAGAATGAGGCGTCTCAGCGCCCATTTTCTCGGCGAAGACTTCTTTCGGGGGATGCAGCTTCTGCCGCCCCTTTCTCTCAGCTGCCCAGTGGAACAGCTTGCCACCAGAAATCAAGAGTGCTCCATCACTGGAGGTTTTTAAGAAGAGACTGGACATTCACTTGTCTGAGATGGTATCGGTCAGTGGTGGCGAAACTTTTAGAGACCGAATGCCCAAACCGCAAGCCAAAATCCACTTGTTTATCACAAAGTGCCAAGGCAGCATCGGCATTCTGGTGCCCTCGGGGGAGGGGACAGGGAGGCGCCTCTGAGTGCCGCCTCTGGCACGAAAAAAAAGGGGGAGCAAAAAATGGGCCACCGTACCGCAAGGCACAAAAACGCCAACCGCCGCACCGCAGGGTGCAGATACAAGGCACCGCACCATGTGAGAACGGGGCTGGGCTAGTGAGTATCACGCAGGCACTAGCCCCGCCCCCTTTGCAGCATGTGCCTGCTCGTGGCCCCGTGCACGCATGCACGCATGTAAAATGCTTCCCCCTCCCTTTTCTTCCAGTCCACCAACCGACAAGGACCTGCTGCTGGCAGCGGTGGTGGCGCACGTGCCAACAGAGAGGGCTCTGAGTGCCACCTCTGGCAGGCATGCCATAGGTTCACCACCACTGGTATAGGTCCTCCTGCTTGAGCAAGGGGCTGGACTAGAAGACCTCCAAGGTCCCTTCCAGCTCTATTCTATTATTCTATTCTATTCTATTCTATTCTATTCTATTCTATTCTATTCTATTCTATTCTATTCTATTCTATTCTATTCTATTCTATTCACTTTCTATATTTCTATTCTATTCTATTCCATTCACTTTCTATATTTCTATTCTATTCTATTCTATTCTATTCTATTCTATTCTATTCTATTCACTTTCTATATTTCTATTCTATTCTATTCACTTTCTATATTTCTATTCTATTCTATTCTATTCTATTCTATTCTATTCTATTCTATTCTATTCTATTCTATTCTATTCTATTCTATTCACTTTCTATATTTCTATTCTATTCT
Organism: Vipera ursinii; assembly: GCF_947247035.1. Lineage (NCBI taxonomy): Eukaryota > Metazoa > Chordata > Lepidosauria > Squamata > Viperidae > Vipera > Vipera ursinii. The sequence continues at coordinate 40,456,642 of NC_139516.1, forward strand.
ATTCTATTCTATTCTATTCTATTCTATTCTATTCTATTCTATTCTATTCTATTCTATTCTATTCTATTCTATTCTTATTACCATTCTCTATTCTATTCTATTCTATTCACTTTCTATATTTCTATTCTATTCTATTCTATTCTATTCCATTCACTTTCTATATTTCTATTCTATTCTATTCTATTCTATTCTATTCTATTCTATTCTATTCTATTCTATTCTATTCTATTCTATTCTTATTACCATTCTCTATTCTATTCTATTCTATTCACTTTCTATATTTCTATTCTATTCTATTCTATTCTATTCTATTCTATTCTATTCTATTCTATTCTATTCTATTCACTTTCTATATTTCTATTCTATTCTATTCTATTCTATTCTATTCTATTCTATTCTATTCTATTCATATTCTATCATTTCTATATCTATTCTATTCTATTCTATTCTATTCTATTCACTTTCTATATTTCTATTCTATTCTATTCACTTTCTATATTTCTATTCTATTCTATTCTATTCTATTCTATTCTATTCTATTCTGTTCTGTTCTGTTCTGTTCTGTTCTGTTCTGTTCTACGTTCTGTTCCAATCCATTCCATATTTTCTATTCCATTCTGTTCCACTGTCAGAGCCCATGGAGGCAACCCAGTCAGCCCACACAGGAGTTACACTAAGGCTACGCAGCCTCTCCTCTCAACCTGAACCCCTCCTTACCTTTCCTTTTATCTGCATCCTATTTTTAACTGCCGGCTCTGCCCAGCCCTATTTTGTCCTTGAGCACTCGTGAGCTCATCAAGAACAGAAGGTAACCGTGGGGGCAGGGCAAGATCTGCAAGATCCCCATTTGCATTTGAGTTTGCCATCCCATCTGGTTCGAGATAACACAAGAGAGAGAGAGAGAGAGAGAGAGAGAGAGAGAGAGAGAATTTTGCAGCGCGTTTGCTTTCAGCTTCGTGGGAACCGAGGAAGCAAAACAAGATGCAAAGTCTAAAATCTATAGGCTCATAAACCACCCTGGTTTCTTGAAAAAAACCGGGATTTCTCTACCCCAACCTTGAAACCATGGATCGAGTGAATCTCTTTACCGAAGAATGTGTGTGTGTGGAGGAAGGGAGGGAGGGAG